>NC_045447.1:33800637-33831327 GCF_002776525.5 Piliocolobus tephrosceles | reverse complement strand
TTGGAATTTCTATCAGTATGAATGTATGGATATTTATTTATTTATTTATTTATTTATTTATTTATTTGTAATGGGATTGCTGGATTGAACACTAGTTCTGCTGTTCTGCTTTTAGCTCTTTGAGAAATTGCCATACTGCTTTCCACAATGACTGAACTAATTTACACTCCCACCAACAGTGTAAAAGTGTTCCCTTTTCTCTGCAACCTCTCTGCATCTGTTTTTTGACTTTTTAATAATAGCCATTCTGACTGGAGTGAGATCGTATCTCATGGTGGTTTTGATTTGTATTTCTCTAATGATCAATGATATTGAGCTTTTTTTCACATGCTTGTTTGCCACATGTATGTCTTCTTTTGAGAAGTGTTTGTTCATGTCCTTTGCCCACTTTTTAATGGGTTTGTTTTTCTCTTGTAAGTTTAAGTTCCTTATAGATGTGGATATTAGACCTTTGTCAAATGCATAGTTTGCAAATATTTTCTCTCATTCTGTAGGTTGTCTGTTTACTGTGTTAATAGTTTCTTTCGCTGTACAGAAGCTCTTTCATTTAACTAGATCCTATTTGTCAATTTTTGCTTTTTGGCCTGTGCAGTGGCTCACACCCATAATTCCAGCACTTTCGGAGGCCAAGGTGGGTGGATCACCTGAGGCCAGGAGTTTGAGACCACTCTGGCCAACATGGTGAAACCCTGTCTCTACTAAAAATACAAAAATTAGCCAAGCATGGTGGTGCATGCCTGTAGTCCCAGCTACTCAGGAGGCTGAGGCATGAGAATTGCTTCAACCTGGGAGGCAAAGGTTGCAGGGAGCTGAGATCTCACCACTGCACTTCAGCCTGGGTGACAGAGCAAGACTCTGTCTCAAAAAAAACAAACAAAAAATGCTTTTGTTCCAATTGCTTTTGGTGTCGTCTTCATGAAATCTTTGTCCATGCCTATGTCCAGGATGGTATTGCCTACATTGTCACCCAGGTTTTTTATAGTTTTGGGTTTTACATTTAAGTCTTTAGTTCATCTTGAGTTGATTTTTATATATGGTGTAAGGAAGGGATCCAGCTACAATCTTCTGCATATGGCTAGCCAGTTATTGGAGCACCATTTATTGAATAGGGAGTCTTTCTCCATTGCTTGTTTTGTCACCTTTGTTGAAGTTCAGATGGTTGTAGGTGTGTGGTCTTATTTCTGGGCTCTCTATTCCATTTGATTGGTCTATGTGACTGTTTTTGTACCAGTACCATGCTGTTTTGGTTACTGTAGCCCTGTAGTATAGTTTGAAGTTAGGTAATGTGATACCTCTAGCTTTGTTCTTTTTGCTTAATATTGCCTTGGTTATTTTGGCTCTTTTTTGGTTCCATATGAATTTTAAAATAGTTTTTTCTAATTCAATGAAGAATGTCATTGGTAATTTCATAGGAATATCATTTATTATGTAAATTGCTTTGGGCAGTATGACCATTTTAATGATATTGATTCTTCCTAACCATAACCATAGACTGTTTTTCCATTTATTTATGTCGTCTCTGATTTCTTTGAGCAGTGCTTTATAATTCTTATTGTAGAGCTCTTTCACCTCCCTGGTTAGCTGTATTCCTAGACATTTATTCTTTTTGTGGCAATTGTAAATGGGATTGCCTTTCTGCTTTGGCTCACAGCTTGGCTGTTGTTGGTGTATCGGATTGCCGGTAATTTTTCTGTACATTGAATTTGTATACTGAAACTTGCTGAAGTTGTTTATCAGCTGAAGGAGCTGATAAACAGCTCTCTTTTGGGCCAAGACTATGGGTTTTTTGAGGTATAGAGTCATGTTGTCTGCAAACAGGGGTCGTTTGACTTCCTCTCTTCCTGTTTGAATGCCCTTTGTTTCTTTCTCTTGCTTGATTGCTCTTGCTAGAACTTCCAATACTATGTTGAATAGGAGTGGTGAGAGAGGGCGTGTGCTGGCTTCAAGAGGAATGCTTCCAGCTTTTGCCAATATGATGTTGGGTTGGTGATGGCTGTGGGTTTGTCATAGATGGCTCTTATTATTTTGAGGTATGTTCCTTCAATACCTCACCTATTAAGAGTTTTTAACATGAAAAGGTGTATAAATTTATTGAAAGCCTTTTCTGCATCTATTGAAATAGTCATGTGACTTTTGTCTTTGGTTCTCTTTGTTTAACATGAAAAGATGTTTAATTTTATTGAAAGCCTTTTCTGCATCTATTGAGATAGTCATGTGGTTTTTGTCTTTGGTTCTCTTTGTGTGATAAATTACATTTATTGATTTGTATATGTTGAAGCAACCTTGCATCCTGGGATAAAGCCTACTTGATTGTAGTGGATTAGTTTTTTGATGTGCTGCTGGATTCAATTTGCAAGTATTTTGTTGAGGATTTTTGCATGAATGTTTATTAAGAATATTGGCCTGAAATTTTTTGTTGTTGTTGTGTCTCTGCCAGATTTTGGTATTAGGATGATGCTGACCTCATAGAATGAGTTGGGGAGGAGTTTCTCCTCCTCAATTTTTGGAATAGTTTCCGTAGGAATGGTATTAGCTCTTCTTTGTACATCTGATAGAATTCAGCTTGTTAATCCACCAGGTCCTGGGCTTTTTTTGGTTGGTAGGCTATTTATTACTGATTCAATTGTTGATCTTGTTATTGTTCTGTTCAGGGAATCAATTTCCTGGTTCAGTCTTGGGAGGTGTAGTTGTCCAGGAATTTATCTGTCTTTTGTAGGTTTTCTACTTTGTGGGCATAGAGGTGTTTGTAGTAGTTTCTGATGATTATTTTTATTTATGTGTAGTCAGTGGTAACATTCCCTTTATTTCTCAGTGTATTGATTCTCTTTTCTTTATTAGTCTAGCTGGCAGCCTATCTATCTTATTATTTTTTCCAAAAAACAAGCTCCTAGATTTGTTTTTCTTCTGAATGGTTTTTGTGTGTGTGTGTGTCTTGACTTCCTTCAGTTTATCTCTGATTTTGATTATTTCTTTTCTTCTGCTAACTTTGGGGTTGATTTGCTCTTGCTTCTCTAATTCTTTCTGGTAGGTAATGTTAGGTTGTTAATTTGAGTTCTTTCTAACTTTTTGATGTGGGCTTTTAGTGCTATGACTTTCCCTCTTAACACTGCCTTAGTTGTGTCCCAGAGATTCTGGTACGTTGTATCTTTGTTCCCATTAGTTTCAAAGAACTTCTTGATTTCTGCCTGAATTTAATTAATTACCTAAAAGTCATTCAGGAGCATGTTGTTTAATTTCCATGTAATTGCATGATCTTGAGTTATTTTCTTAGTCTTGACTTCTAATTTTACTGTGCTGTGGTCCAAGAGTGTGTTTGGTATGATTTCATTTCTTTTATATGTGCTGAGGATAGTTTTATGTCCAATTATGTAGTCGATTTTAGAGTATGTGCCATGTGGCATTAAGAAGAATGTATATTCTGTTGTTTTGGGGTGAAGAGTTCTGTAGAGGTCTATCAGATACAGCTGGTTCAATGTTGAGTTCAGGTCCTGAATGTCTTTGTTAATTTTCTGACTTGATTATCTGTCTAAAGCTGTCGGTAGAGTGTTGAATTCTCCCATTATTATTGTGTGAAGTCTATGTCTTTTTGTAGGTCTCTAAGAACTTGCTTTATGAATCTGGGTATTCCTGAGTGCATATATATTTAGGATAGATAGGTCTTCTTGCTGAAATGAATCTTTTACCATTATGTAATACTCTTCTTTGTCTTTTTTGATCTTTGTTGGCTTGAAGTCTGTTTTGTCTGAAACCAGGATTGCAACTCCTGCCTTTTTCTGTTTTCTATTTGCTTGGTATATTTTCCTCCATCCCTTTATTTTGAGCCTGTAGGTGGCACTACATGTGAGACAGGTCTCTTGAAAACAGCGTACCATTGGGTCTTGCTTTTTTTATCCAGCTTGCCATTATGTATCTTTTAAGTGAGACATTTAACCTGTTTAAATTCAAGGTGAGTGTTGATATGTGTGGCTCTGGTTCTGTCATTGTATTGTTAGCTGGTTATTAGGCTGGCTTGTTTGTGTGGTTACTTTCTAGTCATTGGTCTGTGTGTTTTGTTTTGTTTTGTTTTTTTGAGACAGTTTTGCTCTTGTTGCCCAGGCTGGAGTACAATGTCGCGATCTCCGCTCACTGCAACTTCCGCCTCCCAGGTTCAAGTGATTCTCCTGCCTCAGCCTCCTGGGTAGCTGCAACAACAGGCATGCGCCACCATGCCTGGTTAATTTTGTGTTTTTGGTAGAGACATTTTGGTTGGGCTGGTCTCAAACTCCTGACCTCAGGTGATTTGCCTGCCTTGGCCTCCCAAAGTGCTGGGATTACAGGGATGGGCCACTGTGCCTGGCCTTGGTCTGTATGTTTAAGTGTGATTTTGTATTAGTTGGTAGTGGCCCTTCTTTTCTATATTTAGTGCTCCTTTCAAGGTTTCTTATAAGGCAGGCCTGGTGATAACGAACTCCCTCAACATTTGCTTATCTAAAAAGTATCTTATTTCTCTTTCCCTTAGGAAGTTTAGTTTGGCTGGATATGAAATTCTTGGTTGAAGGTTTTGTTTTTGTTTTGTTTTGTTTTGTTTAGATGGAGTTTTACTTTTGTTGCCCAGGCTGGTGTGCAATGGGCATGATCTCGGCTCACTGCAACCTCCGCCTCCCGGGTTTAAGTGATTCTTCTGCCTCAGCCTCCTGAGTAGCTGGGATTATAGGCATGTACCACCAGGCCCAGCTAATTTCTGTATTTTTAGTAGAGACGGGGTTTCACCATGTTGGCCAGGGTAGTCTCAAACTCCTGACCTCCGGTGATCCATCCACATTGGCCTCCCAAAGTGCTGGGATTACAGGCATGAGCCAGCATGTCCAGCCCAAGATTTTTTTGTTTAAGAAGTTGAATATAGGCCCCACTTTCTACTGGGTTGCAGGGTTTCAGCTGAGAGGTTCACTGTTAGCCTGATGGGGTTCCCTTTATAGATGGCCTGTCTTTTTTCTCTAGCTGCCTTTCATATTCTTTTTTTCATTTTGACCTTGAAAAAATCTGGCAATTATATGTCTTGGAGATGGTCTTTTTGGGTGGAATCTTGCAGGAGTTCTCTGAATTTCCTGAATTTGACTGTTGGCCTCTCTAGCAATGTTAGGGAAGTTTTCTTGGCCAATAACCTGAAATATGTTTTCCAACTTGTTTGCTTTCTCCCCCTCCCCTATGAATCATGTCAGTGATTAATAGATTTGACCTCTTTGCATAACCTCATACTTCTAGGAGGCTTTGTTCATTCCTTTTTATTCTTTTTCATTGTTGCTGTCTGATTGTCTTATTTCAGAGAGCCAGTCTTCAAGTTCTGAGATCCTGCTGTTGATTTATTCTGCTGTTAATAGTTGTGATTGCATTGTGAAATTCTTGTATTGTGTTATCCAACTCTGTCCAGTCTGTTAGGTTCTTTTTTATACCAGCTATTTTGTCCTTCAGCTCCTGTATTGTTTTATTGTGGTTCTCAGTTTCCTTGAATTGGGTTTTCACATCCTCCTGAATCTCAATGACTTTGTTCCTATCCATATTCTGAATTTTATTTCTGTTATTCTTGCCAGTTCAACCTGTTTAAGAACTCTTGTTGGAGAACTGGTGCAGTTGTTTGAAGGACATGTGACACTCTGGCCATTTGAGTTACTAGAGTGCTTGCATTGGTTCTTTCTCATCTCGTCATGTGGATTTTCCTTTAAATGCAGTGTAGATTGAGTACAGTCAATAGACTTCTTTTCTGGATGTTTTCACTGGGCCATGGCTTTGTGCAGGGTCTTTACTTGAAGCTGGCTTTTTGTCTCTGGTTTCAGAGGAGGGTGTGTTAGTGAGGTGCCTTTTGTGTTGAAGCTTGGGGGTATAATCCAGCAGGTGGCACTTAAGACTTATTGGTCAGTTGGTAGACTCTTGCTAAGTTGTATGGCCTCTGAGTTTCCTCACAGTTGCAGCCATGTTCCCTCTCAATGCTCTGAAAGTGGCTCTGAAACTGTGGGTTCTTCTCCCCCTTGAATGCTAGCTGTAGACTGTGGCTTGACACTGCTGGACTGCCTACTGCAACCCTGGGAGTATCTCCTTCCCCAACTTGGAGGTAGCAGAGGAAGTTATCTTAGTAATGGTTGTGGTCAAGGGTCTTTTACTTGTCTACTGGGGGCTCCACCCCAGAGTGATGCAGGTCAGCAATCGCTCAGTGCAATCACCCCAGGATGGAGAGTCTATGCTGTGGGACAGGGGTTTGCTGTCTAGTGATGAGCAGATCAGTGTGGAAGGGGTCCCCGTGGGAGACGGATTGACCTCCTCTCTTTGGGCTGACTGCAGCTTGTTGGAGGTGTGGATAAGGCACTTAGAGGTCTTTGCTCCTATGTTGGTCTGAGGGTAGTAAGGGCAGTTCCGTTGCACAGGTGGTGGCAGAGAGCTTTCAGTTGCCCCTAAGGGCTCTGTCCAGGGAGTTGCAGAGCTTCCATTGACTCAATAGCTCTGGTGGCAAGGTGGCTAGAGACCCAGGCCTGGAGGACCTTCCCAGTAAGGAATTATGGGAACGGACACCCATATAAGAGTTTGGCAACTTTTCCGTAGGGCTGCTGCAGTATGCTGAGGGCCTGCTCCAGTCCCTAGTCACCTTGGATTTTCTAGAACCTGAAGGTATCAACAGTGAAAGCTATAAAACAGCAAAGACAGCGGCCTTTCTCTCCTTCTGGGAACTCTGTCCCAGAGAGGTACAAACCTGTTGCTGGTCTGAACATACCTGTAGGAGGTGGCTGGTGACCCCATCTGGGAGGTCCCATCCAGTGAGGAGAAACAGGATCAGGGACCCACTTAAAAAATATTTGAGCCACGTTTATGTAGAGCAGTTGTGCTATGCTGGGGACCACTTCCGCCCCAGGTCGGCTTGGACTCTCCAAAGCCCAAAGGCTAGAATGGCTAAGTTGCCCAACAGCAAAGATGGTGGCCGGGTCCCTGTCTGGGAGCTCTATCCCAAGGAGGTTTCAAATCTCTGTCAGCCGAAGAACACTGGCAAGAGTGACTGGAGACCCTGGTGGGGAGATCCTGCCCAGTGAGAAGGAATGGGAACAGGAACCTGCTTTAAAAAGCAGTGTGGCCACATTTTCGTAGAGCAGCTGTGCTGTACTAGGGGACTACTTCCATCCCCGGTCAGCCTGAACTCACCAAAGCCAGGGCTGGAACAGCTAAGTGGCCCAAGCAGCAAAGATGGTGACCTGCCCCTTCCCCTGTGAGTTCTGTCCCAGGGAAGTTGCAGCACTGCTATTGGTGGCTGGCTGGAACTCCAAGTCAGTGGGTCTTATCCTGTGAGGTGTCATGGAAGTGGAACCTGCAGACTGTCACTTCTCGGCCCCCTGGATTCAGCCCCTTTCCTAGGGGGGTCTAACCTCCCACTTTGCTGGAATTGCAGCTACTTCTGTCAGGAAGCCCAGAAAGCCCAGGTATCTAAGGCTCCTGGGTCTCTGCATGTACCTGAGCGGCTGCTCTGCCAAGACTCCATGTAGCTCTGTGTGTCAGACTGAAGGCCCAGGTGGAGTGGGTTCATTAGGGGATCTCCTGACCCAAGGATTGCAAAGATCTTTGGGAACAGGGTGGGTTTCCAGGGTCACACATGCACTCACCACTTCCCTGGGCAGGGGGAGGCTCCCCTGGCTCTGCGGCACTCCTGGGTGGGCTGCTGTCCTGCCCTGCTTTTCTCTGTTCTCCATGGGTTGAGTTGTTTCCTTGATTAGTCCCAGTGCATGTACCTGGATATTTCAGTGAAGGTGCTGTATTTACTCACCCCTTTGGTTCCTCTCTGTGAGACCTACACACACTACCTGCTTCTAGTCAACCATCTTGGCCACCCTCCTGCCCCCCGCAGTCCCGTTTCCTTTTATTTATTTATTTTTTTTAAGATAGAGTCTCACTCTGTCACCCAGGCTGGAGTGCAAAGGTGCAGTCTTGGCTCACTGCAACCTCTGCCTCCCAGGTTCAAGCGATTCTCATGCCTCAGCCTCCCAAGTAGCTGGGATTACACACATGGGCCACCACGCTGGTCTAATTTTTTGTATTTGGGAGAGACGGGGTTTCACCATGTTGGTCAGGCTGGTCTCAAACTCCTGACCTCAGGTGATCTGCCCGTCTTGGCCTCCCAAAGCACTGAGGTTACAGGAGTGAGCCACCATGCCTAGCCTCCATTTCCTTATCCTGTTGTTAGTCCTGTTGTGTTACTGTGTGCAATACTCACTGTACATTTTAGCAGACTTCAGATGTGCTGCAACCGTTGAGTTAGATCTGCTATACTCTAAAGGGGAGAGACTCCTCTACTAGGTTGGAATCAGTATTTCCACAGTTTCATTAGTCAGGATTCAGACAACCAGATCCTTTCTCAAAAAGGGAGTTGTACTCATAAATGCCTGTTTTATAGACATCCACACCCATATTCTAGGAACGCCCTTTTTCCTCATGCATACAGCTAAGTAATGGGTCTTCTCAACTGTTTTTCTAAGGAATGAAAGAGGAAAGTGTTTGTATTCGTTCTCTATTACTACATAATAAATTACCACACATTTCGTGACTTAAAACCTCACCCATTTTTCAGCTCGCGGTTTTCTAGATTGAAAGTTCAATGCTTTCACAATCAAACACAGGAGACAACAGTGGGTCTAGCTGCCCAGGAGGAGTGATCCGGGAAACTAGGTCATTTTACACCAGAGCCATGACCTTGGCTAGCCAACTCTTTAGTGCTACAGCCACTTCAGTCAAGGAAAAGAAAAGGACAGGATTCAGAGTGCTTTTGAAGAGCGTGAGAAAGCAGCTGAATTGGCATTTTGCTAGGTTTACAGACTTTCCTGAGTGTTCCTGAAACCTGACTTCTGATCAAAATTTCATTTCCTATGACAGGATAGTTGGGACTGTGTTGGATTCATCAGCACACTGAAATTTGTCCAAGTCTCAAAAAAAAAAAAAAAAAAAACCCCTCCTGACTCTATCTATAACTTTTCTTCTGTGGTCTGGACTCCCTTGAGGCTTCTCTTTTCGAAGGTACCCTGGAAGAAAATGAACCTCTCCGGGCTTCAAAATGCAAAAGCAGCCAAAATCCTCCCTTTGCTTCCCATTTTTTTCTTTTTTCTTTGAGACAGGAGTCTCATTCTGTCACCGAGGCTAGAGTGCAGTGGTGCAATCTTGGCTCACTGTACCTCTGCCTCCCAGGTTCAAGTGATTCTCCTGCCTCAGCCTCCCGAGTAGCTGGGACTACAGGTGTGTGCCACCACACCCAGCTAATTTTTGTATTTTTAGTAGAGACGGGGTTCACCATGTTGGCCAGGCTGGTCTCAAACTCCTGACCTCAAGTGATCTGCTCACCTTGGCCTCCCAAAGTGCTGGGATTACAGGCATGAGTCACTGAGCCCTGCCCCATTGCTGTTACAATAGACTTACAGGCTTCACTTAGGCTTAAAGGAGGACACCTGAGCAGAATTGGGGTTAGTTTTACTATTCCAGTCTACAAGACAGAATCTGAAGCCTGCCACCCTCTTACTTTCTCTAACATGCTCCATTTTCATTTTTAAAGAACAGAGGCAGCTAAAGGCAGGTCTGTGTTCTCTCTCGGTTGGAGACATTTTTTACAACCAGTTTTGTTAACCAGTTAGAAAGCCTTCTTTTTTATTTGATATTTAAGATTTATGTGGCTCAGTTGCTTGAATGTAGTGAAGAATCAAGTGCATTTAAATCGTATGCTTGGTTCTAAGATGTCAGAAGAGGCCAGAGACTGCTACAGCTCTTTGGTATCCAAGATACCAAGCAGTTGCAAGAAGAGGAGCGTGTGAATGGGCTCCTCCAAGAGAAATAGCAAATGCTATTTCTGCTTCTTTTGGTAATAGTCCCACTTAAAGGATACGGTTGTTAATCTACAACAGGAAGGGGATGCTAAATCTGGTGGAGAGTGAAGAAGATATTACAGTGAGGAAAAAGGAATTAACCTATAAAAACTATGTGGGGAAAGGCTTATTACTTTGAGTTGACCTTGAGACATTTCATCGCCTATTTCTGTGCCACCAGCTGGCTTCACATGGACAATAAACTTCTCCAAAATACTTAGTATAAAGTTGTTGTTTGTCTTCATTAATTTATCCTGGTGACCCCGGGTGGGACATTACTCCATAGGGGGGAGTACAGCCCCAGGATAACCCTAGCCACTCACTGAATTACCAAGGGCCAAATTGTCACACATAGCTGTTTACCCACTGCTTCCCTTTTGGCAGCTTTCCCTGTGGTTGTGGTTGCCCCCCATGTCCCTAGCAAACCCAACTTTGCCTTTCTCACTTTTATCAGTACATTTCCATTCAGCAACCAAGCTATCTTGGACCGATGGCACCGTCTAGTCCATATGCCCAACACATGGCAGGCACTTAAAATACATTAACTGAATCCAATACTTCCTCCTTTACTTCCAAATTAACATATTCTCTCAACTGGATGGGACTTATCTCTTTCTTATTCTAGATGCTGTTTTCTTTCTGTACCGGGACAGCCAAATGACTATTCCTACTTTCAGAGATATTGCCCCACCTAGATGTCACCTAGGTGTCACAGATCTTAGGCATTCATTTTTTTAAATCCACCTTGAGAAGCGTTGTACATTAAATTGTTGCTCCTTGGTTCCAAATGGCTTATTTAGGGCCTTTTTGACAAGTAGCTTGTCAAAGCATTTGGCTGTTTCCTTTATTGACAACACAACCTTTCTCTCAGGTTGACACCAGAGAAAACACTAAACTTTCAAGTATCTAATCTTTATCCAAGTTCCAGTTGCAGAAAATAATATTTTTGAAGAATTACCTAAAGGATGTGTAGTTCAACCATTCCTCTGAGCCATCAAAATGTTATCTTTGGATCAAGTCAAACCATCAGAGAAAATTGACTTGACTGTTGCTTGTTGTGGCTGGTGTTTTGACATTAACCTACAGAGAGGGAGATCATTTTTAAGAGACCATAAAAGAATTTTGTTTGGGAGCCTTTTATAGACATGTTGTCAAAGGCTGTCACAAAGTATTTTCTGGAGGATTACACAAGAGAAGTTTCTCTTCATTCTCAGTTCTAGGAATTTGACTTTATTATTATATACACTGTGAATGAGGCCTCTTTGCATTCATTTTAGGAAGCTCAATTTTAAATTGGTGGCCCATCTTTAACAATGCATAGGACCTCAAAATTTTGTATGCTGACCTTACCTCTGGTTTTACTGTCATTTGCTACTCTTTGCTACTTTATTGTAATCTGGCTACCCTTTGTTTTTTTCTGTTTGCTCAGATTTCCCTACTTAATTTTTTACTCTAGTATACTGTATATTTTTGGAAGCTGCCACAAATCCTTTCGAGAAGAAGGCAGACATAAATATATTGTGATTTTTATTAATTCAAGGATCTATGTGATCAATCTCAAAACTATATTATAATCAAATAACATTGTACAATAATGAAAGGTGCTCCTTAAAAAAGAATTCCATTTTTACTTGCCATTTTTTAAAACTTAGAGGTAAATCCACATATATAGCATACAGCACCACTTACTAAAATTCTGTTTCTTTATCTATCCATTTTCCTCGGTCTCCTGTAGTATCTTTCTCTTCCCACACTTCACAAAGCTCATCCAACTACACTCCATTCCCAACAGCTATTTCCTCCCCCTTCCCTCTCTCTTTGCTGTATTCACTTGTTATGTGACCTCTCTTCATCAAGCAAGATCCCATCAGTTTTTGAAGAAAGGAAAATGAGAAAATGTGGCTGGCTACTTGAGGACTCCTTTTGCTGGGGGGAAGAGAGTAAGGCAAATAACACTCCAAAATAAATAATTTGTCTCATTACATATAAATAATTACTTCATTTAAAGAAAAAAAAGTTATCAGTCACTAAAGCTTTATTAGGCTTTACTTAAGGCATCATCCAAAAAAGTCAGTACTTCTGGACACGTAAGGGCTGTATTAGTCTGTCTCACTGCTGATAAAGACATAACAGAGACTGGGCAATTTATAATGAAAAGAGGTTTAATTGACTCACAGTTGCACATGGCTGGGGAGGGCTCACAGTCATGGCAGAAGGCAAATGAGGAGCAGAGTGGCAGGCAAGAGAGAACCGGTGTAGGGGAACCACCCTTTATAAAACCATCAGATCTTGTGAGACTCATTCATTATTTCTAGATCAGCACAGGAAAGACACGCCCTCATGATTCAATTACCTCCCACTGGGTTCCTCCCAGGATACATGGGAATTATGGGAGCTACAATTCAAGATGAGATTGGTGGGGACACAGCCAAAGTATCTCCTGGGCCTTGAGTACTTCTGAGGAGAGGGAGGAGGGGAAGAAGAAAAGATGCCATACACTGGAAAGGATGAGACTATACTAAGAATCCCAAAATAGGAAAATGCCATGTACAAGAAAACATTCTTGGTATTCCTGCCTTTCAAAATTAGAACAACCTAAGTGTCCACTGTTAGAGAAATGATTAGGTAAATTACAATCTATTCAGGAAATGGCATATTGTTCAGCCATGAAGTGTTTGATTTTTTTGTTTTGTTTTGTTTGAGACAAGGTCTCCCAACTCTGTTGCCCAGGCTGGAGTACAGTGGTGCTATATTGGCTCTCTGCAACCTCTGCTTCCTGGGTTCAAGTGATTCTCATGCCTCAGCCTCCTGAGCAGCTGAGATAACACATCAGGAGTTCCTGAAGACACGTGCCCAAGGTGGTTGAGGTACAGCTTCCATTTATATACTTTAGGGAGATGCAACACATCAATCAATTGAACCGTTTACATTGGTTCAGTCTGGAAGGGCAGGGCAACTCAAAGAGGGGGGTGCTTCTAGGTCATAGGTAGATTTAAACATATTCTGATTGGCAATTGGTTGAAAGACTTATTATCAGTAGAAAGAAATGGCTGGGTTACAATAGGGGTTGTGGAGACCTAGGTTTTATACCTCCAAGTAGCAGGCTTTAGAGAAAATAGACTAAATGTTTCTTATCAGACTTAAGGTCTGTGTTGATGTTACTGCTGGAAGGGTATAATGAGGCATGTCCAACCCCTACTACCCATCATGGCCTCAACCAGTTCAATGTTAGGGTGTCCTGGCAAAGGAAGGAGACCATTCATATGGTGGGGAGGGCCTTCAACTTTTATTTTTGGTTTACATTCGCAAAGTATGCACTCTTTGCTTTATACCAGGCTGCCTCTCTGCCATGTTAGGAAGATCTGCTGAATTTATATGAGGTCACAGTTTAGGTGGGATTAGTCAGTTGTATTTTCTCTTCAATACACGTATTTTTATTTTTTTGAGATGGAGTTTCACTCTTGTTGCCCAGGCTGTAGTGCCATGGTGCGATCTCGGCTCACTGCAGCCACCGCCTCCTGGGTTCAAACAATCTCCTGCCTCAGCCACCCTAGTAGCTGGGATTATAGGCATCTGTCATCACACCTAGCTAATTTTATTTATATTTTTATTTTTAGTAGAGACGGGGTTTCACCATATTGGCCAGGCTGGTCTTGAACTCCTGACCTCAGGTGATCTGCAGGTCTTGGCCTCCGAAAGTGCTGGGATTACAGGTGTGAGCCACCGTGCCTGGCCAATACATGTATTTTCTATTCAATACCTGTGGGGGTTCATTCTCTCACCCCTTATCAGAACAAAGGTCAGGGAGGAGGCGAATGGACCTGCAGGGTGATGGATTATTATGGGGATTGCAAACTCCATGCCCTACAGGGCAGTTAGGGTAAAAGGGGAGGCTGTGTGGCAAATTAGAGTAGGCACATACTATCAATAGGGGCAGGAATGTAGGAATGTGGCCCACTGTTTTCAGATATCCCAGTTTGTTTAGGGGACCCCAAAATCTGGATTTTATCTTTCTTTGCAAAATTATTAGTTTTTGATGTTGGGAACTAACTAAAAACTTCTTTTTTTTGAGATGGAGTTTCACTCTTGTCACCCAGGCTGGAATTCAATGACGCGATCTTGGCTCACTGCAACTTCCGCGTCCCAGGTTCAGGTGATTCTCGTGCCTCAGCCTCCCGAGTATCTGGGATTACAGGCCTGAGCCACCATGCCCAGCTAATTTGTGTATTTTTAGTAGAGATGGGGTTTTGCCATGTTAGCCAGGCTGGTCTCAAACTCCTGACCTTAGGTGATCCACCTTGGTCTCTCAAAGTGCTGGGATTACAGGCAGGAGCCACCATGCCTGGCCCTAACTAAAAACATTTTTAAACACTGTGCAGACTAAATAAATCTGTGGAGCCCATAGGGTCCAGTTTGAAACCGCTGGCTGAGCTCTCCAATGACAGAATTTCTCTTCAGGGAAGCTTACCCTCAGTGGTGCTGATTCTATGGAAAGTCAATCCTCAGACTAAGAGGAAATCCCTCCGGGCTGCAGCTAGGAAAAGGAGCAGGCCTTGGATGGGATGCTTCTCTTTCCATCTTCCTTCCCCAGCTAGTCTCATTGGGCCCGTCAGTCAACTTTCCATGATGAATGCTTTGTTGCGTTCTGTTCTGTGGAGTTAAAGGAGCATGGAGTGTCTCTTATCACAGCCCCTTTTCTAGGAAAATAAATGGCCAACTCCCTGGAGTTGAGGATATTTTTATGCGATGACTTTCCTCTGCGAGATTGATTGCAGCAGCTTTGTGAGAGATTTGTAGTAAGTAGTGTTCAGGCTGTAGGTCTTAAATCCTCAATGCCACAGTCATAACTCTCCAGGAAGGAAATGATAGAAGATCACAGTAGCTAATATTGCATTATGATGATACTGTCTTCCCAGAAATGATTGCGGTCTTGCTGCTGCTGTCTTACTTAGGAAACAGGAGCGAGCGCTTCAAATGTGCTTGAGATATCTGTCCTGGTGGTGCTTTGCAAGATCCACGAGAAGCTACAGACTAGGGGAAGAGATCAAACATTTATGAGCACCAACCATACATTTTTCACATATGGGGAGACTGAGGCTCAAAGAAATTAAATCATTTTCCCAGGATCTCTAGCTATAGAAACTCTGATTCAAAAGCAGATCTTGTCTGCTATGCCACCTATAACATGTTTTAATTTTAGATATCTAAAAGAATATTAATGAGTCAAAGTTGATAGGAGTGAATGGTAAAATAATTTTATTATGTTAGGTTTAACCTCAATCTCTATCACTTTTATACTTAGTCTACAGTGTACAATAAATATCTTAAATGATACCCTGAGGAAACAATCAGACAAACGTAGGCTATGAAAAAAAGACAATTTTCCTGCTTTCTACAAAACTCAATGTTATAGGGGAAAAAAAAAGTCAGGGAACTGTTTTCTCTTAAAAGAGATTGAAGAGACAACTGAATGTAATGGATGAACCTTAATTGGATCCTGGCTCCAAGAGTGCCAACTGTATAAATCATTTTGGGGGCCGGGCTCAGTGGCTCACGCCCATAATCCCAACACTCTGGGAGTCCGAGGTGGGCAGATCGCCTGAGGTCGGGAGTTCCAGACCAGCCTGGCCAATATGGTGAAACCCTGTCTCTACTAAAAACACAAAACTTATCCCCACCTGGTGGGGAATACCTGTAATCCCAGCTACTCAGGAGACTGAGGCTGGAGAATTGCTTGAACCCAGGAGGCAGACGTTGCAGTGAGCAGAGATCGCATCACTGCACTCCAGCCTGGGCGGGCGACAAGAGCAAAGCTCCACCTCAAAAAAAAAAAAAAGAAACAAGGTCATTTTGGAAACAACTGAGGAAATGTGAATATGAGCTGGATGTTAGGTGATATTTAGGAATTATTATTTGTTGTTTTAAGTATGACAATAGTATTATGGTTATTCAGGAAAACAGTTTTATTGTTAGGTGCTAAAGTATTTAGGAGTGAAATATCATGATGTCTGCTGTTTAACTGCAAATGATTGAGAAAAAAACTATGCATGTGTGTACATGTAAAACCTGGCAAAATGTTATTCATTGCTGAATCTAGGTGGTTATTATGTACATGTTCATTATCCTCTTCTTTCAACTTTTCTGTGTGTTTAAAATTTTTCATGGTAAAAAGTGAAAATGTACAAATAAGTATTTAATTAGATTAAACTGCCTTAGAATGATAGGGAGGAAGATACACTGAATAGGGTAACTGCATTTTGAAATTCCTGCAGAAGATCAAAACTATGGAAAAGCTGAAAATACATCTTCATTACAGTAAATGTAGAAAAAACTTTATAAGGATAGGCACACATTATTACAGCCATATAAAGGCACATTTGCAGGTGGACAAGCACTTAGACATACATCAGTTTAGTGGAAATAGAGGTGATCTCTTTTTCAAAATTACTCTTGCTTTATCATCTTTTCCCTTAATCGAATCATCAAAGAGCATGTTCATTGATCAAGGCATTAAAAGATCGTAACTCTTTTGCTATGTGGTGGAGTTATAGCTAAATATTTTTCTTTTATATTTATTTTTTTATTTAATTAATTTATTTTGTTTTTTGAGACAGGGTCTTGATCTGTCACCCAGGCTGGAGTGCAGTGGCGCGATCTCAGCTCACTGCAACCTCCACCTCCTGGGTTCAAGCGATTCTCCTGCCTCAGCCTCTGGAGTAGCTGAGATTACAGGCACCCACCACCACGTCCGGCTAATTTTTGTATTTTCAGTAGAGACAGGGTTTCGCCATGTTAGCTAGGCTGGTCTCGAACTCTTGACTTCACGTGATCCACCCGCCTCTGCCTCCCAAAGTGCTAGGATTACAGGTGTGAGCCGCCGCACCCAGGCCTAAACATCTTTCTTTTAAAAGTCATCCTTGGCTGAGCGCTGTGGCTCATGCCTATAATCCCAGCACTTCAGGGGGGCGAGGCGCACAGATCACTTGAGGTCAGGAGTTCGAGACCAGCTTGGCCAACATGGTGAAACCCTGTTTCACCCTCTACTAAGCCCTCTACTAAAAATACAAAAATTATTTTTAGTAGAAACCCTCTACTAAAAATACAAAAATTAGCCGGGCATGGTGGCAGGTGCCTGTAATTCCAGCTACTTGAGAGGCTGAGGCAGGAGAATCACTTGAACCCAGGAGGTGGAGGTTGCAGTGAGCCGAGATCGCGCCACTGCACTCCAGCCTGGCAGGTAGTGCGAGACTGTCTCAAAAAAAAAATTTAAAAAAGTCATTCTTGAAGCCCATTGTAAAGAAATATTCTGTATCTTTATAATCAGTAAATGCATTGAATGTATTGCTTTACTAAAAACAAACCAGTGTGAGAACTCCAGCTCTATGAATCTAGTGTGGTTAACAAGATCTGGGGAAAATAACAGTAAGTAAAAAAAAAAATTACAGTTACAAATAAAACAGACTCAGAAAGTTAGTTCAGTTTATGAATGACCAAATAGTTTAAACTGAATTATAAAGAACAATTGCCTAAAATGACTCCAGAAACACAGGCCAGCCACCTGGTTTTGTGAATAAAATTTTACGGCATTCTCATATTTACACGTTGTCTATGGCTGCTTTCATGATACAATGGCAGGGTTGCACAATTTTAATAGAGACCACCTGGCACACAAAGCCTAAAATATTAATATCTGCTTGTTAAAAAAAAAGTTTTGCCACGTGAGGTGGTTCATGCCTGTAATCCCAGCACTTTGGGAGGCCGAGGCGGGTGGATCACCTGAGGTCAGGAGTTGGAGACCAGCCTGACCAACATGGAGAAACCCTGTTTCTACTAAAAATACAAAGTTAGCCAGGCGTGGTGGTGCATGCCTGTAATCCCAGCTACTCAGGAGGCTGCAGCAGGAGAATCACTCGAACCCGGGAGGCAGAGGTTGTGATGAGCGGAGATCAGACCACTGTACTCCAGTATGAGTAATATGAGTGAAACTCCATCTCAAAAAGAAAGAAAATGTTTGTTGACTCCTGGTCTAAAAGTATATATAGGTGTGTATATAAAAAAGGATCAAAGGAGAATATAAAAAAAAAGTTGATTTATTATGGTGGAGAGATTACATATGATTTCTATTCAAATTTTAAATTTTACATTGTTACAGTGTGATTTGTTAAATATTTTAAAGAAAAAATAATTGAGAAGTTTTACTGTTTTTATAATGCATAGGATGACAATGGAGAAACAAATAGCAAATATGTACTATACAGTTATTAAATCCTGACTTGGAAATTCTAATATTCAGAATTGAGCCAGAGAAAATAATCAGAAATGCAGGGGGGATTACAAAGGTAGTTCTCATGGGATTGTTCATAATAACAAAAATGGAAATAACAGGGTAACCATTACCCAAATAATGGTGTATCTCTATATGATGGAATATTACACAATCATAAAACATGCTTTAAAAAAAGCATTTCTTACTTTTGTAATCAGAAAAAATAAGGTGTTTAAAGGATACAGTACTACTCACTGACATGGAAAACATTAATAATAGTGATATTGAAGTAAAATAAATTATAGAACATTTCCAAATACTTATTTATAAGTGTTATCTACATGCACTTACAAATACACAGAAAAATATGTCTGAAAGGATATTAAACTATACCATCAACAGTGGTTTAGGAAGTAATATTTGGGTGGACTTTTCCTTTCTCTCCAATATAATTATTAGAGTATTCAGTAGGTTTGTTTGTTTGTTTGTTTTTTACAATGAGTATGTAAACCAAGAGAAGAAACATATGCACATTTTTTCTCTAATGGTTATTAAAAGCTATTAAATGATTCAATAAAATGCATATGAAAAGCTGAATACAAAATTACAGGAGGAATATAACCTCAATTCAAGGAAGAAAACAAGCCCAGGAAAAGGATCTAGAAAATGTCAAAGTATTTTGTTGCCTCTGGGTGATGACATCATGCATGATTCTTGCCTTATCTTAATGAACATATATTACTTGGATAATCAGGAAAATTTTAAAGTACAAATTTGTTAGAAAAGAATATTGTTACAGCCTTTACCAATCCATATTGCTCTCTTGAATCCCTTTATATCTGTCTCCGTTTCTCTCTCTCTGTCTCTCTCTCTGTGTCACACACAACCACACACACACAGAGTTTGTTCATGGCAAAACAGTGACTTCTATTTTTTTGGGGGGGTGGGGATGGAGTCTTGCTCTGTGGCCCAGGCTGGAGTGCAGTGGCGTGATCTCGGCTCACTGCAACCTCTACCTTCTGGGTTCAAGCCATTCTCCTGGCTCAGCCTCCCAGGTAGCTGGGACTACAGGCACGTGCCCCCACGCCCAGCTAATTTTTTTGTATTTTTAGTAGAGATGGGGTTTCACCACGCTGGCCAGACTGGTCTCCAACTTCTGACCTCAAGTGATCCGCCCATCTCAGCCTCCCGAAGTGCTGGGATTACAGACATAAGCCACCATGCCTGGCCAACAGTGACTTCTATTAAACAGATTTTCCATTTCTGTTTCAAATGTCCTAGCCTCCTTCTTCCATAACTCACCAAAATCCCACATGTCATCTGAACTCCATAGATAAGAAGGAAAGGAGGAAGAAGAAGACAAAAGCACTCAGGGATATGTTACCTGCAAGGCTCCTCATATTATGGAAAGAATAAAATACCCAAGTCCTTACAATGGCCTACAATGTGCGCACGCACACACACACACACACACACACACACACACACACCTCTCTAACCTCATCTCTCACCACTCTCTCCATAACTCTTATATTTCCTTCAGGTCCCAACTCAAATTTCATCTTATCTAGGAGACCTAACTTTAGCTTTCACCAACTTCACCAACTTGGTTTTGAAACCAAGTGTGACTATATTTGACTATACCTTGAGGTTTAGTTTAAATGTGCTTTATTAAATCGGAATGAAATCATCAGAGCAAAAGATCATGTGGTAGTTAGCTTCCAAGATGGCCCCCTGATATTCATGCCCTTGGATAGTCCCCTCCCACACTGAATAGGGCTGACCTGTTAGCCGATAGGACACTGCAGAAACGACAAAGTGTGGCTTCCAAAGCTAGGTCATAAAAGACATTGAGGCTTCCATGTTGCTCCCTTAGATACTCGAGTCGGCTACCATGCCAAGAGAACGCCCAGGACCCCTACAGAAAGACCCATATGGTGAGGAACTGAACCGCCACCTGCCAACAGGCTGCATCAACTTGCCATTCATGTGTGTGAGCTGTGTTGGAAGCAAATTGCCTGGCTCCAGTCAGATCTTCCTATGACTGTAGTCCTAGCCAACGTTTTGACTGTAATTTCCTGAGTCACCTTGAGCCAGAACCATCCAGCTAAGATGCTCCCAAATTCTTGACCTACAGAAACTGCAAGAGATAATAAATGCTTATGTCATTTAAGCCAAGTCTCAGGATGAGCCATCTCTCATTTCTGCTCCTGTTCCTGTATGGGGACCCAGGAAATTCAGGCTGGCTGTACCTACCCTGCCCTGCCTGGGGAGATGGGACAGAACAGTTTATATCTAAAGTTTATCTGAACAAGTCTCCCTTGGCCTTTTTGGTGGGTCAGATTTTGCAACCCAAACTATTACTATGGTAGATGGCAGCCCCATTTCCACAAAGAAATAACGATTTCCAGGTAGACAGAGTCATTCTTGACCACATGCCCTGACTGCTTCGTTGCCATTGTTCCTTAGTTCTCTCTCAGCACTTTTCTGCCTCCATCAACCAGCTCAAATTCCACCAAGAAGCACTCTCAATATATAAAGTATGAGCCATAATTTTAAGAGCATGTATGCTATGTATGTATCTCTGTACGTATGTTGTATGCGTTCATATGTCTCTGTATATATGTATGTTGCATGTATATCTGTATATATTGTGTTTTGTGCTTGTATGTATGTTGCGTGTGCCTATTTTTGTCTTGCTCTATGCACATGTGTATATCTGTATGGTGTATGTATCTATATGTATGTCATGTGTGCATATCTTGTGTATATCTGTATTATGTTCTAAGTATATCTGTGTATTGTATGTTGTGTGTGTCTGATGTGTGTGTGTATGTTGTGTATATCTGTATTGTGTATGTATCTGTGCTTGTGTGAATATCTGTATGCATGTTGTGTGTGTTTCTGATGTGTATGTGTCTGTATATTGTATATGTTTATCTGGTGTGTGTGTGTGTGTGTGTGTTTGTGCATGCATCCAGCCTTTGCTATTTTGGGATTCATACAATTTTCTTTCATAAGAAAACTATCAATACAACTGATTCTTAATTTTCATAAGTGTGCCACAGTTATATAAGATGTTAACATTAGGGAAAGCAGATGAGAGGTATAGAAGAACTCTTCTGTGAATTAAAATGTTTCAAAATAAAGAGATTTAAAAAACAAAACAAAACAGCTTCCTGGATTAGTAGGAAAGTCAGCCTTCCCCTTTCTTAGATCTGAAACATCCAAGGGGTACTTAACTTTTGTCCAAGGCACCATCCTGATTGTAATTTCCTCTCCAGTGGAGTTGGAGTCGGGCCTGATGGTTTCACAACCATAGCCCAGATGGACAACTCTCTAGCTTGCCAAATGGACATTCCTATTTGTTGAACCTATAGGGTGACTGCCAGCAATCCAGATCCCCTTCCAGACTTGTGTCCTAAAACACTTAAAGGAAGATAAAAACAAAAGAGAATTCTTAGAAAAAGACAAGGAAAGAAAGACAAATTGAAGGGCCAGTGGCTAATTTGGGCAGAACTACATGTTTAAGGACCCAGGGGAGGGGAGATGAGGCCTCTGCGTGATGTTGAGTCTCCAGATCTAGGGTGGGCTGAGAGAAGGGTCCAGAGGAAGAGGAGCAGAAAACTGCATGGCAGACTCAGGACTTGGATATTCAAATCCTCCCTGGGACTGTGTGTGCTGCCATGGGCTCCACATTTTACAGGTAGCTGTTTGGGGCTTAAATATTCTTCCCCCGTCACTACTCCACAAATCAACTAAGACTCATTTGGGCAGGAGTGGATCTGCCCTGCCCTGCCTTGCTTGGCTGAAAACAAAGCGCTCAGCTCCTGGGAGAGTGGGGTTTGTCCTTGCTCTCTGCTCACTAAGCAACCTGTTGATGAGCTTGTAATTACCAGAACTGTGTGCTACACATTGAATGTTCTTGGAGATTTTAATGATCGAAGTGAATGAACATGCTTCAACATTTGGAAACGTGCTTGAGAAGAATAATTGCTTTAAAGTGCTTCATAAATTGTTGCTAGGAGACCACATCAAGATAGGCCTTTTTACTTACAACTTGAAGTTCAACTGGCAGGAAATTCACCCATTCAAAATATAGATAAGCCAACAGAACAATTCAAAAAAGGAAGAATGAAAGACAGAAACCTGCCAGCAATTAGAGAAAATCTTCCACCAAAAACGAAATGGAGAACAAGAGCCAAGACATTGTTGCTGGTCTGTATGGATTTGTATCTCCATTCTTACAGGTTATGTGTTCTTGGACAATTTCCTTGCATGTCTTGTATTTTCAGTTTTCTCATCTGAAAAAAAAAATGGAGATATCAATAGCTCACTCACAGGATTAGAGATGACTCACATGTGGATGTATCCAGCACATAATGCTCAATGTTTAGTTATTTACACATACTTGTTCCAAAGTGTTTTGAGGTCACTTACAAAATTATTTCCTGACTAGTTTGTGTTGCCCCAAAAGCAGGCTCTGCACAAGAAATTGGGTTTAGGTGGCTTATTTGGGAAGTGATCCCAGGAAACTTAAGTGAAATAGTGGAGAAAGAAAGACTGAAAATGGACAAAAGTTCAAAGCTGCATCAGTGAGCAGGAAAGTCCAATACCAATAAATCCTACTGGGAACTCTCTGAAGCTCCATGGAGGACATGCCACAGGATCATCCTGCCAAGGCATGGGGAAGCTGAGGGATTTGTCCACTGACTCGTTTCTCAGAGGCCAAGGGTTGTACCTGGGGACCTTAAGTTCCCAATACCACCAAAGTGGCCTGAGCAGTCTGGTAATTTCTAGTAGAACAGGAGTAAACCCTCTGGGAGAAGAGCAGGGAACCACAAGCATATGAGGTAGGCACCTGTCCATGTAGCCAGGAACTGACCCACTCAAGCTGCATGTGAACTCCAAGGTGGGCCAGAGTAATACAGAGCTAGGCATCAACAGAATCTGCTACACTTAGGATTCAACGAGGTAAAATTAGTTGATGAAGAAATTGAGGTCAAATAAAAACAATTACTCTGTGTTACTGAATCTTTTAAAAAAAAGAAAAAGATTATTTTGTAGAAAGGCTGGCTATAATGACTGACGCCTTTTTTTTTTTTTTTTTTTCCTGTTTTCTAGACTCCTAATGAACACACTAGCCTGGAATTTGAGCAAGGATTCAATATTGCTGTGGGCAATACATGGTTAGGCAAATCCTTCACACATGTCAGTCCCATGTTCACCCAATGCTAGGGAATCTGGAACATTCTTATGGGGTTCAACTATGTTTGGACTTTAGGCCTGAAGCATTAAATTTGAAATTTGGGCACCAAATGGTAGTTGGAAATCACATTGCTATTCTGCATGGATCAGGAAGGAAGCACATCAGCTACTTTCCTATCCAGCGGACTCTTCCCTGCTTCACAGCTGTTTGCCATCTGAATCAATAGCAAGCCAGCAGGGCTCAGACTTGGCATTCCCTAGTAAGGAAGAAGAAAAGCAATAAAAACTGTTAACCTCTAAAAATTTTTCAACATGTCTGCTTCCCCCTTAGCTCTAGGAAGGGCATTAGCAGCACCATCATGCCCCATAGGAATGGAAAGCCATGTTGATGGCTAGGGAACAGAGCAGCGCAATATGACAGGACAACAAGGGAACAGAGCAGTGCAATATGACAGGAGCAGGCAGAAAGGCTGGCAATCGCTCCCCTAGACCCCCAACCTCCCAGCCCCCTTTCCAGGAATCATAAAAGTGAGATATGAAAATATGAGAAAGGATGAATGCAAAACAAGCAGGAGAAAGACAACCAGATATTATATGCCCCTGATGGAAGAACACACCACCACTTATGAAGGAGTCCAGCTAAAAAATTGAACCTGGGTCTGATATAGACTCTAATTTTAACTACCAATGAACAGGAAATGCAAGGAACTAAGGAACATGTTAAATACCACCACAGGGATGAATGCAAAAACTCCAGACTGTGGGAAACTACTGAACAATGAATCAGGTTTCTTCAACAAATACGGAGAAATCTATAGATTAAAGGAGACGTAAAAGATATATTGACTGGCTGGGTGTGGTGGCTCACGCTTGTAATCCCAGCACTTTGGGAGGCTGAGGTGGGCAGATCACGAGGTCAGGAGTTCAGAGACCAGCCTGTCCAACACAGTGAAACCCCGTCTCTACTAAAAATACAAAAATTATCTGGGTGTGGTGGTAGGCGCCTATAATCCCAGCTACTTGGGAGGCTGAGGCAGGAGAATTGCTTGAACCAGGGAGGCAGAGTTTGCAGAGAGCCAAGATCCTGCCACTGCTCTCCAACCTGGGAGACAGAGATAGACCGTCTCAAAACAAACAAACAAAAGATATATTGACTAATTGCAGTGTGTGAATCATATTTATTTATTTATTTTTCTTTTTTTTGAGACAGAGTCTCGCCCTGTCGCCTAGGCTGGAGTGCAGTGGCCCGATCTAAGCTCACTGCAAGCTCCGCCTCCTGGGTTTACGCCATTCTCCTGCCTCAGCCTCCCGAGTAGCTGGAACTACAGGCACCCGCCACCTCGCCCGGCTAGTTTTTTGTACTTTTTAGTAGAGACGGGGTTTCACCGTGTTAGCCAGGATGGTCTCGATCTCCTGACCTCGTGATCCGCCCCTCTCGACCTCCCAAAGTGCTGGGATTACAGGCTTGAGCCACCGCGCCCGGCTGTGAATCACATTTAAATAATGAGAATTATTTCAATCTTCCCTCAAACAAATTATGTAAAAAATAATGAGGCTGGGGGTGGTGGCTCATGCCTATAATCCCAGCACTTTGGGAGAGTGAGGCAAGAGGATCCCTTTAGCCCATGAGTTCTAGACCTGGGCAGCATGGTGAAACCTTGTCTCTACAAAAAATACAAAAATTAGCTGGGAATGGTAGCGTGCACCTGTAGTTCCAGCTACACGGAAGGCTGAGGTGGGAGGGTCTGAGCCTGGGAAGGTTGAGGGGCTGCAGTTAAGTGGTGATTGCACCACTGCACTCCAACCTGGGTGACAGAATAAGACCCTATCTCAAAATAAATAAATACACAAAATAAAATATAATGAGTTTAAGAGAAAGGAAATTAAAACACTGGC
The DNA here is from genome assembly GCF_002776525.5 of Piliocolobus tephrosceles. Taxonomy (NCBI): domain Eukaryota; kingdom Metazoa; phylum Chordata; class Mammalia; order Primates; family Cercopithecidae; genus Piliocolobus; species Piliocolobus tephrosceles. The sequence continues at coordinate 33,806,100 of NC_045447.1, read as the reverse complement.
TGAATATTATGATGATCTTATGAATAATATGATATTGTTAATTATTTGGGCCATGTAATAGTGGTCTTATTTAAAATTTTTTTATTTCAATAGCTTTGGGGGTACAAGTGGTTTTGATTACATGGATGCATTGTATAGTATAGTGGTGAAGTCTGAGATTTTAGTGCACCCATCAGCTGAGTAGTGTACATTGAACCCAATAGGTAGTTTTTTTTTTTTATCCATTGTGCCCTCTTACACCCTTCTCCTTCTGAGTCTCCATAGTCCATTACATCACTCTACATGCCTCTGTGTACCCATAGTTTAGCTCCCACTTATAGGTGAGAACATACAGCATTTGATTTTCCATTCCTGAGTTATTTCATTTAGAATAATGGCCTCCAGCTCCATCAAAGTTGCTACAAGACATTGTTTTATCTTTTTATAGCTGAGTAGTATTCCATGGTGTATATACACCACATTTTCTTTATCCACTCAATAATGGTACTTTTTTTTTTTTTTTTGAGACACAGTCTCGCTCTGTCGCCCAGGCTGGAGTACAGTGGCACAATCTCAGCTCACTACAGCCTACGCCTCCCAAGCAATTCTTGTGCCTCAGCCTCCCAAGTAGCTGGGATTACAGGCCACCATGCCTGGCTAATTTTTGTATTTTTAATAGAGATGGGGTCTCACTATGTTGGCCAAGTTGTTCTTGAACTCCTGACCTTAGGTGATCTGCCCACCTTGGTCTCGCAAAGTGCTGGGATTACAGGCGTGAGCCACCGCATCCGGCCTAATGGTACTATTTTTAAATAAAAACAATCTTGCCAGTGTTGGCCGGGTGCAGTGGCTCACACCTTTAATCCTAGCACTTTGGGAGGCCAAGGCAGGTGGATCACCTGAGGTTGGGAGTTCGAAGCCAGCCTAACCAAAATGGAGAAACATCATCTCTTCTAAAAATACAAACTCAACCAGGTGTGGTGGTACATACCTGTAATCCCAGCTACTTGGGAGGCTGAGGCAGGAGAATAACTTGAACCCAGGATGCAGAGGTTGCAGTGAGCCGAGATCATGCCATTGCACTCCAGCCTGGGCAACAAGAGTGAAACTCCATCCCAAAAAGAAGTCATAATAATACTCCATGCCTTTAAAAGATTGATTCTTAAATATTAATGATGAAATCATATAATGTCTGGAATGTTCAAGAAGAACATGGGCGATGGGAATGGGTAGGCAGCCTTGTTCATGGTCTAATGAGTAACACCTGGGGTTCTTAAATGATTTTTTGTCCATTTTTGTATCCATTTCAGATCCTCCACAAGAAAAAGGTAAAATACAAAACAAGATAACAACAAACCCAACAGGTAAGTGGGCTACCTGCAAAACATGGCCAGCAGGCATATGAAGTCTGTTTCAGCAGAAGGCGTATTTTGGATGTGGGGATGTTCTACTTCACAAGTGTTCTACTTGTGAAGAAGCTTTGGCTTCTCAGCTCTGAAAGGAATCAGGAAAAGGTCCAGAGTGGAGGAGCTGCTCCTTAGATTGATGTTTGATCTCAAGGATCCAGGCCCTGCTACATAGCTCTCTCTGAAAGGACCTGACTAAGGTTCTTCATTAAAACACGTTTTCCACTGCAAATGCATGAGAGAGTACTGTGAGTTACTCCTGCAGGCATGGCTACATTCACGATTATGATTGAGACAGAGTGGAACTAATAAAAGAATTTGGGCCTGGCACAATGGCTCATGCCTGTAACCCCAGCACTTTGGGAGGCCAATGCGGTTGGATCACTTGAGCCCTAGAGTTTGAGATCAGCCTGAGAAACATGGTAAAACCCCATCTCTACAAAAAATACAAAAATTATTGAGGCATGGTAGTGTGCACCTGTAGTTCCCAGCTACTCAGGAGGCTAAGGCAAGAAGATGGCTTGAGTCCAGGAGGTTGACACTATAGTGAGCCATGATCACACCACTGTACTCCAGCCTGGGTGACAGAGTGAGACCTTGTTTCAAAAAAATTAAAAAACAATAATAACAATAAAATAATCTGGAGTCATTTAAGTTTTACTACACTGAAACTACATCATAAAGCTAAAAAAATTACCAGTAATAATAATAATGGCAGCTAACATTTATTGAGAGCTGACTTTAGGCTTTGATTACTATTTCTGATTTACAGATAGGGAAAGTGAGACATAGAGAGGTTATACACTTTACCCAAGATGGCAGAGCTGAGATGTGGCTGAACTGAAATTCAAACCCACCACGTTAGTTTTCTAGGGCTGCCATGACAAAGGAACACAGATTGGATGACCTAGACAACAAAAATTTATTTTCTCAGAGTCTTGGAGGCTAGACAGCTGAGATTATGGTGTCCGTGGGGTTGGTTCCTTGTGAGGGCGATGAGGGAGGGATCTGTTCCAGGCCTCTCTCCTCGGCTTGTAGATGGCTTCTCCCTATGCCTTCATATACTCTTCTCTCTGTATGTGTCTATGTCCACATTTCCTATTCTCATAAGGATACCGGTCACATTGGATTAGGGCCCACCATGATGACCTCATTTGAATGTAATTACCTTTTTAAAAACTCTGTCTCTGGCTGACTGTTGGCTCATACCTATAATCCCAACACTTTGAGAGGCCAAAGCAGGAGAATGGCCCAAGGCCAGGAGTTCGAGACCAACCTGGACAACATAGGGAGAGCCTGTCTCTACAAAAAATTTAAAAATTCACCAGGTGTGATGGTGCCCACCTGTGGTCACAATTACTTGGGAGGCTGAGGTGGGAGGATTGCTTAAGCCAGAGGGGGTTGAGGCTGCAGTTGAGCTATGATCATGCCACTGCACTCCAGCCTGGGCAACAGAGTGAGACCCTGTCTCAAACAAACAAACAAAAACCCTATCTTCAATTATGGTTGCATTCTGAGGTAGTTGGGGTTAGGATTTCCACCTGTAAATTTTGAGACAGCACAGTTCAGTCTGTACCCCTCTGTAGCCTGCTTCCAGAATGCTCAGCCCTCACTCTTTTCACCAAATTCTGTACCACCAAAGGGACAATGGCCTGGGTAAAACCACAGGTGCATTTGCTTATATTTTGAGTCATAGGAGTATGCCGAGTGTGGCCTCTCAAAGCATTGTTGCTGTCCATTAGAAGTCCATGGGTTACAGTTGAGGGAGCTTCCTAACATCTTGTGATCTGAGTGAAAATAAGCAAACATTTATTTGGGTGTTGGATTGACAGGGTGGTTCTCCTGCACATGCCTTGGTTCCAATGAACTTATGGTTGCTAAATCCTCAGGAACCTTGCCTTCTCTGTTATCTTCGTCTATTTTTGTTTGTTTGTTTGTTTGTTTGAGATGGTGTCTTGTTCTGTTGCCCAGGCTGGAGTGCAGTGGCACGATCTCAGCTCACTGGAACCTCCATCTCCTGGATTCAAGCAATTCTCCCTGCCTCAGGCTTCTGAGTAGCTGGAATTGCAGGCACCTGCCAACACGCCTGGCTAATTTTTGTATTTTTTAGTAGAGACAGGGTTTCGCCATGTTGGCCAGGCTAGACACGAACTTCTGACCTCAAGTGATCCACATGCCTCAGCCTCCCAAAGTGCTGGGATTATAGGCGAGAGCCACTACACCCGGCCTTCTTCTTTTTCTATATCTTCAGTCTCTCACTCTCTACTCCCTTTCCCCAAAAGCCTATAAACATCATTCTTAAAGACAAAAGCAAGTTTGTTTACTACATGTTCCCTTGTCCCCCTCCAGTGACTGCTTCTTATTTTTCACTTCTTATCCAAACTTTCCAAAGCCTCCATCTGCATTCACTCTTTCCACTGTCCTTCCTCCTGTTCAATCCTTGACTTCTCACAATAAAATCCCCTCCCACTTTGCTTCTCATGCCCTAATTTCTAAATCCACTATTAGTCACTAATTTATCGTTTTTGCTTTATTTTTTCGTCATATTTGGCCCTTTCTTCAAACTCTCCTCCATTGACAATCTTGGTCAGGGTAGACTAAGTTATGTAGCAGGAACAAATTAACCCCCAATCTCAGTGGCTTAACACAACAAACATTTACTTCTCACTCATGCAAAACTGAATGGCCTAGGGCTTTCCATGTGGTTACTCCATGATCCAGGTTACTTCCATCTTGTGGCTCTGCCAAGTCAAAAACAGGCCTCTGTGGTTGCTAAGACAGAGGAAGATAGAGCTGGAAGGTCACACACCAGCTCTTAAATGCTTCTATGCAAAAAAGACGCATACCCCTTCTACTCGGAGCACATTGCCAGAACTAGCCACTTGACCCTACCATCTAGAATGGGGGCTGGGAAATGTAGAAGAGTTCATGGAAATGCAGTGAAGAATAATTATTTCCAGCTGGGTGCGGTGGCTCGTGCTTGTAATCCCAGCATTTCGGGGGGCCGAGGTGGGCGGATCACTTGAGGTCAGGAGTTTGAGACCAGCCTGGCCAACAAGGTGAAACCCCATCTCTACTAAAATACAAAAATTAGCTGGGCATGGTGATGCATGCCTGTAATCCCAGCTTGTCAGCAGACTGGGGCAGGAGAATCGCTTGAAGCCAAGAGGCAGAGGTTGCATTGGGTCGAGATCGCATCACTGCACTCCAGCCTGGGCAACAGAGCAAGACTCCCTCTCAAAAAAAGAAAGAAAAGAAAGAATAAGTATTTCCATTATAAGAATTTCTGTAATAATTTTTTATCTCCTAATTTTCTGCCTACGTTTCAACTCTTCCTTCAAGAGCAACTCTTTTCCATATCTACCTCACAAATGTTAGCATTTCTCATGGTTCTATCCTCCACCCCCTTCTACATGCTCTCCCTATAAGAGCACATCTACACTCACATCTGAAAGACCATCTGTAGACTTATTAATTCCAACTCACAGTCTCCATGTTAGAGATCTAGGTCTATAGTGAGCATAATCCATCCAGTAGCAGCCTGGTAGGTATCTCTTCTGATGTTCCATAGGCTATTAACACTCAGGGAACTGATAATCTCCCTTTCACCTCTAAAAACAAACCTATTCTTCCTCTTGTTTTTCATAGGATCCAAGCTGTTACCAAGGACAGAAACCCAGGGTCATCCTTGATACTTTTTTCTAACAATTTTTTCAACAAACGAATCAATCACCAAGTCCAGTAAATTCTACATTATAAATATCTCTAGATTTGGTTCCTTCTCTCAATCCCTATTGCCATTACATTTTCCTCAGGCTTTCACTATCTCCATCTTGATTGCTCTATTAATCTCTGCACTCATTTCTCTGTCTTATTGTACCACACTCCAGCTGTTCATTTCTGGATAGGATGCATTTAAAAATCCACTTGGCTGGGCGCGGTGGCTCACGCCTGTAATCCCAGCACTTTGGGAGGCCGAGGTGGGCAGATCACAAGGTCAGGAGATGGAGACCATCCTGGTGAACGCGGTGAAACCCTGTCTCTACTAAAAATACAAAAAAAAAAAAAAAAAAAAAAA
>NC_045447.1:33769474-33800237 GCF_002776525.5 Piliocolobus tephrosceles | reverse complement strand
CACAAGGTGCTCACAATGTAGTGAGGTGGATAAATAAATAACTGAAACACTGGCAGGTCAATACTTTGGGAGCCCAGAAGATGGGCACATAAACCAGGGAGATCTTTATAAGAGGCAAATTTAGTCATGCTTTCCACCAGCTTTAAATTCTTCCATGGTTCCCCAGTACCTTTAGATGATGTTTAGACTCCTCAAATGGCAAGCAAAGCCATTCAGATCTTTGAGACCTTCATCTCCTGTCTCAGTTGCCCTGTACTCTCATGCCTCTGCCTCTTCACCTAGGCTAATCCTTCTGCCCAGAAAAACCTTTCTTCACAATCTTTCTATATACTCTTCACCTTTCAAAGCTCATAGCAGGAACCATATCCTTGTGCAAGCCTTCCCTAACCTGCCAGCTTCTTCTGAACTTCCTACTGCCATAATTTTATGACTGTATTCTAACGATTTCTCTCCAAGTGCAAGAGGAGGGGGGCAGTATCTTACTTTGTTTGGAATCTCCAGCACTGGGTCAGGCACACCATGGAGTTGAGAGAAATTTTCAGCCATTTGCTCCTCTACCTCACTCAAATCCCACAGCATAGGCACACACCCTGAATGGTGATTGTGTGCCTGGACTTTGAACAATCCCTGTGGCCTTGTCCTCCAGCCTTTATAAATTGTTGATTTCCATTGTCTAATCATCCTCTGACTTGTGGCTGCCCAAGCCCTGGGCACTATGCCCATTTCTGCAAGCCTGCTGGTACCCTCAGCCTGCCTGTCATGTCACAGTGCGATAGAATAATTCTCCTTTTACCTGCCTCTACCCAGTGCTCTTTCTGTATCGCAGTGTGGGGCGGGTGTAGTGTGTGTGTATGTGTGTGTGTGTGTGTGTGTGTGACAGAGAGAGTGAGAGAGAAGAGATGTTGTGAGCCAAACTTCAGAGAGAGTGTTCAGCTTCAGTCCAGACAGCAAAGTCAACCTCTTCATGAGTCTTCACAGATAATCATGCATACTAGACATTCATTAACTTAGTGTATTTCATGAGAATTTGTGCACTGACACAAAAGATTCCATTGTGCAGCAGATATCTTTCTGCCAGTGTTGTGGTTGCATTCTTTCCCCCATCTCTCTGCCCTTCTCCTTCTTTACTGTGTCTTAGGAGCAATACAATTCCTCTCCATGTCTCATGCAAAGCAGTTTAGCAACCATTATTTTCTTGATGGAGAAGGCCCTTGAGACTTCACCTTCCACCCCAAATGTCATTTCAAAGTATTTCTTCTAATCAAATAAAGGGCTCTCCCTCAGAGAGTTCTGGTGACCAACATTTTCTCCACCTCATTACTTGCAAGTCTTTACAGTTCTGCCATTTGGCTGTGGCTAAAGTTCATCCCTCAGGCCCCAAACAAGAAGAGTTGACAATTAGTAGAGTACAGGGCTTACTCACAGGACACCATCTGTGTTAGTCCCTTCTTAAACTGCTCATAAAGACTTACCCAAGACTGGGTGATTTATAAAGAGGTTTAACTGACTCGCAGTTTTGCATGGCTGGGGAGGCCTTAGGAAACTTACAATTATGGCAGAAGAGGAACCAAACACATCCTTCTTTACATGGTGGTAGGAGAAAGAAGAATGAGAGTGTTATAAGGGGGAAGGCCCTTATGAAACCATCAGATCTCGTGAGGACTTACTCACTATTACAAAAATAGCATGGGGGAAACCATCCCCATGATTCAATTACCTCCCACTCTGTCCCTCCCATGACACAGGAGGATTTGGGAACTACAATTCAAGATGAGATTTGGGTGGGGACACAGCCGTCCTAGTCATCTCACTGAGTCACCACAGTGCCCAGAACAGTGTCCAGCACACATAAGAGATATTTGCTTATGGAATACAGAATAGTTTGAGTGATTAACCAGCATCCCTCATGAGACAGGGAAAAGATGACACACCACACTTGGAGAAAGGCAGGACCCAGAAGGGCCAGAACCCAGGCAAGGTGTGGAGGAAGGGAGCTTAGCCACTTGAATAAAGGTGGTTTTCTAATCCTAGAAGATATGTCCATTTCTTTACATTTAGTGCCTTTGGTAATAACATATTTCCCTTGTAACCTCATGCTAGGGTCTGAAAGTTTGTGTCCCCCCAGGATTCATATGTTAACATTTAGTCTTCGGTGCAGTAGTATTAAGAGTTGGGGCATTATGCCGGGCGCAGTGGCTCATGCCTGTAATCCCAGCACTTTGGGGGGCCAAGGTGGGTGGATCACCTCAGGTCAGAAGTTTGACACCAGCCTGGCGAACATGGTGAAACCCTGTCTCTACTAAAAATACAAAAATTAGCTAGGTATGGTGGCAGGCACCTGTAATCTCAGCTACTTAGGAGGCTGAGGCATGAGAATGGCTTGAACCTGGGAGGCGGAGGTTGCAGTGAGCCAAGAGCATGCCACTGCACTCCAGCTTGGGTGACGGAGTGCGACTCTGTCTCAGAAAAAAAAAAAAAAGAGATGGGGTATTTGGGAGGTGATAAGGGCATGAGGGCTCTGACCTTATGAATGGGATTAGTGCCCTTATAAAAGAGGCTTGAGGGAGTTGCTTGCCCCTTCTGCCAGGTGAGGACCCAGTAAGAAGGTGCCATCTATGAAGCTGGCACCATTAGACACTGAATCTGCTCTCACCTTGATCTTGGACTTCCCATCCTCCAGAACTGTCAACAATAAATTTCTGTTACCTATAAATTACCCTGTCTATAGTATTTTGTTATAACATCCCAAACAGACTAAGACACCTTGTTTTTTGGTTTCATACTTTTCAGAAGTGTAAACCTATGGGAGTTATTTTATGAGAAATCAAGATGTTCTAAACTGACCCAAGCTAATTTGGCCCCTTAGCAATTGCCAGGTTCTTTGGGTAAATATCAGTAACCTCAAGTGGTTAAAAGTCAATAGTAGTATACATTCCGTACCTCACAATCTCCACAGCAGGTGAGGTCTCAAAGCAAATTCCGCCAAAGCTACAAATGTTTACTAGCCAGCAGGGCAAGAATAGCCTTACAGCTGGCCTTGAGACTCTTGAGAAGACCCATTCTCTGCCTTAGGCACTACAAATAACGCAAACTTTATAAAGCAGACATGAGGATCAGCCACTCTTCTGTAGGGTCCAGTCTCAGCCACTATGAAGAAGACTGATCCAAGGGAGCACTAGACCTCAAGCACCTAAAGTTTGACCACTAAACCACTGAGCTTGCTGGATCCATACACCTCATTCCTGCAAGATCAATAAGGCATCTATCTAACCAACCATATGTCTTGAATCACTCTTATCTCACTCATTCAAAATTATTTCCCTAGGCTAGGCATGGTGGCTCACGCCTGTAAACCCAGCACTTTGGGAGTCCAAGGGAGGTGGATTGCTTGAGCCCAGGAGTTGGAGACTAGCCTGGGGAATGTGGCAAAATCCTGTCTCTACCCCTAAAAATATAAAAATTAGCTAGGTGTGATGGTGCATGCCTGTAGTCCAGCTACTCAGGAGGCTGAGGTGGGAGAACTGCTTTGAGGTTGTAATGATCAGTGATCACATCACTGCACTCCAGTCTGGGTGACAGACTGAGACTACATCTCAAAAAAAAAAAAAAAAAAAAAAAAAAAAAAAAAAACTCTCTGATTAAAATCCCTCAGGTGAGATTTTGACAAGGATTTCAAAGTACTGCATAGTCATCTTTGGAGTGTTAAGTCCTGATGAGAGAACTTCAAAAACTAACTTATCTGTCCCAGGATATATATTAGAGGTCACTCGAGCACATATGTATCATGCCATGTATTAAAAGTATTTGCAAATACAAGGCTGGGTGCAGTGGCTCATGCCTGTAGTCCTAGACTTTGGGAGACTGAGGCAGGCAGATCACCTGAGGTCAGGAGTTGGAGACCAGTCTGGCCAGCATGGCAAAACCCCGTCTCTACTGAAAATACAAAAATTATCTGGGCATGGTGGCATGTGCCTGTAATCCCAGCTACCTGGGAGGCTAAGGCAGGAGAATCGCTGGAACCTGGGAAGCAGAGGCTGCAGTGAGCCAAGATCGCACCACTGCACTCCAACCTGGGTGACAGAGCAAGACTCTGTCTCAAAAAAAATAAAAAATAAAAAATAAAGCCTTTTCAAATACAGACAATGTAACATTAAAAAACAATATGAATTCCATGATGGCACAGGAACTGTAGCATTATAAGGAAAAAGTAAAAGTCCCCTTTTGGTAGTGGCAGTAGCAGGAATTCAAGTGGGAGAACACTAAGTGGAAAGGGGAGAATGCACAGGTTGGGTTGGAGTGGGGCAAAAGGTCCAATGATCGTCTAGAACTTTCCTCTGCTTCAGCATGAAATGACTTGTGTTTGCTTTCATGTCAGAGGCTGTTCTATCATCAGTGCACTTGCAAGAACTAAATTTCAGCTCTGTTTTTGTAACGCCTCATTTTAGAAGAAATGGTTCCTTCTTCTGCTGTCAGCACAAATGTAAAAATTAGGAACGTATCTGATTGCACCTGTAGTTACCCTCTTGCAGTCAAAATTAGCCATAAGCACCATCTGAAAATGGCAAAAGCCATTAAGCATGCCTGCAATTAAGTAACTGTGGGCATCATTAGTTGCATTGTTAGTCACATGAGTAAGTTTTATGGTCACCATGGCTACCTCCTGATACCAAATTACTCACCCAACAAGGGAGCACTAGAGCTGCAAGCTGACCCCCCCTTCCTTCTCCAATTTTGTGAAAATTGCATGCTTTTTTCCAATTATTTCACACAAATGATGGGGAATGTTTGCAAATACAAACTATGTCAAGCAAAAAAAAAATGGTCACCCTGGGTTCTGTGTGTAAATTGTTCATCTTTTGTTTTTGTCGTTGTTGTCATTTGACGTACAACAAAGCAAAGTAAGCTATCTCTTTTTGTGGTAGAATAACTCACTTGTGGTATATAGGTGACAATATAATCTTTCATTTGTACATTCCTATATATAGTTTATTTCACACCATAGTTATCATTTCCCAATTTGAATATCTGCTACAAATTTTCAACTAGAGAGCTTTACATACTGTTAGAGTTGAAATGTTTAGATCTTTTTCCCAGGGGATTTTAGTCTGGAAGGAAAACGGGCCCAGAGACCTAGGAAGATAGTTTCTGCCTGGAGAATGATGATCTGTGGAAATGTCATCGAGAAATGTATTCTTAATGAATCACTAGCCTGAGAATGAAACGTAATGTTCTTCCAAATCCCAAGAAATATATACTCGTGTAACAGATCAGAGTAGGGCAGAGAGATGCATACTTTAATTTATATTTATTTATATTGTGTGTTCAAGGGACTTGATATGACAATAGATTAATCATCCTTTTCTAAGTAGCATGTTTCAGATTTACCTATCCCAGAGATGAGTAGCTAGGCCCTATCAACTCCATTTCAGAGTTTAGAAAGTATGGAATAGACTAAATAGTTCTTAGTCTCCCATCTGTCTATTGGCATCATTTGCCATTTGGAGAGAGGAAATACTCGATCAGACTTTCTGACCCTAGTAATCTTAGACCAAAAAAAGGGAAATCTGTCTCTAGAGTAGTGCTGTCCAGTGGAACTTTTTGTGATGATAGAAATGCTCCATGTCTGCACTGTCCAACATACAATCACTAGCCACTTGTGGCTAGTGTGTGCTTGAAATGGGTCTAGTATGGCTGGGGAACTAAATTTTTAATTTTATTTATTTATTTATTTTTGAGATGGGGTCTTTCTCTGTTGCCCAGGCTGGAGTGCAATGGCACTGTCTCGGCTCACTGCAAACTCTGTCTCCTGGGTTCCAGTGATTCTCCTGCCTCAGCCTCCCAAGTAGCTGGGATTACAGGTGCACGCCATCACACCCAGCTAATTTTTGTACTTTTAGTAGAGACAGGGTTTCACCATGTTGGCCAGGCTGGTCTCAAACTCCTGACCTCAGGTGATCCACCTGCCTTGGCCTCCCAAAGTGCTGGGATTACAGGCATAAGCCACAGTACCTGACCATTGATTTTAGTTAACTTAATTTTTTTTTTTTTTTGATAGTCTCACTCTGTTGTCCAGGCTGGAGTGTAGTGGTATGATCTCAGCTTACCGCAAACTCTGCCTCCTGGGTTCAAGTGATTCTCCTGCCTCAGTCTCCTGAGTAGCTGGGACTACAGCCACGCACCACCATAGTTAAATTTAAATAGGCACAGGAGGCCAGCAGCTACCACATTGCACAATGCAGCTCTAAAATACATGGCTACAGTCAGAAAAAGAGGCCAACAGTGGATCCAAATCTGATCAAAAGTGTGATAAATGGGTGGCAAAGTATTTAAATCCAAATTCACAGGCTGTAGTCTTGGCTTCACTGCTTACTAGCTACATAATCTTGGATGAAACACTTCTCAAGTTGCATTTAAAGCTATCACGTTGGAGGTAGTGTGGAGATTGGAGAGAAATCAGAGATGACGGTGAACCAGCTTGTCTTCCTTTTGCCTGGATGTCTCTGCTGTGTACCATAGAAAGCTGTTCAGGGGAAAACACTGAAGGCCTTCCACCTTTATATATGATATTGCTTATAAAACAGACCAGATATTATTTTCCACCAGCTGGTTCTGAGATATTGGTATCCTTTAATTATTGTACTAAGAATGGACATTGATTCAATTTCTACTTGATTGAATGACTTCAGTGGCAGAGTTCCCAAAGGACATGCATTCATGCTGATAATGATGCTTGGAAACCCCAGATACATTCTGCTGGTTTGCTTTCTTTACTGTCTGCTCTAGGGAGAAAGAAAGGATTGGGCAGTAGAATAGCTGTTATTTGCTTATTCATTCAACAACATTTATGACACTACTGTGTCTTAGAAATGGTGGGTGGTGCTGCAAAAGTCCATCCAGAAGTCAGATGCTATACTACATGGGAGCACTTTAGGGGGAGACAAAGGCCTCATTTGGAAAATTATTGAAATTCCCTTGAGCTGGGAAAAATCTCTTATTCCATGAAAGGTTAGATCTCCATTAGCATGACTAAGGCCTACTGCCTGACCTTTGAGAACTATCCAGCAAGCAGAAAAACACACCTTCACCCTCAGAATTCAACACGCATATCTCTTCCTAAGGGACAGACACCAGAAGGAGCTTTTAATTTTATTTTGTTTTATTTATTTATTTTTTTTTTTGAGACAAAGTCTCCCTCTGTCACCCAGGCTGTAGCACAGTGGCACGATCTCCACTCACTGCAACCTCCATCTCCCAGGTTCAAGTGATTCTCCTGCCTCAGCCTCCTGAGTAGCTGGGACTACACGCATGCGCCACCATGCCCAGCTAAGTTTTGTATTTTTAGTGTAAAGATGGGGTTTCACTATGCTGACCAGGTTGGTCTTGAACTCCTGACTTCGTGATCCACCCACCATGGCCTCTCAAAGTGCTGGGATTAGAGGCGTGAGCCACCGCACCCAGCCAGGAGCTTTTTATTAAATCAGAAGTTGTTCTTGGGACCAGCACAGTACAGAAAAATCCCCAGGAGCCCAGGCACAACCCTGCTGCAGGCTGGGGTTCAGAAAAAGGAGGGTCTTACAGAATAAGCAGGAATGTATCAGCTGGAGGGGTAGGGAGAAGGACATTTCTGGCCTTTGATAGGCTTGGAACAAAGCAGAATTGCAGCTGAGAGGCTGCCAGCATTGGTGGTAGTGAAGGAGAAGTGGGTCCTCACAGGCAACCATATTTTCCCCAGATTGGCTTTGCATGTCTGCAGTATCAAGTTCTCTGAGTTCCAGAATCCTGTATCCAATTGCTTACCTAAAATCTCTATTGGAGTTCTCACTGACACCTCAAGTTCAACAGTTCCTAACTGAATCATGATTTACCTCAATCCACACCCTCTAATAGTCTGATTTCTCTCTAGTTCTCCCTCTTCTAGTAAATAGAACCACTGTATTGAATTGTACCAGTCAGAAACCTAGGATTCCACCCAGTGATAACTGTTCTTTCCTCTCTGATTGTGTTTCTCAAGTTGGTCTACTTTTCATCTCCAAACCCTGACCTGGTCTGAGCATTTGATCACCTCTCCTCTGGAATACTACAACAGCTTCCTTATATCCACAATAGGAATGTGTTCAGTACTTTCTAAAAGCACAGCTAGAAAACATCCTAAACGTGCTAATCTAACAATATCATTCATCAGGTAAAACCTTTCAGTGACTTTTAGTTTTCACAACCTAAAGCACAACACACACACACACACACACACACACACAAACGTTTCCTGTCTATGTGGAATTTACATTACGAAAGCATTAATTAAATGTACCATTTCATGTAAAATTTCAAGAAGGAGGTGAGGAGAGATGTACGGCAGTATGTACTATCTCACATGGACAGGGAGATAAGGGAAGGCTTCCCAGAAGAAGCAAAGTTTGAACTGAAATCTAAGGATGAGTAATATTTAGTTAAAGGGATGAGAGAATAGTGAGACAGACACTTGGCGCAACATGTTCAAAAGGCCTCAAGGCAGGAGGGAACAGGCTAAAAAAATGGCTGTGTGATCAAGCTCGAGAGAAGTGTGGTTCAAGAAGTTAGGGAGGTGGACAGAATATGTAGACCATGATAAGCAAATTTGACTTTATCCAAAGTAATTAAAAGATACTGAAGATTTTGAGGCTTTTTTGGTTTTGTTTTTATTTTGAGATAGGAGTTCAGCAAGACTTGTTTCTCAAGACACAGGTCACAAACACCCCGTTGATAAGGATGTGATAGGATGTGATAAGGAAACCAGCCCAAACCAGCCGATATCAAGATGGTGATAAAAGCAACCTCTATTTGTCCTCACTGCTTATTATACCCTAATTATAATGAATTAGCATGCTAAAAGAAACTCTCATAAGCACCATGACAGTTGACAGATGCTATGACAACTCACAGGAGTTACCCTATATGGTCTAAAAAGGGGAGGAACCCTCAGTTCCAAGAATTCCCTGCACCTTTCCTGAAAAACTCAAGAATAATTCACCCCTTCTTTAGCATATGATCAAGAAATAACCATAAAGATAGCCGACTAGCAACCCTTGGGGCTGCTCTGCCTATGAAGTAGCCACCCTTTTATTCCTTTCCTTTCTTCATAAACTTGCTTTCACTTTACTGTCAGATGGCTTTTGAATTCTTTTCTGCGTGAAGTCAAGAACTCATGTGACCTCCCAGGTTGAGCTTCAATTTTGGGGTTCACCCTGTGACATTATAAAATACTTGATTGGCGGTTTTTGTTCTTTCAGCACCTTGAATATTTTATCCCATTGCTTTCTGGCCTCCATTGTTTCTGATGAAAAATCATCTGTTATCTTATTGAGGTTCCCTCATATGTGATAATTCATTTTTCTCCTTTTTTGGGAGTGTCTTTCCCCGACTCTTTTTGTGTAGAGTGGGGTCTTGCTATGTTACCCAGGCTGGTCTCGAACTCCTGGGCTCAAACTATCCCCCTGTTTCAGCCTATGCCTGGCTCATTTTTCTCTTGCTGCTTTCAAATTTTTCCCTTTTAAAATTTCTCTTTCAACATTTTTACTGTCACGTGTCTGGGTGTGGATTTCTTTGCATTTGTTCCACTTGGAGCTCTTTAGACTTCTTGGATTGTAGATTTCTCTGAGTCTCTGTTTATTTTTCTTCATTCTTTTTTCCATTTGTTCTTTCATCACATAATCTCTATCAGTCCATCTTCAAGTTTGCTGATTCTTCTGCTAGTTCCAATCTACTGTTGAATATGTCTAGTGAAATTCTAATTTTAGTTATTATACTTTCCAAATTTAGAACTCCAATTTTTCATTTGGTTAATTTTTTTGTAATTTATATCTCTTTACTGACATTCTCTATTCAATGACGCGTTGACATTATGCCTTTCTTTACTTCATTAAGCATGGTTTTCTTTAGTTCTTTGAACATACTTATAATGTCTGCCTTGAACTTTGTCCATCAAATCTGACATCTGGGCCATCCTTCTTAAGACAATTTCTATTGCCCGATTTACTGCCTATGTATGGGTCATGCTTTCCTGTTTCTTTGTATGTCTCTGTATAGACATTTCAGGTAATAGATTGTAGCAATTCTAGATACTGAGTACCCCCTCAACTCCAGGGCTTATTTTTGTTCCTTTTTGCTTATTTATTTAGTGACTTGCTTAGATAATTTTAGTAAAGTCTATTTCCCTCACAGTGCGAAGCCTCTGATGTTGCTCCTCAGAGGACATACACAGACTTGGACATGAACAGTCACTGTGGGATGACAGTAGTTTCTGCAGGACTCTCTTTATCTCTCTTTCCTTGATCCCTCTGTGAATCAAGGGATCAGAGGGATCAGACACTGCCTTTGTTAGACACTGCCTGATTGTCAGGTGATTACTTTTTTTTTTTCTTTTGACAATGCCCTGGGACATAAATTGCTCCACAGTCTGATCCAATTAGATTTAAACCCCAGAAAAATAGAGGTAGTTTCTAAGCCCAGTTTTTGAGGTTTGTTGTGACTCCAAGAGGATTCCTCTTAGTTGTCTCTTTCCCTGGTTCTCTCTGGTAAGTTAACTGGCCTATGGTTCAGCTTCTTGCTCCCATGGAGTTACCAGCCTTCTCTTACCTGCTTACCACCAAAATCTCCATTGTATTTGAGAGAATTTTTAGACTTGAGCTTTCCCATATTCTGCTTTAAATAAAGTCAATTTCTTTGGGGAGAGTGTTAGAGCTCTCTGTTCTTAGGGAATTCCTTTTCTCCACGGCAAAATCTCTGAGTCACTGCCCTGAAGGTGAGGACAGGAACAGTAGCCTTCTTCTCTTGAACTGACACCCCTGCTTTACAATCAAGGTAGAAGATGGGAATAGTAGCTTCAGATCTTGTCTTGCCTCTCCTGGCATGAAACCTCCAACCTAAAAGTAAGCTGGAACAAGGACTAATGGGACCCCTGTACTCTTGACCTCCCATGCCTAGGACAGAGCCTCCATCTATGGGTGGGAGTTGGGTGGAGGAAGGGAGCCCCTCCTCCCTCAGCCACACTCACCAGGAATTTAGCTTCTGCAATTCAGAGGTGGGGGATGAAAAATGCTAGTGGCCTGCCCTTCCTAGAGTGCTACTATATCCCTTGACTAGGAGCAGAGGGGAGAGGAGCCCCATTTTCTTGGTGATATTTGACCAGACTGGAACTTCTGTCATCAGGTTGAGATGGGAAGGGACGAGGGAGGGGGTGGGTTGTGCCAAAGACTCCTTTTGTTCCTGCCAAGATCTAACAGATTTTCTTTAATAAATGTTTCTTCATTTGCTATATGCTCTTAGGACAATTTCCAGGGATTTATAAATGATTGGGTTTTTAAAAAATATATAATGTTCAATAGTTATGGCTAACTCTGAAGAGTGGGTCCATAGAGCTCCACACACTGCTGTTCCGCAAGTGGAACTTCTGAGAGACTTAAGGAGGGGATTTAATGATCAAAAGATCCTTCTGACTATTGAGTGAAGAATGGATCAAAGGGAGATCAAAGTATAAGCAGAAACACCAGTTAGAGGATACATTGAGTTGTCCAAAAGGGAAAGAAAAGTAGTGACTAAAGAGGTGTCGTGAAAATGGTGAAATAACGACCACGTCTTTTGTTTATCATTGTAATTCTAGCACCCAGCACATGGTAGGTACTTAATAAATACTTGTTGAATGAAAGAGTGACTGCTACCCACCTTAGAATTAAACCTTCACATTATCAAGCTTCTCAGCATTGACTTCTCTTTTGCTTTGTTGCTGGATTATGGTAAGACTTGTTTTGTGGAAAGGCTGAAAAATTATAGCAGAAATTCTAGTATATGAAGAAGTCTTTGTGTAGGCTGACATGAGTCAACTCATCTGAGCCAGGAAAGCTTTTCAGAAGATAAAACATTTGACCAGGCCCTGAAGTGTGACCCTGGTGATGCTATAGAGGGAAAAGGGGGGAAATCTCAAGCTCTGCTATGTTTTCTTAGACAAAAGCAACATTTTAATTAGCAGAAAATCTCTGGAATATTTGTCACATTTATAATTCCAGTAAAGTTATCTGTTTCCTTTCCTCGGAGTCCTTAAATGTAAACTAAGAAGGTTAAATTAGCTGATCTGTACAGATTCAGCAGCTCTAACATTCTAAGAGTCTATGCATCCATGAATTAAAGTCTGCAAGAAATAAATAATGAAAGGAACAAAATGCTCTTCCTACCAAATACTAAACTTAAATCAAGACAAATGCTTTTAATTTGGATTATGTATTGTTTCCTTTTTCCCCTTGAATTTCACACACATGAAATTATAGTCTAGAAGAGAACAGATAAAATGTAGTTTTATTGAGCAAATAATCACTATTTTAGTAACTGGCAAAGATTAAAACCTTTCAGCAACATCTTTTTTTTGTTTGTTTGTTTTTGTTTTTTGTTTTGAGACAGAGTCTTACTGTGTTGCCCAGGCTGGAGTGCAATGGCGTGATCTCCACTCCCTGCAATCCCTGCCTCCTGGGTTCAAGTGATTCTCCTGCCTTAGCCTCCCAAGTAGCTGGTATTACAGGCACACACCACCATGCCCAGCTAATTGTCTGTATTTTTAGTAGAGACGGGGTTTCACCATGTTGGCCAGGCTGGTCTCAAACTCCTGACCTCGTGATCAGGAGGCCTTCCAAAGTGCTGGGATTACAGGTGTGAGCCACCACACCCGGCCCATTTCAGCAACATCTAAATGAATAAACACAAGTCCAATCCTCTGCCTTCTTCCTGTACTTATTTGATTTCAAATAATAATTTCCATTTTCAAATGTTTTAAAAATTTTTGGTGGTCAATGGATTATTTGAACCTCACTAAATATATGAGCACCCTCTGAAACACATATAGAACAATATATATACCCTCAAGTATCCATGCAACTTGATGAAGTTTCCCAAACCTTAAGGGCCGTGGGTTCCAGAGTAAGTTTATATTGTAATTTACAATTTAAAAAGGGCATTTTGTATCTTGCTTAACACACAACTCTGTAAGCAAAGCAATATTAACTTCATCTTACATATGAAGAAATTGGAACTTAGAAGAGTTTATCATTCATCTTTTCCAGGAAGGGAAGAGCAAGCACTGAGGCTGCTTTTTTCTCAGAGTGCTGATAGCCTCCCATGGCAAGGGGGAAGGAAATCAAAGCCAATGTCCTGTCCAAAATAGACTATCTCAGGAGGGACCCCTTCACTCCAATGAAAATAGGGTACCAAAGGTTTATACCTCTCCCCTACTCCAAGGGCTACAAGAAAATTACCTTGTTGCTAAGCCTAAGAGAAAGGGAAAAGGACTGAAAAGTTTCGACAAGCTAATCATCACTCAAATTTGCAGCCTACAGACACATCACTGAATTTGATTAGTCAAAAAACTGTCAACTTCTGAATTTATTTAAAAATTGTTCTGAGGCCGGGCGCGGTGGCTCAAGCCTGTAATCCCAGCACTTTGGGAGGCCGAGACGGGCGGATCACGAGGTCAGGAGATCGAGACCATCCTGGCTAACACGGTGAAACCCCGTCTCTACTAAAAAAATAAAAAAATAAAAAATTAGCCGGGCGAGGTGGCGGGCGCCAGTAATCCCAGCTACTCAGGAGGCTGAGGCAGGAGAATGGCGTGAACCCGGGAGGCGGAGCTTGCAGTGAGCTGAGATCCGGCCACTGCACTCCAGCCTGGGTGACAGAGTGAGACTCCGTCTCAAAAAACAAGAAAAAAAAGTTGTTCTGAATTGTTAATGCCTTTGAACAGCAAATAATCAAATATATATCCCCTCTAGAGGAAAACAACTTTATCCTACACCAGAAAAACATCCCACATATCATACATATCATTTTTCAAATAAAAGAGCAGCACACAGTCAAAAATAATCAAGCACACAAGCAAGATACCATGAGCAAGAACCTTTAGAAAACACAGAACAAATAGACAACATACCAGATTTTCACACATTTCTGATGTTGGAATTATGAGACTTAGGCTATAGAACAATATACTTAAAACCAATCTGCCTATTTTTTTTAACAGCTGGGGAAGGAGGTTGTGTGCGTGTGTGTGTGTGTATGTGTGTGTGTTTGTGTGTTTCTTTTTTCTTTTCTTTTTCTTTCTTTTTTTTTTTTTTTTTTTGAGACGGAGTCTCGCTCAGTCACTCAGGCTGGAGTGCAGTGGCGCAATCTCAGCTCACTGCAAGCTCTGCCTCCCGGGTTCAGCCATTCTCCTGCCTCAGTCTCCTGAGTAGCTGGGACTACAGGCGCCCGCCACTACGCCCGGCTAATTTTTTGTTATTTTTAGTAGAGACGCGGTTTCACCGTGTTAGCCAGGATGGTCTCAATCTCCTGACCTCGCGATCCGCCCGTCTTGGCCTCCTAAAGTGCTGGAATTACAGGCTTGAGCCACCGCGCCTGGCCTAAGTGTGTTTGTTTTAATACTTGGAGAAAGCTCACTTCTGATTGGAGAAAAAGCATAAGGGATAAAGTAACCTAACAAATTTGAAAATGAACGAAAATGAATGTCTATAAATACAAGTTATAATAACCAAAATTGAATACTGAATAACATTAAATATAACTGAAGACAGAATAAGCAAACTAAATGTAGGTTAGAAAAAATTATTCAAAATATCACGAGATAAAAATATGGAAATTATGAGCATTCAGAGACAGGAAGTGTAGAACAAGGTCTGATGTACACTCCACTGAAGCTCCACAAGGAGAAGGAGACAGAATGGTTGTTAATTTTCTTACAGCTCTTTATTTTTTATTATAAAATTATTTAAGCATACATGAAAGGAAAAAAGTAGATAATAGTACTATAGACCATATATGCCTATCACCCAGACTTCACAGTTATCAAGATTTTGCCACATTTGTTTATTTTCTTTCTTTGTTTTTATTTCTTTCTTTGTTAAAATATGTTAAAGCCATTCCCAGAGGTCATATTGTTTTGCTTTTATAGGCAATACTTGAATATCGAATTGCTAGGAATTTTCTAAGACTAATAAAAGGTACTATCCACACAGATTCAAAAATCTCAAGCATTCACAAGCAGGATAAGCAAAAACAAATCCACATCTGGACACTGTACAGAAACTTCAGAATATCAAGACAAAGAGGAACTCTAAAAAGCAGCCATGGGTTTACATAACTTGCTCAAGGCCATGTAGCTAATAAATGACAGAGTCAAGCCTCCTTTCAGGGTCTTTTTATTTCTAAATTTGGCATCTTCCCTTAATAGTACACTAAACCTCAATACTAAACTCATTGCTTGGATATCATTCAGAGAATTGACATACTTACCTTAATAAATATATCTCTCAGTATATTTTTTCTTTTACAGTAATTTCTTCTAACCTATTTTTAGTTTTCTTATTCTGTCTTCAGTTACATTTAATATGTTATATTTACATTCTCCTTCAGAATTGGGACCAGAAATAACTAACATTCAGTCTTTAACTGGTGGATTTTTACCTAAGGATTAAGAGTAGGCAGAGACCCTTACAGCTCAATGACTTTCAGTCTTCATTTTATAGATGAGAAAACTGGGTCCCAAGCGAAGACTTGGCTGAGGATAACAGCTGACATATCATTGCCCAGACATACAGGAAGCTTATGCTTGCGATAGAAACCACTAACCATGTCCAAAATTTCTAGAGAGAGCTTGCTACACAGAAGGAATTTTTTTTTTTGAAGTTAGAAAAAAATATTTCATCTAATCTGAAAAAGTTGGGCTTGTCAATATTTCTTTAATTTCCTAATGAGAGAAATAAATTGGATATCCTTAAAACAAGCAGTTGTAGAAGTAAATGAATGACTTCACCCTGGTAAGGTTGGGAGCAATCAAAGAGTTGGTGGAGTAAAAGTCACTGACAGTTGAGGATTAAAGGAAGCGTGGGAGATGACAAAGTGACATTTAATTCCACCCTAGACCAGATATTGTTGGAAAGTGTGAGCTGTACAGAACATTTTGATCAAATTTTGTAACTTTGTATGTAAGATTAGGATTCAGTGATTGATGAGTTGAAGATTCACCAAAAATTACCAACATTTTAAAAATAACTTATTTTTAATTTTTAGAAGTTATACATGCTTGTTACAGGAATTTTAGAAAACACTGAAAATATAATAAATAATAAAAATTTTAAAATATATATACTAAATATAATTTAAAGTGCAATAAGGCAGGGCGCACTGGCTCACGCCTGTAATCCCAGCACTTTGGGAGGTCGAGGCAGGTGTATCACCTGAGGTCAGGAGTTCGAGACCAGCCTGGCCAACATGGTGAAACCCGTCTCTATTAAAAATACAAAAATATTAGCCAGGTGTGGTAAAGGATGCTGTAATCCCGGCTACTTGGGAGGCTAAGGCAGGGGAATCGCTTGAATCCAGGAGGCAGAGGTTGCAATGAGCTGAGATTGCACCATTGTACTCTAGCCTGGGCAACAAGAGCGAAACTCCTTCTCAAGAAATTAATAAATAAAAAATAAAAATAAAAAAATAAATGCAATAAAATAAAAATAATAACTCAGTAAATAAAAGTTATATCAGTAACTAATGATACATTGCTAATGTAGCATTGTTTTCTTCTCTTCTTTCTTCTATGCACATAAATATGTTTTTACTATCATTGTGATAAACACCCTCATTCATAAATCTTTGATCATAATTTTGTTTATTTCTTTTGAATAAACTCCTAGAAGTGAGGTTATAAAGGTAAGAGCTTTGTACAGTTCACGATATATTACTAAACTGACTTTCAGAATGGTTGTAACAAACTACATTTCTAAGAACTTTATTCAAAGTGGAGTCCCACACAAGAGGATTTGTTCATTCAGCTACGGTAAAGCATATGATGGACTATTATGTAGCCACTGAAAATCATTCTTTTGAATCCTATATAATGATGCGGAAAATGCTTACACTATAACATTAGGTTACAAAGTAGCATACAAAACATTATACACAACATGATCCCAATTTTGTTCAAAAAACTACATACACATTTAGAAAACACACATACGTATACACATAAAATAAACTGAAAGGCAAAACACCAAAATATTAATAATGGTCAGCGGGGAACACAGAGTTGTTGTAAAACAGCAGAGTTGTTAAATTAGGCTTCCAGTCAAATAGAGCTGTGTCTGAATCCTGGCCTGCCACTTAACAAGCTCAGGTTTACAACCTTGAGCTACTTTTGTAACTTCTCTAGGACTGTTACCTCCTCTAAAAAAATACATATGGAAAATGTGGCTGGGTGCAGTGGCTCATGCCTGTAATCCCAGCACTTTGGGAGGCTGAGGAGGGTGGATCACCTGAGATTGGGAGTTGGAGACCAGTCTTATCAACATGGAGAAACCCTGTCTCTACTAAAAATACAAAATAAACCGGGCGTGGTGGCGCATGCCTATAATCCCAGCTATTTGGGAGGCTGAGACAGGACAATCGCTTTGAACCAGGAGGTTGCAGTGAGCTGAGATCACGCCTTTGCACTCCAGCCTGGGCAACAAGAGCGAAACTCTGTCTCAAAAAAAAAAAAAAAGAAAAAAAGAAAAGGAAAAGAAAAATGTAAAAAATGAAACTACTTCATAGGTTCACAGTAAGGATTAAAATAAATGGAAAGAATATAGGACTCCTGAGGTAGAGTAATCAATAAATGATTGTTATTTTTGTCTTTTGGATAGAATGACTATAGGGGGTTTTATTGTCTTTGGTATACTTCTTTTTAAATTGTTTAATTTTGAGACAGAGTCTTGCTCTGTTGCCCAGGCTGGAGTGCGGTGGCACAACCCCGGCTCACTGCAACCTCCGCTGCCTGAGTTCAGGCAATTCTCTGCTTTAGCCTCCTTAGTAGCTGGGATTACAGGCATGTGCCACCATGCCTGGCTAATTTTTTTTTTTTTTTGAGACAAAGTCTTGTTCTGTCGCCCAGGCTGGAGTGCAGTGGCCAGATCTCGGCTCACTGCAAGCTCCCCATCCTGGATTCACGCCATTCTCCTGCCTCAGCCTCCCAAGTAGCTGGGACTACAGGTGCCCGCCACCTCACCTGGCTAGTTTTTTTTTGCTTTTTTTTTTTTTGTATTTTTTAGTAGAGACGGAGTTTCACCGTGTTGGCTGAGCTGGTTGGGAACTCCTGGCCTCAAGGCGTGATCTGCCCACCTCGGCCTTCCAAAGTGCTGGGATTACAGGTTTGAGCCACCTCACCCAGCCTCTTCTGTGTACTTTTAAAAATATTTTCATATATTTTCTAAATTAAAAGGCACCAAAACTATTATCACAGAAAAAAGAATTTGTTTAAGATAATACTACTTTTTTCTTTTTTTTTTTTTTCCAAGATGGAGTCTCACTCTGTCCCCCAGCCTAGAGTGCAGTGGGTGCAATCTCAGCTCACTGTAGGTTCAAGCAATTCTGCATCAGCCTCCCAAGTAGCTGGCACTACAGGCATGCACCACCACACCGGGCTAATTTTTGTATGTGTAGTGGAGACAGGGTTTCACCATTTTGGCCAGGCTGGTCTTGAACTACTGACCTCAGGTGATCCACCCACCTTGGCCTCCCAAAGTGCTGGGATTACAGGCATGAGCCACTGCACCCGGCCTGATAATACTACTTCTTTATTGGGGAATTAAGTCATATTTCCATGTCGTTGTTTCTCTCTCTGCCAAAAAAAAAAAAAAAAAGTAAAATTCTAGGAACCTCTCAAGTTTTAAAAGACCTGTAGCAAAATAATAATAGTTTACAGGTATGGAGTGCTTACTATCTGCCAGGAACTATGCAGTGGTATTCCAAGGGCAGAGCAGTGGAAGAGCTCTGCTCTTCCTCTGCAGAGGATGTGAAAAAGCTATAAAACCTCATCTGTCTGCTTTTCATTATCACCATGTGCCCACAATTTTAAACAATGTTGGCCAGGCACAGTGACTCATGCCTGTAATCCCAACACTGCAGTCCAACCTGGGCAGCAGAGCAAGACCCCATATGAGAAAAACAAAACAAAACAAAAAACAATGTCAGCAATAGATATAGTCTTCCTTAAAAAAAATCTTTGGTTGGTCTACCTTCAAAGCTGTTGAATTTTAATACTGTGGTGTGTGTGCATATATATACTTATGGACATATGTTATATAATATATATCTAATACGTGTGTATATATATGTTTCAAATTAGCAAATGTTTATTATTTATGTCTTACCAAGCATTATATTCTACATGGAAACAAATCCAGACAACCACTAGTTATGCATCCACCTAGACACACATGGACACAGCTGCATGGGGTTGCTTCAAGAGTAAGTTCATAATGGTTAGGAATTGTTCAAACTCATTGAGGTCATTGTTCATGTCTTCAATCCCTGTAGTACAATATATCTCTACACTTAAATGGTAGATATAAATAATGATAGCACAGTGGTTCTCAAGATGAAGAAGTAAAACTGGATTAATTTAGTTTAATCATTCTATGTGACAATTTGCACATTTAATTTGGGTTTAAAATTTTTTAAAGTGAAACAGTATAAACTGCAAGGTGTAATACCTTGTTTAGCGAGTATAAATTTCAGTTCATACAAAACATACATTTTCATTTTAAAAAATTGAAATGTATTATTTTAAATTGTTCATTGCTTCTAACTAAAGAATAAGAAAATGACGATTACTGTTAATAATTTTGTCATTCTTGTGTCAAGCATGCCAGATACACCATTGTAACCTGGCGAAGTGCTCTCCCTCATTTAATAATCATGATGCAATGTCACAGATGAGGAGTTCAGAGAACTTCTGTAACTTGAGCAGGGTCCCACAGCTGGAATTTGCTGGGCTGGTTATCAGTCCCACATTTGTCTCCCTCCTAAGCCCAAGATTGCAACCAGTGTGTCAGGATGTTTGAGTTGCTAACAACAAAAGGCAAAGTAAGGAATAAAGGTTTTTGAGCTTCAGGTTCATTTTGAAAAAGGAGACTTGCTTCAAGGAAGTTCATTACTTTTGCCAAGAACTTTTGTTTTTAGATTGTCAATTATCTGTACCAATACTCTCCTAAGCAATTACCCAAGGGCCTGAAGGAGTTTATGCACCTTTCCATAGGAAGCAATTTACTTTCCTTTCTCAGGACAAAAACAAAACAAAACAAAACAAAAAGGCCCATTATCCAACAAAGGCATTTTCTCATGTCACATCATAAAAATTTAGTTTTTTTCCAAATAATATTAAAATAATAAAGAGGATCTATTTTTTGGAGTTGAGACAAAGATGTAATAATGAGCCAAATGGGCTTTCTCAATAGGTTAATACCTGAAGGCACTGGTGCTCACTCTGTATTACACAGGCCTTGACATTTACTTCCTAGAGAGGTGCCAACATTTACAGTGTTTTTAAATGCAAGACTGCTCTCAAGCCACAAGTTTTAATTCCACTGTGACATTATCCTTTCCTTTTCCCTGAAGTCATGAATGAGTTGTGGTTGGCAACACATGAAGAAAATTGCTGATATCAGGAAAAGGACTGGTAATAGAATCAGAACTTAAATGCTGGAAGTGTTGGAATCAGGTTACTAAAGTCTTTCCTCTGGCAAAATTTCAACTAGAACTTTCAGCAGAAAGTCTCACTATGGAAGGCCTTACATTTCCAGGAAGGTACTTGTGTTAGCAGAAAGAGGGGCTAGAAGAAGAAAGAAGGATTCAGACCTCAACATTCATTGAGGGTGTGTTATATGTCCTGAAGGCTCTTATACTTTTACCTTTACAACAATCTTACAAGAGTTCTGTTTGTTTGTCCCTATTTTATAGATAGGAAAAGTGCCTTTTTTTTTTTTTTTTTTTTTTTGAGACAGTGTCTCACTCTGTCACTCAGGCTGGAGTGCAATGGCATGATCATAACTCTCTGCAGCCTCAGTCTCCTGGACTCAAGCAATCCTCATACTTCAGCCTCCTGAGTAGCTCAGACTTCTGATATGCACCATCATGCTGGCTAATTTTAAATTTTGTGTACAGATGAGGTCCCACTGTGTTGCCCAGGCTGGTCTTGAACTGGGCTCAAGCGATCTGCCCGCCTCAAACTCTGAGAGTGCTAAGACTGTAGGCATGGGCCACTGTGCCTGGTGAAAAATTGCTTTTAGCAGAGGCTGAGGGACGTGCCCAAGGTCTCATAACTAGCAGGTGGTAAAATGGATATGTTAGCTCAATTGTCTCAAGTCTAGGGCTTTTCCCATCATGCTACAGCTACCTCTCCACATTATGGCCACTTCCATGCCCAACATGGCATTATCAAGTTATGAAAAGAAATTGCATGGACTCTGGCATCAGACAGCTTGAGTTCGGATGCTAACCTTGCTACTTAATAGCTATTGGACAGTGGGCAAATTATCTCTTGGAGCAGTGACAGTGGCAATAATGCTTACCAAATAATCCACTTCTACATTTCACCCCCCTCTGATTATGTGAGGACATGTGACTAGGACTAACTAGTAAAACGCAACCAAAAGTGGTATGTGTCATTTCTAGGCTGAAGCAGTAAAAATTCTATGAGTAATTATCCAACCCTCTCTTATTCCAGAGAGAGAGTTGGAAAACTTCAAGTTACACAGGGTGCAGCTAAAATATCTTAGAAGGCTGGGCCTGGTGGCTCATGCCTTGTAATCCCAGCACTTTGGGAGGCCAAGGCGGGTGGATCACTTGAGGTCAGGAGTTCAAGACCAGCCAGGCCAACATGGTAAACCCCTGTCTCTATTAAAAATACAAAAATTAGCAGGGTGTTGTGGCATGCACCTGTAATACTAGCTACTCAGGAGGCTGAGGCAGGAGAATCGCTTGAACCTGGGAGGTGGAGGTTGCAGTGAGCTGAGATTGTGCCACTGCACTCCAGCCTGGGTGACGGAGTGAGACTCCATCTCAAAAAAATAAAATACAATATCGTAGAGTCTTCATAAGCCTGGGCACCTGAATGACTATGTAAAGTAGACACTATTATTGCCATCTCTCCCTCTGGACCAACTGCTCTGTCATACATACTGTGAGGGAGAAATAAACCTTTCTCCTGTTAAACCACCTAGGTTTGAGAATTAGTTTGTTATAGCAGCATAATACAGTCTAATCAGACTGTCCTTTATACCTTATCTTACTAATCTCTAAAATAGTAATAATAATTTTTATTTAATAGACTTACTATAAGGATGAAGCGGGACTTTTATATGTTATACCTGAATGCATTATCAAACTACCAAGAGGTAAGAAAAAAGTTGAATATATGGCAATCATGGTGACTTCTCTCTCTGTTTTTTTTTTTCCCCCAAAATTATAGGAAACTGGACTACATGATCTTTAAAGATTCTGTGTTAGCAACTGCAATGTTCTGCTACTTCTCACCTCTAAATTTCTCTTTGACCTCAGAATTTGGTCATTAAGGTGTTCAACCTAGACTTATCAGTGATTATTCTGTGTCAAACGCTGTGCTAGTAATTGACCTCAAGAATGGTCTATAAGAAGGGACAATCAGGACTGGGCATGGTGGCTCTCGCCTATAATCCCAGCAATTTGGGAGACTGAGGCAGGTGGATCACTTGAAGTCAGGAGTTTGAGACCAACTTGGCCAATATGGTGAAACCCTGTCTCTACTAAAAGTACACACACAAAAAAGATTAGCTGAGCGTGGTGGCACTCACCTGTAATCCCAGCTACCTGGGAGGCTGAGACAGAAGAATCGCTTGAACCCAGGAGGTAGAGGTTGCAGTGAGCCAAGATCGTGCCATTGCACTCTCTTAAAGTGCAATGGGAGACAGAGTGAGAAAAAGAAGGGACAATCTGGATTTCCCCTGAATTGAGACTGAAGACAGGGTATATACATATTTTGGGGATGGAGAGAAGATCGTCTGGAGAATCTTAGCGTAGTCTCTCTTTCCTACTTTTGAGGAAGCCATAAATGATACTCTCCAGGAAGAAGTCTAGGGATGCTGGTGACAGTCATGAGCAGGCCCTTCGGGAGGGGAACAGCATGTCATTTTTGCTTTAGCACTCTCTTAAAATGTCTTTCTACATCCCTGCAACTAGCTGAGGGGGAGTAAGAGAGCAAAGCTGTCAGACCAGCAGCATCTTAATTATGGAGATTAGAAATATTTTATGCAATTGACACAGCCTCTTCTAAATTACATAGTATTAGGGAAAACGACTCTGTCTAGCACCAATGAAAAAGGAAGAAAGGAGATCTCTGAGAAAGAACAGGTTGATTTTGACAGTTTGTCCAATAAAATAATAATAGGCAAAGAAACTTCAAAAACCAAGCTAATGCTACTCTTTTCATTACCTTACACAAATCTCTTAACAGGACTTGAGGGAAGCCAGGAATGATTGTAGCTAGACTTCAAATTGCTAGTCCAGCAATGTGTGCAGACCCTGTAGCCTGCCCCACCTCCCCATTCCTCCATGTTGTTCTGTAGCATCACACTAGGAGATAAATCATTGGAGCACTTGGGAAGCCAGTGAGTTGGTGGTCAATTTCCAGGAAGTCTATGTCCTTTGCTCAGTGGGAGAAATATAAGTTAGTATCCCTGAAGTGGTACCTTGGTATTCTCAAAAAGTTCAATTACTTCCCAAGGCCGAGTAATTTCCTGCCAGGCAGAAGCATCTGGTTCTACAAGAACTGAGGCCCATTGAAAGCATTCTGAAGACTGAAGGTTTTGGTAAAGAATATGGAAGGCTCCTGTCAATCATACTTAGGCACCATTTTTCTGAATTGAATAGGGGAGTTGATGAGTAGGGGCATAGCTCTAGCACCTACTGTTTTTATTATTTAATCTTTCCTCCCTCTAGTCCTCCCTGTAAGATACTACCATAGTGATCATTTTAAAGTAAAAAGCCCACTGTATTACTACTTTACTCAAAATCCTCTGTTTCCTCTTATGTGTAGGAAGTACAAATTCTAAGGCCTATGAATGCCAGAGGGTAATGTAGATAGGAGAAACTGGCCCCTGTCAGAAGAGACTTTAGAGAGTGTTTGAAACTGTGATAAACAGAAGAGCTCAGGCCAAGATCTCCCAACCTACACGCTCTTCTTACAGTGTGACATTGATATTTCCTCAAGGGTAGGGTTTGGTGAGCACCAATGGTCGCTTCCCGTGAATCTGAAAGGGCCTATGACTATAGCAAAAGTGATGCTATGTGCTACCTGAGGCCAGGTTATAAAAGGCAATGCAGCCTGGGCACAGTGACTCACACCTGTAATCCCAGCACTTTGGGTAGCCGAGGTGGGCAGATCGCCTGAGGTCAGGAGAAAACCCATCTCTACTAAAAATACAAAAAATTAGCTGGGCGTGGTGGTATGCACGTGTAATCCCAGCTACTTGGGAGGCTGAAGCATGAGAATCACTTGAACTTGGGGGGCGGAGGTTACAGTGAGCCAAGATCATGCCATTGCACTCCAGCTTGGGCAACAAGAGAAAAACTCTGTCTCAAAATAATAATATTATTATTAAATAAATAAGTAAAAGGTAATGCAGTATTAGCCTGGCCCTCTCAAGATGCTCACATCTGGCGGAGTGCGGTGGCTCACACCTGTAATCCCAGCACTTTGGGAGGCTGAGGCAGGTGGATCACCTGAGGTCAAGAGTTCAAGGCCAACATGGTGAAACCCCATCTCTACTAAAAATACAAAAATTAGCAGGTGCCTGTAATTCCAGCTACTCAGGAGGCTGAGGCAGGAGAATTGCTTGAACCCAGGAGGTGGAGGTTGCAGTGAGCCCAGATCATGCCATTGCACTCCAGCTTGGGTGACAATAAGACTGTCTCAAAATAATAATAATAAAATAAAGGAAAATAAAAAATAATTTAAAGAAAAGATGCTCACCCTTAGATCTCAGCTACCAAGCTTTGAGGAAACCCAGGTTACATGGCAAGGCTCCAAGTAGGTATTCTGGCTGATAGCCAACAGCTAGTAACAACCTCCAGGAGTGAGGAAACTTCAAGATAACTCCTGCCTCATCCACTATCTAACTGCAACCACAAGACAGCCCTCAAGTGAGAACCACTTAGCTGAGCCTACTCTGTTCCCCCAACTGTGAGATTTGATGATTGTTGTTGTTTTAAGTCATCAAGTTTTAATTTGGTTTGTGATACAACAATAGATAACTGCAACATCCAATAGATCTTATTGATTTCTAAGCCTGCATCTTTGCTTAAGTCATTTTACACCTGAGAGTTCTCTTGTTCTCCCATCATCTTCACTTATCCAAAGCTATGTGGTAAGGACCAGCTGAAACACAATTTATGAAGCCTTTCCTAATTATTGCATTTGTGACCTGTTCTTTCCTTGTACTCTGGACACTGTATATGTTCTTCATGATTAACAGGTCATTCAGGAGAACCCCCTCCCTGTCCTTAATAAAATAAAATGTTTTATATTATTAAAATATTTAAATATAGTTTTTTTAAGTACATGCTTTTGTCAAAACTACAAAAAAATTCCAAAGTTATAATTCAGAACATGTCTCTCTTCTGTCTTGTTCTGTTTCACCACGATTTATCCCCACCTCCTCTCCAAAGGTAACTGCTGTTTACAGATTGGTACATATTCCTCACAACCTCATCTATACAGACATGCACACCCGTGCTTGTGTACACGCAATTTACATCACACACACAAAGATTGACATGAACAGGATTCCATCATAATCCTGTTTTGTAAACTACTGTTTTTAGTTGATGGTATATTTTAGTTATGTGTAGCCCATGTCATTAAATACAGATTGCTCTTACTTTTTAACAGTTGTGTAGAGCTTCCCATCATTTAAGTAATTACTTAACCAATCTTCTGTTTATGGAAATCTAGGTTTTTCTCAATGTTTCCTTATTAAAAACAAGATTGTATTGCTGTTGGATATTCTCAGGGTAAGAACTGCTGGGTTAAAAGAATACACCTTTTACATTTTGATACAAATTCTTAAATTTCTCCCCAGAAAGAGGGTAACTATTTATATCACCATTAATCATGTATAGAGTACTGTGACCTTCTCTCACACTGGTTATTATTAAGCTTTTAAATCTTTGCCAATTTGCTAGGTGAGGAATGATGTCTCCTAATTTTTAAGCTTACAGTTTTATTATTAGCAAGGCTGAGCAACATTTCGTCTTGTATTTCTTTCACTGTGGATTTTGTCTGTTATATCCTTTACTCATTTTTCTGTGGAGTGGGTCTTTTCTTTTCTTTTTTCTTTTGGTTTTAAATAGGAGCTTCTTGTGTATTATGTAAACCTTTATATAGACTTTGTAAGTATTATTTATCTCTGTCATTTGTATTTATTTTGTAGTATCTTTTGCATGTAGGAGTTTTAAAATGTTTATGTAGTTAATCCTATAGGTCTTCTACTATGGTATTAGGCTAGTGTTATCTGAAGAAAAGTCTTTTATACTTCCAATATTAGAAAAGTTATTATTATTATTATTATTATTATTTATTTTTGACAAAGTTTGGCTCTATCACCTAGGCTGGAGTGCAGTGGTGCCATCTTGGCTCACTGCAACATCTGCCTCCCAGGCTCAAGTCATCTTCCCATCTCAGCCTCCTGAGTAGCTGGGACTACAGAGGCATACCATGACGCTCGGCTAATTTTTGTATATTTTGTAGAGAACGGGTTTCACCATGTTGCCTAGGGTGGTCTCAAATTCATGAGCTCAAGTGATTTGCATACTTCAGCCTCCCAAAGTGCTGGGATTACAGGTATGAGCCACTGTGCCCAGCCAGAAAAATAAACCTATTTTATACCAGAAGTTTTACAGTAAACAACAACAACAACAATAACAAGAAGTATTTTAAAAAGTAGTAATCTGATATTTAAGATAAGCTTTCCTTTGAGACATTCTAGGCATTTATAAATCTAAATTCCTAGGGACTCACTGACAAAATTCATTCATTCATTGAATAAATATTTATGAAACATTCCTGGATACCAAACTATTTTCTAGGCTTTTGGTACACAGTGGGAATTTGTCTAGTGGAGGTAAGAAATGGTTAACAGGGAAAAAATGGAACAGCATTTTTTAAATTAAAAAAAAAATCAATCTTTGTGGACCACCTTTAAGCTTATATAGCATGTGGACTTTTCCCTTTCATTGCATTTAAACTATACTCTGTTCTTGGTTTAAATATCTTTCCACCCCTTAAGAATGATCTAAAGGCAAGGAGTGTATTTGTCTTCGAATCCCAGGCACCCAGCTAGGTATTTGGTTCATTATAATGGCTCAAGACATGTACTGTTAAATAAATAGATTTCCCTACTTTACAAATTTCTTCTCTCCTTCTCTAATACTCATAAGCCTGGTTCCGCTTCCTCTCCTTCCTCATTCCGCTATCCCAAAAATGAAAAACCAACACTAATTTTATGTTGGAAACAGCTGAGATCCCTGAGGACTGATGCTTGAGCACAGGCTACTTAATCAAAATCAAACATGCTTAGCTCATAGAAAGCAGTCAATACAAAAATTATTAAATGAATCAAATGACTACAATGTTTAAAAAAGTCATTCAGAAAAGTAGTAGCAGGAAGATACACCCCTCTAAACACAAGTTCATAACAAGCATTTTAAAGAGAATTCATACATTGTTTGATCTTGCAACAAAAATCCAAGTGAAACCACAAATAAAAGCCAGAGTTATTAATACATATTGGAGGAACATCAACTTATTACAAGTGTGAGCTGAAACAAAGTTGCAGAGCTAAGGACTTAAGAATTGCCAGTCTTGCTGAATACAATGTTGTCTTTTTCTGTTGCATGCCTGAGTTTGGGAAAGCTCTCCTAAGGGTTACTGTGAATTTCTAACTTCTGGTTTAACTGGGAGGCTGAGATACATTTCTAACTTCTCAAATAGAGACCTGCTCTTGCCTCTCTGGCAATGAATGAACAATTACAGCCTTTGGTTACAATTAGTTTTTGCTTTTGGAGCATCTCCCAGGGGTGATATACGAATGCTCAGGAGGAAGAGGTTGTGAGGCAAATCTGGAAGCTGGGGCTCTGCTGAAGCAAATATGCTCTTGTGGGATGTGGCTGTGAGCACAGTATGTGCTAAAATGTAAATAACACAGCCAAAGCACCAAATGCCACTGTTTTTAAATTAAGAGGACTTCTCAGCAGTTATAGACATATACATGTAGAGATGCATTTGTATTTCTGTTACCCCAAAACCTGAAATCATGTGAACAAAGAGTCAGGCTTTATTAAAATCATTGGAAAGACCATTAATTCAACGTTTTCCCTCAGTGAGTGACCAGCACCAAGTCCTCCATCTGAAGCTGGCACCCTTGGAATTTACACAATTATGCAATACCAGACCATTGGGAAGCATTTCTGGCTGGCTCAGCTGGTGATCCGATTTTACCCTGCAGCATCAAGATTGATAGACCTTATAATTTTATCCTGGTTAGCGCAGATGGTTTTTAACATAAGTTTTTAAAAACCTCCTTTCTCCCAAAAGAAAAAGAAAAACAACCTAAGCCCTTCCAAAGGGGCTTGCCCTGGTAACATCTCACGATGGTAGATAAGTACCCTGATCACTGGCTTAAGAAAAAAAAAAAATCCCTTTTGTGATTTCTGAGTTTGCTGTGGTTTAATTTCATTGAATGCTGTGTGTACTTGTTTATAAGACTGAAAAGGAATAGTAATTTGCCTCTTTCTAAATCACTCCTTTCACGAGGCTATTTTTGGGCGTGAGGGGGATGGGAAAGAGACTCATTCTTAGAAGGTACAGCATATCCAATGCAGGAGCTGTTAGTTTCCCTCATGCTAATGACGAGGTATAATTTTGAAACATCACATTCATATGCATATATGGT
The DNA here is from genome assembly GCF_002776525.5 of Piliocolobus tephrosceles. Lineage (NCBI taxonomy): Eukaryota > Metazoa > Chordata > Mammalia > Primates > Cercopithecidae > Piliocolobus > Piliocolobus tephrosceles. The sequence goes on along the minus strand of NC_045447.1, from coordinate 33,771,429 downwards.
GCATACATACATAAGTGGTGTATTTACAAAGCACCTTACAGAATCTTAGAACTCTTAGTTCTATTAACCCTTAAAGGGAAAACCAGAGTTCAGATCAGTCAAGCACAATGGACTGTGCTTGCTTTCAATTATATTCACCCATTAGCTATGTCTAGGAAAAAGATCTCTAAAAAAGTAAAATACATTTTATGGAGCACTGCCACAGTCTGTTACGCATTTATCTCCTTCTACAGTTCCAATTACAGAATAAGCTGTAGCTACTACACGGAACAACAGCACTAGCCAAAAAGATTTTTCTAATCTGAGAAATGCTCCCATATTGACTCTGCTAAGAGAAACAACTCCCCTTTCCTTGACTATAAAAAAGGAAGACAGATGGCTTCTTGTTTAGGACTGTAATTTTACTTTCAGTCTCCTCTCTGAGTTAAAAACAAGATGTACTTTTCTGGCTTTGAGGGAAAATCTCAAGGGAATGTTTTTTATTCCTGGCCACACTGAATAATTCAACAAAGATTTGAGAGAGCTGAGGGAGATACAAAGGAGAAAATACTTTTCCTTGTTCTCAGGGAGTTTACAATCTAACTCTGGAGTTTACAACCAGAATTGGGACTAGAACCATTAGAGTTTTATGTCTTCACTTGTATTTGTCGGTCTAATGGTTATCAGAAACACGTGTAGGATTCTCTAGCTCCGTGGTATGGTGGACCCTCCGATCAAATTGAAAAGAAACTAGAAAGAATGCAGAAGAATTCAAGATCTTAAGCAGTTGAGTACTTGCTGACCTAGCAGCACTTCCTTATGTTATTTAATCTTGACCACAAGCCTTTGCGGTCAACCTTGCTACCAGCATATCACAGAAGAGGACAATGAGATTTGGAGAGGTAACTCGTCCACAGTCACGAACTCAGGAAACGGCATAGGAAAACACCAATTAGGAATTTTTCTCTGGCCCTTTCTATAACTGTCCCCTTACAGGCTCCCATTCCAATTTTCCTTGGCTTAGATTCCCTATCAATGCATGTAAAGTCAATTTAATTCTGTGTTCTTTTCTTCCCTCTGCACTTGAAGTAATCTTTAAAACTTGATGTCTCATATGTGGTGAATCAGTGCTTTTGGAAGTCTCACTCCCTTGCAGCTTTGCAAATAAAGTTTTTCTTTTTCTTTTTTTTCCTGTGTCTGTCTTTTGAGACATTTTGTGACAAGATGAAATGAGATATGAAGACTGTAACAGTGCCTGATAATGTATTTTTTAACATTAATCATTACCTTTAGTTTTATTTCTTTCACTTTTTAACTGTTTTCACCTTACACTGTGTTTCCTAAGGACTCTTTTGGAACTGTAAATTTCTTGAAGGTAGTGACCACGTCTACTCTAACTTGTTGCTACTTCCTTTAGTCTTACTGATTTAGCAACAGTAACTTGGTAAGTCTCTTTTGTTCGTCTCTTTATTGACAGTACCAGTTACTGGAACTTAGTGTGTCATCGGTAAGTATTTTTAATATGAATAAATTAATGTCCCCTTTTTGGTTTTTGTAGACTATCCTGTATAGGAAAGTTTAATTTAGATCCAGTATGGCTTTGACTTGCAAGCTTGGATAACTTTTTGCCTTTTCCTCATTTCTGGCTATTTATTACCATTTCACCCTTGGGGACATTTCATTAGGTTCTTCGTCCCTTTCAAGGCTCAGTTTCCACATCAGCAAAATGGGGACAGTAGCAACAGATACTTGTTTTTTCCAGTCTTCTTATCACCTACTCTTTCTCCAGGAAAGGTTTCTTGTGTACGCTTTCCTCTGGAGAAAAGAAGAGCCGACAGAGCGGTAACCATCATTCTTAGCAAACTATCACAAGAAGAGAAAACCAAACACCGCATGTTCTCACTCATAGGTGGGAACTGAACAATGAGCTCACTTGGACTCGGGAAGGGGAACATCACACAATGGGGCCTATCATG
>NC_045447.1:33743646-33769374 GCF_002776525.5 Piliocolobus tephrosceles | reverse complement strand
AAGTATAATTAAAAAAAAAAAAAAAAAAGAAACCATCAGGATCCTGAGTTGTGCGCCCAGTAGGGAGAGGGAGCAGTCCCGCTTGCGTCCCGGGTCCGGAAGCAATCAGGCCCCTTTTCGGCAGCGAGTTGGCCCGGTCTTCGTCTGCCTCAGCCCGCTTTGCCCTCTAGCCTCGAGGCAGAGAGCTGCCTCGGTGCCACAGCTAAATAAGCCCGGCGCCGCGCAGTCTCTGACACGCGCGGAAGGGCCCGGCCTCGTTCTGGCTGCCGCCGCCCTGCCGCCCGCACGGCGCTGCACTGGGGGCGGGGAGTCTGATGGGAGACGCGCGCGGCGCTGAGGAGGCGGCGGCCCGGGAGAGGGAGCAGGAGAGGGACTGGGCGCGGGAGGCGGGAGGCGGGTAACAGAGGGAGGCGCCGCCGCCGCCGCCGCCCGCCCCTTTCCGCTGGGGAGCAGCTGCTGCAGCAGGAGCAGAGCAGGAGCCGCGCAGCCGCCGCCGCCGCCGCCGCCGGGGGATGTGGCCGGTGTCTGCCCCTAGCCGCGCAGCCTCTTGAGTACCAGCCGCCGCTGCAGCCACCGCCGCCGCCTAGCCGTGCGGGGCCAGGCCGCGCCCTCCCCGGGCGCCCGCCGGCTCGCATGCCGAGGGGCTCCGGGGCGTAGCTGCGCGCCCGGCGCCGCCTCCGGGCTCCTTCGGCCCCGCCATGGGCTGCTGCAGCTCCGCCTCCTCCGCCGCGCAGGTGAGGGGCTCCCGCCTCCCGGCCGCCCGCCCGGATGCCTCCCGTGCGCCGCGTAGCTCGGCGGGCGCCCGCCGTCCGATACCTCTCGCTGTCCCCAGCCTCCCCTGAGCGCAGCGTGCAGTCCAAAGACCCCCACGCCGCCTTTCCCTCTCCCGAGTCCCGCCGACGCCCGCGCTCTGGCTCCCCGATCCTGCCGATGCCCGCGCGCTGCTCCGCGGCTGCCGACTCGCAGGCGCCTCTGCACGTCCCCTGGTGCGCCCTCAGCTCTTCCCGGCCGGTTCCCCACTCGGCCCCCTCCTGCTAGTCACACCTGAGCGGCCCGTCCCGCCAGCCGGCAGGTAGAGGCTGCACTGGCGCCTCCTCTGCCCCAGGTGGCATCCCCTTCCCTGTTCTTCCGGGCCTGGCTCCTGTCTTCCACCTCCGTGAAGTCTCCCCGCCATCCGTCGCCTGTTTTCTGTGCTCCTCGGAGGTGTACCCCCAGCAAGGGCTCTTCACCTCTTCCACCGAATTCCGGTTTCTGCTTCATTAGATATTCTGTCCTTTTTCTCTTGCCCGGCTGGGTTCAGATGTTTCAGCGGGTCCCGGAGCCCTTCCACGGCCCGCTCCGCATACCTCGCTTGCTCGCTTGCACCCCATCCCCCCTTGGTGCCGTGACCCGGGCCCCGCGGCCTCCCCGCACTCAGAGGCCCCTGCGGGAGCGCGGATTCTGGGCTGGGAAGGAGATTGGGCACCTGATGGGTGACGGGAGCGTTACGGAAACTCCCTCTTTGTTGCCAGTGTTACAGGAGGAAGAGGTTCCGAATTTAGTTTTTCTGTGGGCACTGGCTGAATGTTGTCGCTGAGGGCTGAGATGCAGAGATTTCTCCCAGCTTCTACCCTGCCCCCATCCAAATTTCGCCAATCTCCTCCTCTCGTATCCGAGCCCTTAACCTGGGTGGAAATGTTTAGACAACTGTATGAGGATCAAATGTAATAGAACTTGACTACTGGCCACTAATAACTGAGAGGACCTGTTTGTAAATTACCTAATTTAGTGGATTAGTGAGTGTATTTACAAATACTATAAAAAGCAATCAGGAATACTGCATCAAACTGTCTTGTGGTGGTGTATGAAAAATAGGCTCTGACAACGCCTGGGATGTAATCTCACAGTTTCATTAGCGTAGAATTTAACTGTGGTCTGTGATTTGTTTGTTTTAGGGGGCAGGAAAGGGTTCTTGTTTTTAGAAATAAAGGATGGTTGTTGGTGAAGAAAAATGCTAGTTGGGGGAAAAAAATTCCTCCAGAGATCTAGCATCTGTGATAATGCCAGAAGTGTTTTTACTGCTGCTAAATTACTATATATAACTCAGTTTTAAATAACCTGCATACTTGTTCTGAAAATCTGAGATCTGTTAGAGAGAAAATGACTAGAATTGCAGATGAATGGGAGCATTTATGTTTTATTAGGTATCCATCCTATCATCCTGTTCCTCCAGTCCTTTGTTTTTTTTGAGTGTTTGCTTAACCCGTTTGCTTTTTTTTTTTTTTTTTTTCTACTAGCATTATAGTCAGGCTTATTGGTGTAGTTAAACATTCCTATTCAGTTATAATAGCAAAGAAAAAACTATATGTAGAGGTGTTAGGAAAGAGAGGCTTGGTATGTCAGAGTTTTCATATTAACATATGAAGGCATAGAATTGCACATAACTTTCAACTGGTTAGGATTTTGTGGGGTCTAGTTGGGTGCTCTTTAATATTTAAAGATAATTTTCACCAAAAAGGTGTTTTTCAGATTGCCTTTCTTTTCAGAATTGAGTTAATTTACATTATCTTTTGGTGGTGAAATGCCTTTAAGACAGAAAAGTATTGATAGTTTATGGATGACTTGTTCAGTGCGTGAACAATTAAATTCAGGAGGGATGGGTGCTACACCAGAACTCTGCTTTAAAACAGGTAGTGGGTCTTGCATTTGTCTAGCTCAGCGTCGTACTTTTCAGAATGCTATCATATACGTTTTCTTTTCTTTTACCTCCTCTCACTGTAGAACATGCCATGTTCTACAGATAAGATGCGTGTCATGCACCTAAGGGGTGCATTTTTTTCCTGTGGATTCCTGTAACCAATCAACAGCTGTCAACATTTTTAAGTTCAGCTTTAAGGACTTGTAGTGTTCAGTGGAGCATTGAGGAGCAGGTTTTGTGCCAAAGAGCTGGTCTTTTTTTTTTTTTTTTCTTATTTGAGATTTTTGGCATCCTTCTTCATTTGTGAAATGTTACTAATCTGCTGGTATTTTAACTCTCCTTTCAGGAGCATCACCAGTTTTAGAATACTGTTGTTCCTATATGTGTTTCTAAACAAAATAGGGTTGCAACTCCACATCTTCTCCAGCCTCTCTTAGGGGTCTCAAATGTATTTTCTTCTTCTTCTTCCTTTTTCTTTTTTAGATGGGGTTTTGCTCTTGTTGCCCAGGTTGCTGGAGTGCAATGGTGCGATCTTGGCTCACTGCAACCTCTGCCTCCCAGGTTCAAGCGATTTTTCTGCCTCAGCCTCCCAAGTAGCTGGGATTGTAGGCATGTACCACCTCGCCTGGCTAATTTTATATTTTTAGTAGAGACAGGATTTTGCCATGTTGGTCAGGCTGGTCTCGAACTCCTGACCTCGGGTGATCTACCCGCCTCGGCCTCCCAAAATGCTAGTATTACGGGCATGAGCCACCGCACCCTACCAGGGGTCTCAAATGTATTTTCACTCAGAATATGTTTGTTTCATTGCTTCTACTGGATTGTAAGCTTCTGGAGCACAAAAACTGTTTTTGTTTTCCTTATTTGTGTATCCACTACAGTGCCTCACTGTAGCTTGTACTTAATAGTTGCTCAGCAGTAGTCACTGGAGGGAATATATAGACATATATTTGAACCTCTGACTGGCAAGTGGCATCGAATGTGACTCTAGACCTGACCCATTGAATTCTGTAGGCTGGTTGATTAATTCTGCCAAGCCGTCCTCTTCTAAACTCAAACCTGGACTGTTTAAGTTAAAACTTACCTGCCTTTTCTACATCCCTGTTCTTTCAGTGGTACTATCAGCTTGCAAAATTGTTCAAGGTTTTCCTTTGCTCCTGATAACCTGCTTAATGTGTATGTTTTAGATGAAGCAGTGACTATAACATCTTAAAAGAGCTTGTCTGCAAACTCTAATGATAACCTACATAACACATGAAAACAGTGTGCTTTGAGGTAATCTGCAGTTCAGTTTAGCTTTTCTCAGCAGTATCTTCAGCAACTTTAAAGCTCTGGCAGGTTTTTATCAATGTAAATAAAGTGCGTTTTCTTTTTGTAGCAGGGATTCACTTTTGAAACACAATTTATTTTCCCTTACAGTCTCTTGCTATGTTGTAGATTCTCATAAAAGAGTTTGTGGTCTTCCAGAGTTTGATCTCTTGTAGTCTGTCCTGGTATTATTTTCATTTTCTTGGCACTATCTGGGTATCATAATTTCCCATCAAAATAATTATACTGTTTTAGGATTTAGATCAAAGAAAAGTGTCACATTCTATACTAGTATTTCATTGCTAGAGGAGCAGATTATTGGCAAAATAATTTGTGCTGTATCAGCTATGTACATCTAGGATCTTAAAAGTGAGTGAGGGCTCTTAAAGAACTTTTAAAATTATTTTTAAAAAATTAATGACCATTACAAGGTGTTTACTAATATTGGTAATTGCTCAATACCGACCAACACGTGATAGTCTTTGCCTAAAAGTCTTTTGAGGGGAACTTAAAAGTAAGATAGTCTTGAGTTTCTTTTTACAGTACTAATCCTCCCTAAGGCTCTTAAAATTTACTCCCATCTCCCTACAATTCGTTTGTTCTGGTATAACCTGACATAATTTCTATCCTTGTAATGTTAAACTTCAAAGTTCACTTGTAAATCTTCAGATTTATTAAATGCTCTCCCATTGACAAACCAGTTTGAATGAATCTTTTGAAATATTACTTAGTAAATTGCCATAAGTCTTTGTCCTTAATGGCTACATCATATTTCTCACAGCAGTGCTTTGGAGGCCAGGAGATTTTGCAAGTTCTGTGAAGTTCTGTGTCCTTCAGTTCTAACCTTAGAAATTGTGAGAGGGATGGAGGAGAATCTTTCAGGTTGAACAAACTGCCCCTTGTCTGTCTAGTTTTAGGAGACTTTTGTCCACTGTCTCATTCTATGGTCTTCAAATTCAAGGCTGTATATTTAACTGTCTTTTTGTAGCTCTCATATTCTGTTTTGGGAGTAGTAAAAAACAATCAGAAGTGGTTTACAAATGCTGGTTAACATTTGCATATGCTAACTGTGCTTTTACAGAATTTTAATAATACCATCATCTATATCAGCTTTGTGTAGTTTGAAGTCAGATGGTAAAAATTAAATTTGAAGAGTGTAGTGGGAATTACCAACAGAGACTAAAGTCGCTGAATTAAATTATGACCTGCAAAGTAAACTTGATCTAATGGGAACAGAAGTCATGGCATGAAGCCTTTTTTTTCCTTTCGTCTTCTAAATATTGTGCTGTTAGCGTAGAGGATCTACTCCTCAAAATATGTAAATCAAAGTTAATGTCAAAATTGGAAAATAATGTAGAAATGGTAATTTTTTTTTTTTTTTGAACCAATGTTTGGCTCTTATTGCCCAGGCTGGAGTGTGGTGGCATAATCTTGGCTCACTGCAATTTCTGCCTCCCGGGTTCAAGTGATTCTACCGCCTTAGCCTCCCAAGTAGCTGGGATTACAGGCACTTGCCACCACGCCCAGCTGATTTTTTTTTTTTTTTTGTATTTTTAGTAGAGATGAGTTTTCACCACGTTGGCCAGGCTGGTCTCGAACTCCTAACCTCAGATGATCCACCCACCTCAGCCTCCCAAAGTGCTGGGATTACAGGCATGAGCCACCACGCCCAGCCAATTCCCAAATCTTAAATTGCAGTTTACTAATTTTTTTTTTTTGAAACAGGGTCTTGCTCTGTCACCCAGGCTAGAGTGCAATGACATGATCATAGCTCACTGCAGCTTTGATCTCCTGGGCTCAAGTGATCCTCCCACCTCAGCCTCCTGAGTAGCTGAGACTATAGGTGTGAGATCATGCCTGGCTATTTTTTTTAATGTTTTAAGTTTTTTGTAGAGACAGGATCCCACTATATTGCCTAGGCTGGTCTCAAACTCCCGGGCTCAAACAATCCTCCTGCCTTGGCCTCCCAAAGTGCTAGGATTATAGGTGTGAGCCACTGCACCCAGCCTACTTTTTTATTTTTAGAAAAGGTTTACTTAATAAAATTTTTAATTACAGAATTTCCAAGTTAAATTTCACGCTGCCATTTTGAACTTCCTACAGTTGCTATCTGGAGAGTAGCATGGTACAGCAAAGCTAGTCTACTTAGAATGCTTTCAGGCTTAACAAGTACTACACTATCAAATACTATTTGATGTGTTAACAGTACAGTCATTTTAAAATGTTATTGGCCTGGGAAAATTATTCATAAATATATATTCTACTACCAGTAATTGGTTAATAGTTGTTTTTCTGTGCTCCCCTTTCCCCTGATCAAACTGCAAAGAAAGAATGAAATATTTCAATTTTGTAATTTTGCCTCAGATTTTTGGGACTATAGGGGATATATGAGATAAACCTATCACTTTTCTGTTGATCTAAACTAGAATGTAGGAATATGTAGTAGACTGAGGTCAGAGAGATACATTATGAGGTAACTGGGATTAGAAACCTTAGTCTCTTAATCTCTTGTCCTTTCTGTAGTACAGTACTATTAATTGTTAATGTCTTAGGTTTTCTTCTCCTTTCATCCTTGGCTGTACATTGGAATCACTTGGAGAAGTTTACAGATATTATGGAAGTGATGCCTGGGTCCTATCCCCAGAGATTCTTATGTATTGGTCCAAGACTGCTGGCTAGGCATCACAATTTTTTTTTTCTTTTTTATAACTGCTTCTTGCAGAGCAGGGCTAACCCATAGTAGTGCACCCAGAGTAGCCAGCATCAAAACTTTTAAAAGTTCCCCTGGTAGCCCTCATGTGTCACCAAGTTTGAGAGGCACTGTTCCTTACCCTTTCTCTAGGTAATTTTATCCCTCGTATGGCTTCAGTTACAGTCTATATGTTAACAGTTCCCAAACTAAATTACTGTCCTGGTCGCTGATCCTTATATCCAACTGATTAATTAGCATCTACACTGGAATATTGTACAGGCAACTCAAACTCAGCATGTTTAAATCTGTCCTCAAAATCGTACCCCTCACCCCTGGCTTTTTCAGTACTTTATCTCTGGTTCACTGAATGATGCCAATGTCCTGGTTGTGGAAACTGGAGACTTGAGTCCTGTAGGGAAACTGCCTTTCACTCTTTTATATCTAGTCACCACATCTTGCCTCTTTGACCTTCTCAACGTCACTGCCAGCACTCTAGTTCAAGCCTCTGTCATCTCCAGCCCCGTACCTTGGTTACAGATCTCTCCGTAACTATTCATGCTCCCTTCTAATTTTTCTTCATATTGCAGTCTTGGTGATCTTTGAAAACTCCCAAGCTGATTGTCTTCCTCTCCTATGTAAAACTCTTTAATGGTTTCCCATTGCTTTTAGGACAAAGACCAGAACCACTGACCCTGGACAATAAGACCCTGTGTGCGGCTGTTCTCCATCTCTCTATAGGGTCACCTTGTGCTGTGCTTTTCTTTGTTCATTGCACTGAATCCTCACAGATGCTTCAGTTGGTTGTATTCCTTCCTCTTAGAGGGCTTTTGCATATGTGGTTCACTTGTCTAGAAGGCTCTTTGCTTTGCTCCCTGGCTTTTGGCTGGTTGCTTTAAGTTTCAGCCTGAAAGTCACTTCCTTGGAAAAGCCTTTTCTGATCCCTTCAAACTAGGCCATGTCTCCTCATTAAACTCTCATAGCCTTATGTGTTTTTCCTGTGAGCACTTAAAGCAGTAAACACATAATTTTACAGTTAATATTAATGTCTAGACTAGGAGGTGACAAACTGCAGCCCATGGGCCAAATCTGACCTGCTACCTGTTTTTGTATGACTTGTAAGCTAAGAATGGTGTTTACATTTTTAAGTGGTTGAAACAAATCAGAAGCATATGATTTCATGATAAATTTGTTTCATAAATTATGACATTTTAATTTCTTCATAAGGGTTTATTGGGACACAGTCATACTAATTCATTTACTTGTCTATAGCTGCTTTCATATGACAATGGCAGAGTTGAGTAGTTGTGACAGAGGCCTTATGGCCTGCAAGCATAAATATTTACTCTGTGGCCCTTTACAGAAAATGTTTGCTGACCCTTGCTCTAGGCTGAGTTGATGAAGAGAGGGCCCATGTTTGCTTTGTTTATTGCCATCTTGGTGCTTAGCTGGTACCAATACATGGTAGGCACTCATGAAATATTTGAATGAATTAACAAATATTTTCTTTCCCTCCATGGATAGAGGTGATTGAACTTTTACCTTAGAATGCTGGGGTTTTAAAATTCATTACAAAATTGTAAAAAAGATTCTTCTTTAGAAGATTCTTAACAGAATTTTCAGCAGCTCTCTTAAGCAGCTTGTCTGTTGAAGGTATACATGTCATTTATGAAGCAAGTATACTTATAAAGATGTAAGTTACTGGGTCAAGGTGGATGGGAAAGGGCTAGTGCACTCAAGTAATGGACCAGTCAGATTTACAGTGCTGATGTTTTTATAGCAGGCACAAATGGGTGAGACTTTATGGCAAGCATTGTAAAGAAAACGTGTTAGAGCTGGTGAAAAATTTAAGTCATTAAAGAGTTAGACATTGTTATCTCTGCTGTGGGAATTCACTCTGTGAAGACAGTTAAAGTTTTTGACACAGTAATATTTCCTCCTTTTTGGTACTTTTTGTTTTCTCATTTATTTGGAATATAATATAGCATAATGTTCCAATTTTGAATTTATGCATTGTATAAAATTTAGTATTTTTTTGGGCAATTTAAAAAACAGATTTACATTTTTCAGTATGTTTTATTATACTCAATAGAGGGATGCCAGTTTTCTCCCTCTGGGGGACTCCTTTGTAATTGTATAATATGATAATGTTGTATAATAGGATTCATTTAACAAACATTTGGTTGATAAACCACTGAAATTTATTTTTTTGTGAATATATTATTATTCCTTTTAGTTGCTCTCTACAATATCCCACAACCAGATATTTAGACTTTTATTTAGTAGGGAAACCCTTAAACGCAACTTTTATTCCAATTTTTAAGGTTGCCAGAAATGCTGAAAATTATTAAATGTAAGTGTTTGACTTCTGGATATGTTTATAATTTGTAAAGTAAAAAAAACCAGCAAGAAGATGGAAAAATTGAAAACAGATGACTACTTCAAGATATTTAAGTAGCAGGAAGGTATTAAAGTTTGTTTGTTTGTTTGTTTGTTTTGTAGATTTGTGATAATATAATGATGATTATGTTCTCAGAAAATTCTTCATTATGAACTACTTATGATGTTATAGTTATAAGAAATAAAAAAGGCCAGGTTTGGTGGCTCACACATATAATCCCAACACTTTGGGAGACTGAAGCAAGAGGATTACTTGAAGCCAGGAGTTCTAGACCAGCCTGGGCAATATAGTGAGACCCATCTCTACAAAAAATAGAAAAAAAAAATTAGCCAGGTATGGTGTTGTGTGCTTTTGGTCTCAGCTACTCGGGAGGCTGATGTGGGAGGAAGATCTCTTGAGTCTGGGAGGTTGAGGCTGCAGTGAGCGATGATCGTGCCTGTACTCCGGCCTGGGTGGCAGAGCGAGACCCTGTCTTTTTTTTTAGATGGAGTCTCACTATGTTGCCCGGGCTGGAGTGCAGTGGCGCAATCTCGACTCGCTGCAACCTCTGCTTCCCGGGTTTGAGCAGTTCTCTTGCCTCAGCCTCCAAGTAGCTGGAACTACAGGTGCCCACCACCATGCCTGGCTGACTTTATGTATTTTTAGTAGAGACAAGGTTTCTATGTTGGCCAGGCTGGTCTCGAACTGCTGACCTTGTGAATCTGCCCACCTTGGCCTCCCAAAGTGTTGGGATTACAGGCGTGAGCCACTGTTCCCGGTTGAGACCCTCTCTTAAACAAACAAGCAAACCAATAATAATAATTTAAAAAACCCTTAAGTCCAAATAGCTAAAACATTAAGGAAAATTTATTACCTCCTGTAAGTCAAGGGGTAAGGTAGCTTCTGGGTTGGGTAGTTCAGTGGCTTGACGATGTCAGCAAGGCCATAAATTCTCTCCTTGTTTCTTTTTTGTCATTTTACGGAAGGTAGCTTTTTCTTAATTAGCTCCCCTCAAGATCCCAAGATGGCTGTGGCTCTTCTTACCGTCTTTTGCTAAGCTGACAATCTCCAGTGGTTTTCCTTTCATGGGAATTAGAGAGGGCTGCACACTCATCCCTAAACAAGCTGTAACAAGAGGAAGGCAAAGGACTCTGCAATTGGTTTAGACTAACCAGGTCTTCCCTCTGAATCAAGTGAGGGGCAGAGCAACACCAGAACTAAAGGAGGACTTTGCCAGCAAGGTGGCGGCAGGGATGCAGGAGCGGGCGTGGTGGCTGGATAGGTAGCCAATACTATCTGCTATGGTTTTGCCATCTTCTTTTGTCTTTAAATCAGACTTCTGTAGTGTTTCCTAACATTTTACTTATAGCTCCATTATGAACTTCACGGTTCGTAGTTCAAAGTCACACAGTTATCTTCTTATTTTCCTAGTGATGCTGCTCAAGCCATTGCTGAAACCCCTGTCTTTCTTTTTTGCCCACCCCCACTGCATCTTTCCCATTCTGAGCTAAGGACAGCTTCAGATGAAGAAGAGCATTTTGAGGTTGGATTAATGGTTAAGTAGTGAGTTAGTATTCTTGCAAGCCATGGTCCCTCAAGAGCACCTTGGGGGTTAGTATGACCTCTTCTCTCTCTGGCTCACAATCTCCTTTTCTACCTCTTCTGAAGTCTCACTTCTGTCTGTGTTTATCTCTGTTTCAAAATTGGGTATCAAGAAACTGATAGTTTTTATTTTCCTTATTTTTCTTTCCACCTCCAGCTAATACACTTAAGGAGCTATAATACTGAGTGGAATATACTAAAGAGGGAAAAAGAGAGTGCCTCTGTTTTCTTTTTTTTTTTTTTTTAACTTGCTTACTTTCAGGGTTTTTTTTTTTTAAATAATTAAACTGAAAAGTCACATCATTATTTAGAGTATCTCTGATATAAAGAGTTCTCACAGTATATAAAAGGCATCCTTGCAATACATGATTTATAGAAGGAAATAAACTAATGTCTAAATATGTTCAATTTTGTTAATAACCAAATTAAAGCATAGAGGCATCCTTTCACATCTGTAACTTTGGTAATAGTTAACAAAATAATATTAATTGCCCAAGTGGTTTTGACTCAAATATACTTTATTGATTTGCTGGAATAAATTGGAATGATCCTCTTGAGATACATTAAAAGCCTTAAAAAAAATTGACACGCTTTATTTGGTAATTCAAAAGTTGAGTAATGCTATATGTAAGAATCTTTTTATTGTAGCATTATTTATAATGGCAAAAAGTTTAAAACATCATATATTTGCTGTAAAACTTTCTTCCTTTTTCTTTTTTTAAATTTTATTTATGTATTTATTTATTTTTTTTAGATGGAGTCTTGCTCTGTCGCCCAGGCTGGAGTACAGTGGCGTGATCTTGGCTCACTGCAAGCTCTGCCTCCCGTGTTCATGCCATTGTCCTGCCTCAGCCTCTCGAGTAGCTGGGACTACAGGAGCCCACCACCATGCCTGGCTAATTTTTTGTATTTTTTAGTAGAAACGGGGTTTCACCATGTTAGCCGGGATGGTCTCGATCTCCTGACCTCATGATCCGCCCGCCTCGGCCTCCCAAAGTGCTGGGATTACAGGCATGAACCACTGCGCCCGGCTTCTTCCTTTTTCTTATTAAAATCCATTTGAATTTAGTCTGTTATACTTCCTCATTGCCAACTAAATGATCCTCCCTTAGTCATTGAGTGGCCTTTTGCCTTCCTCAGAAGTCCTTTCACTATTTCTTCTCTAAACAGCTATTAGAATCTGGAGGATTGAACACCATTGTGTACTGGGAGGAGGGTGGGCTCTACAGCCAGGCTGTATTGATGTGAATCCTACCTTGTCACTAGTTGAGTTATTTGGGGCCATAGTCTTTTTTTCTTTTTTTTGAGACGGAGTCTCACTCTGTAGCCCAGGCTGGAGTACAGTGGCACGATCTTGGCTCACTACCAGCTCCGCCTCCTGGATTCACGCCATTCTCCTACCTCAGCCTCCCGAGTAGCTGGGAGCACAGGCGCCCACCACCATGCCCGGCTTATTTTTTGTATTTTCAGTAGAGATGGGATTTCACCATGTTAGCCAGGATGGTCTCGATCTCCTGACCTCGTGATCTGCCCGCCTTGGCCTCCCAAAGTGCTGGGATTACAAGCGTGAGCCACCATGCCCGGCCTGGGCTACATTCTTTAACCTTTGGTACCTGAGTTTCACCAGCTGTAAAATATAAACAATAATAAAACTTGTCTCATAAGCTTTTCACAAACTGCACAACTCATGAATGCATCTCAGAAATTACAATATTAATGTAAACTAAATCTCCTTGATGTTCTAATAACCATTAATCCTTCCCTTAAAAATGTTTTTGTGTTTGAGGTTTGGAAAGGTACCCTGACTTCCAAAAATTTTATTTTTGAGACAGGGTCTCGCTCTGTCACCCTGGCTGGAGTGCAGTGGTGGATCTTGGCTCACTGCAACCTCCACCTCCCAGACTCAAGCAATCCTCCCACCTCAGCTTCCTGGGTAACTGGGACTATAGGCAGGTACCACCATGCCTGCTAATTTTTGTATTTTTTGTAGAGATGGGGTTTTGCCATGTTGCCCAGGCTGGTCTCAAATGCCTGAGCTCAAGTGATCTGCCCACTTCAGCCTCTCAAAGTGCTGGAATTACAGGCATGAGCCACCACACCCCACCTGGTTTATATTCTTGTGATAATTTTATTATGAGGCAGAGTATCATTTAAGAGTTGGATCCAGCTGCATACGACAGAAAACTGAAAGAAACTAGATAAACCAGGTAAAAATGTATTTCTTACCCAAAGTAAGTCCAGAAGTAGTGGTTTCAGGGCTGATATGACACTCCTTGTTTATCAAAGACCCACTCTCCTTTTGATTCCATTATGTAAGCATATGGCTTTCATTCTTAAGATTACAAAAATACCTGGAAACTTTTTATTTTTATTTTTATTTTTATTTTTAGACAGGGTCTCTCTGTGTCACGCAGGCTAGAGTGCAGTGGTGAGATCTCAGCTCACTGCAGCATCAATCTCCTGGGCTCAAGCGATCCTCCTGGCTCAGCTTCTCAAGTAGCTGGGACTACAGTCATGTACTACCATGCCCAGCTAATTTTTGTATTATTTTTATTTGATTTTATTTTTTGAGAGGGAGTCTTGCTCTGTCAGCGAGGCTGAAGTGCAGTGGTGCGATCTCGGCTCACTTTAACCTCCACCTCCTGGGTTCAAGCATTCTCCTGCCTCAGCCTCCCGAGTAGCTGGGATTACAGGCACCTGCCACCACACCAGGCTGATTTTTGTATTTTTAGTAGAGACGGGGTTTCACCGTGTTGGCCAGTCTGCTCTCAAACTCCTGACCTCAGGTAATCCACCTGCCTTGGCCTCGCAAAGTGCTGGGATTACAGGTGTGAGCCACCGCGCCCGGCCTTTTTTTTTTTTGAGACCGAGTTTTGCTCTTGTTGCCCAGACTGGAGTACAATGGCACGATCTCAGCTCACTGCAACCTCCGCACCTGGGTTCAAGCGATTCTCCTGCTTCAGCCTCCCGAGTAGCTGCAGTTACAGACATGTGCCACCACGCCTGGCTAATTTTGTATTTTTAGTAGAGATGGGGTTTCACCATGTTAGTCAGGCTGGTCTCGAGCTCCTGACCTCAGATGATCTGCCTGCCTTGGCCTCCCAAAGTGTTGAGATTACAGACATGAGCCACTGTGCCCAGTCTGTGTTTTCTTGTAGAGATGAGGTCTCCCTATGTTGCCCAGGCTGGTCTCAAATTCCTGGGCTCAAGGGATCCGCCCATCTTGGCCTCTAAAGTGCTGGGATTACAGGCATGAGCTACCGTGCCTGGCCCCCAGATTGTAAACTGTGTCTGGAAAATGAATGCAAAGAGAAACAAACAGAAATGATGAGAGGCTAAATTGGGTGGTGAGGAGTTCAGGGGATGAGGAAACCAAGAGAGGAAGGAATAGTTGGGGAGTGGGCTTCCTGAAAATGATTCTCCAACAAAAGATCTGGTCTGGAAGAGTGGGGTTTAGAAACAGTGAAGGGCAGACAGATTTTAGTAGAAAGCAGGGAGAGAAGAGGGCATTCCAGTGGAAAGGAACGGCTTGATCAAAGGCAAGAAAGCAGACAATAACTTGCTGCATGTCAGCATGGAAAGGAGACCTGACCGGAGTGGAGTAAAGAGATGTTACATGTGGGGAAGGCATTCGTATTTGAAGGGGAGGAAAATGGGCAGCCATGGAGGGATTTTCAGAGTGGTTTAAGGAAGATTAATTTGACAGCATACCTGCACCTGAATGGGAGAAATGGAAGGCAGAGGCCACCCAGGAAGCTGTTCAGTAACTCATACCAGTGTAAACAGGAAACAGAACAGACATTGTGGAGTCGAAATAAAATAGACCTTCCTGACTTAATCTGGATATGTGGAATGAAGAAGGAACTAGCACAGATGTTTCAAATGCCACATTGTGGAAGAAGGGTATTATATAGTATGTGGAGAGGGGAAGATGAATTCAGTTTTGTGTGGACTGACTTGAGGTGGTACTGATATTAATACCTCCAGGTAGTATTTCCATAGGCAATTGAAGACCCAGAACTGGATTTCAGAAAATGCTTTAAGTCATGAGCATATAGAACATAGAGAACACCAATCATTGCTGGGGATTTACTGTGTAGTAGCCTCTGGACTAAGTGCTTTACATACAGTTCTCATTTTATTCTCACAACTCTCAGGTGGGTCCCAGTTAGCCTCATTTTACAGATGAGGAAACAGAAACTCAGAAAGGTGTAGGTACCTTGCCTGAGATCGCCCATGTAGTGTAAAACCGGGAGTAGTTCCAAGCCTGTGCACTTCTGCTGTATTTCCCTCTGCTGTTCTGAGAACTACTGTATTAAATGGTAGATTGAATGTACCTTAGATACCACATTTCTGTCAGTTAAATTCAGAGATTCTCTGTGCTGTTTGCTGTTTGTTCTTTTTTTTTGAGACGGAGTTTTGCTCTGTTGCCTAGGCTGGAGTGCAGTGGCGTGGTCTCGGCTCGCTGCAACCCCTGCCTCCCGGGTTCAAGCTGTTCTCCTGTCTCAGTCTCCCAAGTACCTGGGATTATAGGTGCCCACCACCACACCCGGCTACTGTGTGTGTGTGTGTGTGTGTGTGTGTGTGTGTGTGTATATATATATATATTTTTTTTTTTTTTGGTAGAGATGGGGTTTCACCATGTTGGCCAGGCTGGTCTCAAATTGCTGACCTGAGGTGATCGCCCACCTCGGCCTCCCAAAATGCTAGGATTACATACAGGTGTGAGCCACTGCGCCTGTTTGTTCTCTCTTTAAAGTCTATATGTAGGTTGGTTTTAAATCAGTGCACCTCAAACTATAGAGGCCAGGGTATGACAGTTTGGAGCAGAGTCTGAAAGTGGTGGTTATAAACTTCAGACTCTGAGTAAGGACCAAAGACTACTGTTCATTTCCTCCGGGGCCCTTCCATATTTTCTTCTAAGAACTAAGTCTGAGCAAGTCTATCATAGCAGCAAGTTTACTACTTATGAATATAATTGTGTTCTTTCCCCATAATTCACCAATTCCTGAAAATACGCTTTTAAATAAGGAATGGATATTTCTATGTTTAGTCAGTCTTTGGAGATTCATGGTCTCCGAAAGGGTTAATGTAATTGATGCTTGTGTTATTAATATTGAGTACCAACAAGGCTCTGGAGAGTAGTAAGAGAGGAAAGGGTGAAGAAAATGGCCTCAATGAAGTTGTCTCTGGAGCACAAATGATTAGTGTGCACATTAAGATCAAGTTACGAAGGCAGAGATTCCTACCATCAGAGCAAGAGCTGGAATTTTTAAAATAATAAACTTCACTTTAAAAACTCAGCATATTTAAGAGAGTTTTATTCCTTGCTTACTAAGCCTCGAAAGTTTTTCCAAATCTATTTTGCTCGTGGTTTTGTATTTTCATGACGATTTTGAAACCACAAGTGTTGGAAGACAATGCTAAAGATACCAAGTTTTAAATATATCTTGACATATTTTGAAACTAGCCATACTTTTTATCAAGAAAAACATTTTTGAATGTACACTGCCGATAGAAGCAGATTTCAGTTATGAAAGTTTGGAAATAATACTTTAATAAGGCACTTCATTTTAAAACTGAAAGCAATTCTAGTTTGCTGCTAGTTTTAAAAAGTTTATAGTTTAATGTAATCTGAGAAAGTAAACTAAGATCAAGTGGAAACACTTATTTATCTTGAGGTTGCAACAAGCAAATTGAGCTGGGAGCATTCTGGGTGAGGAAGGATCTGCTCCTTAAACCAGGCTCTATGATAAATGGTGCTCTACATGCCATCCCTTTTAAAGATCCAAATGTTTCTTATATAAGAATATCTTAATTAGGATTTCTCCCAAGTATGTGCTTCCAAAGCACCAGGGCTACAAGGTGTTCTGCCAAAAAAAGGGTTCTGAGGTCAGAAAAGTTTGAGAGGTTCTTCTTACTCACATCATACCAGTGTCTCACCGCCCCCCAACCCCATTTGAAAAGTAATCATGCATATTAATATATTTAGGGTCATTGCCCTGCCTCCCAGGAAACCAGTTTAACTTTGCTTAACTGGCCTTTATTGGACTTACCTGTCCTTAAAAATTTTTTTCATTATGTCTCAAACTGCTGTCCTGCAGAGCACACTTTGAGTAACACTGCTTGAAATATTGGTTCTCAATTTCATTCTCCTAAATGACAACAAAAGTGGTAACTGTGAAACAGAAGCAACAATAAGGTTGTTGGATCAGGTGACTCTTAGCTAAGAATCACTCAGCTCTGAAACTGAGTTTAAGCACATCACAAACTTCATGTTTTTCTTTAAACTATTGGCAAAAGTAGATACATTTCAAGTCACTCAAGTATATTATAACTTAAAACCCTTTCACCTGAATCATTGTTTTTCAGATTAGTGATTTGAGATCTCCAAGGGATATTAGGTAGGGTAAATGATTGACAAAAGGATCCTTCAAGTTTGAAACTTAATAATATGAACTGCTATGGGGTCAGCTGGGCCAACAGCAAGAAGGGGAGCCGTCATCTGCACTGGAGGATTTTCTCCTTCCTTCAAGTCTCCTGCAGCAGAGGGGCAGTTACAGTTATCACTTAAACTCCAAATGGCCATCTGGAGATGGAATGCTGCTTTTATTGGAGAAGGAATTGAGGACAGGGATGATGGGCCAAGCAAATAACAGATCCTCAATAAATGTTTATTGAATACATATGGAACAGGGATGGAGTGTTCAGAGACTAAACATTTAGTTTGTGGTGCTGATACTTGTCAAGACTATGGTTAAAACGAATATAACTTGCCAATGGAGAGAAATGGGAATGAACCTGAAAATTAAAACTAGCTACCGTTCAAAATGTTTAATTCTGGTGGACTTTTGAACCCTACCTTGCTAGCTTGTGTTCCTAGGTTACAATGAAGTCTTGGTGAAGACGTTAATATTAGCCAATCAGGAAAAAAGGCACATCATAAGCTAGAACCCTCTGGGCCTCATCAAAACCTCAGTATGACAGGTAATTAGCACTGGACGATAGATTTGTTATATAAGAATGAGAGCCTTCTTTCCATTCTGCCACACCCCTTTCCCCCATTTCCCTGCAGCACACCTCTTGTTTCTGGCCCACAGAGCGTAATGAAAGCTCTTCTGGCCCATTTTCTCAGTGCCTGCCTGGGAGTAGGATGGGTAAAGCTCCAGTCTTAAGTATTTTGTTCAGAGTGTGACCAGGAAGGTGACAAGCAGCACTGCTTCTGCCCAGTGCAGCAATAAGGAAACTCAGGACAAAGGGAAGATGCTGAAAAGTAAAATAAAAGAACCAAGAATATCAGTAGAATAAAAAGAGAATTCCAAACTGGCTGCATGCTTTGGTTCTGTTCAATGTTTATGGGCTGGTGTGCTGCTCAGGCTGCTAAGTACTGGGCTCAACAAAGAATGAGACTTTTCCCTCTGTAAGTGTGCCGTCTGTTAAGGGAGATGCTACGGAGGGGTGTAGCTTTGTCAGTGTACCAGAGCACAGCTGAATCTATTTCTCTATCTCCTTTTTTTTTTTGAGAGGGAGTCTTACTTTGTTGCCCAGGCTGGAGTGCAACGGCACGATCTCGGCTTACTGCAGCCTCTGCCTCCCAAGTTCAAGTGATTCTCCTATCTCAGCCTCCCAAGTAGCTAAGACTGCAGGCGCCCACCACCATGCCCAGCTGATTTTATTTTTTTATTTTTAGTTGAGACAGGGTTTCACCATATAGGTCAGGCTGGTCTCGAACTCCTGACCTCAGGTGATCCGCCCGCGTTGGCCTCCCAAAGTGCTGGGATTACAGGCGTGAGCCACTGTGCCTGGCCCTGTGTTTCTTATATAGCTAAATATTAGTATAGTTTGCAAGGTGTAAAGCACTGATAATTCCTTGCTAGATTTTAAACTAATTTTCAAAACCAAAAACTAGAAATACAAAAGTGCCCTAAAGGAACATAGATGTTATTTTTGAAGTTTGGTGTGTGTTTCTGCTTAACTGGTAAGGACGAAGTTCAGTAAACTTTAGGATAAAGTTATTGTGTTTGTAGGCATGACAACATTTTATTATACAGAGTGAAAAAAAAATACCGTCCTTGAGTAGGAAAATAACAAAGTTTCAGATGCCTATATGCAAGTCACAATGACTTTTGAGGTAGTCCCATTGAGAAGACTGTACCTATAATATGGGTAATGTTTGAATTTTCATGTTGAAATGACCAGTTTTTAAGCTAATAAATGAGTTTTGTTCTTTGATAGAGCAGATTCTAGAAATTTTAAAGTAGAACACATCAAAAGTATTCTTCTCTCGTTGTTGACTAACCTATGGTGGCTCTCTTGTTGCTCTTATGTGTTTATGACTTAGTCATGTATCTCTGCCCTATTACCCTGCCAGGTAAACCCAAGTGCTCTTGCCATGTCCTGAAGTCTCATACCTAACTGGGCACAGTGACCTGTTTAATGTTCCATGGCCACTGAACTACAGGGTCCAGAATGGATTCAGGGACACCCGACTCCTCAATTTGTTTCCTACCACTACATCAGACCACCTTCTCATTTATTTTCCAGCTTTCTCCCATCCAGACATACATTTTCTCTTTATGCTCTTTAAGTTTTTTTGTCTCATTTGGGTCCAAAAATATTTTAGGTAATTTTTAATAAAGTGTAAATATATTTAAGACTTTTGAAATGAAAAGCCAAAAGCTGAAAGGAGGTGGAGGTAGGATAAAAGGAAAAAGAAGCACAAATGTACTGAGTGCCTGAACTTCTTCACCTCAGGCACTCCGGTACCAGTGTTTCTAGTCCTATTTTAGAATGATACTGATTCAAAGGAAATTGTCACATGGAATCCTTTTACAGAACTGCACAACTGTCAGGGACTTAAGAGGTCTACCAAGGTAGCCATGAATTTTGTATCACATCCTCTACATGGATTTTGTTCAGTCTTTGTTTAAACACTTCCAGCAACAGATAACTTACTGCTTCCTGAGACATTTGTTCTACATTCGGGCAGTTATTAGAAATTTCTTTTTGTACTACCGAGCTCTATGTCCATGTAACTTTATTGTTCTGATTCTGCATCCATTAGCCAAACAGAATAAAAAACTGAAATTGGTGTGTGCTAAGGTATGTGTGTGTGTTTTAAACTTAAACACTTTTAGTTTTTACAACCATGTCTGAATGTCAGACTTTCAGAAACTCTACTGTTCTGGGCCACTTCTTTACTTTCCTTTTATGCTTTGATTATTAAATCTATGTAATTTTTATTTTTATCAGTTACACATGTATGTGTTTTTTTGTTTTGTTTTTTGTTTTTGAGATGGAATTTCACTCTTGTTGCCCAGACTGGAGTGCAATGGCGCGATCTTGGCTCACTCAACCTCTGCGTCCTGGGTTCAAGTGATTCTCCTGTCTCAGCCTCCCGAGTAGCTGGGATTATAGGCACCTGCCACCATGCCCAGCTAATTTTTTGTGTATATTTAGTAGAGACGGAGTTTCACTATGTTGGCCAGGCTGGTCTCGAACTCCTGACCTCAGGCGATCCACCCGCCTCAGCCTCCCAAAGTGCCAGGATTACAGACATGAACCACCGCGCCCAGCTCACATGTTTGTATTTTAAAGAGTTAAGCATTTCTAGAGCATGTTATTTTAAAAAGCCACCTCCCCATTTTCTGCTGCCCTGAGACCACCACTTTTAATTCTTTAATTCTTTTGCTTCCCCCCTATATATCTTTAATTTGCTTATACTGCTGCCTCCTCGCTTTTCAATTTTTGACATTAATTTTGGACTCCACTGTAGAAGATGAAGATTGATTTGTCTTCCAATGCCATCCTTTGCCCTATCCCATGCACCTACTTTGGATTGTCCTTATCCTTCTGCTACAGATATATCATCATAGCTTTGGATCAATGTTCAGTCTTTTTTTTTTTTTTTTTTGAGATGGAGTCTACTGTGTCACCCAGGCTGGAGTGCAGTGGCTTGATCATAGCTCGCTGCAGTCTCAGCGTCCCAGGCTCAAGTGATTCTCCCACCTCAGCCTCCTGAATAGCTGGTACCACAGATTTGCACCACCACACCCAGCTGATTTTTAAAAATTATTTTGTGGAGATGAGTTCTCACTATGTCTCCTAGGAGGGTCTCGAACTCAGACTCAAGTCATCCTTCTGCTTTGGCCTCCCAAAGTGTAGGGAATACAGGCGTGAGCCACCGCACCCTGCCTAATGTTTAGTCTTCATCTTATGACTAAGTGGTTGCTCTTAACAGCTAAGTCATGTAATATTTCATCATTTGTCATTCTTGGAGATCGTGGTTGTTGTGTTCTACTGTCTGCCCAGCTTTCTAGTAATTTGCACTTAAAACTGGCTTATAAACTCCCACCTAGTTGTGTGAATCTCCTTTGAGTAAGCTCAGATACCTTAGATATTCTTTCAGTTTCAATTTCCTGAATAGATCTCTCCCATTCCTCCAAACTGGGCTGGACACTTCTCATACCTGCTTTTTTATAAAGCTGTCAATTTAAGATCTCCTGTCACATAATGCCTGGAATTTTTTTTTTTTTTTTTTTTTTTTTTTTTGAGATGAAGTTTTGCTCTTGTTGTCCAGGCTAGAGTGCAATGGCACGATCTTGGCTCACTGCAACCTCTGCCTCCTGGGATCAAGTGATTCTCTTGCATCACCCTCCCGAGTAGCTGGGATTACAGGCATGCACCACCATGCCTGGCTAATTTTGTGTTTTTAGTAGAGATGGGGTTTCTCCATGTTGGTCAGGCTGGTCTCGAACTCCCAACCTCAGGCAATCTGCCCACCTCGGCCTCCCAAAGTGCTGGGATTACAGGCGTGAGCCACTGTGCCCAGCCCATACCTGATATTTTCTTAATCTTTCTTGTATTGGATTCCCAATTATCTGGATCCCACGTGTTTTTTTAAAGTTTATTTTTTAATTTACATGCAGTACAATTCACTTTTTGTTCTACAGTTCTATGAGCTTTGACAGATGCATGGCCTTATGAAGCCACTACCACCAGTACCGAGACACAGAACAGTTCTTACTTCCAAAAATTCTCTCGAGCTGCCCCTTTGTCATCAGATCACTCCTCTACCCTTGGCAACCACTGATATATCCCTGTAGTTTTGCTTTTTCCAGAATGTCATAAATGGAATCATACAATATTGTAACCTTTTGGAGTTTGGCTTCTTTTCTTCAGCATGATGCATTTGAGATGCATCCATGCTATTGCATGCATCGATAGTTTGTTTTTATGGCTAAGTGGTATTCCATTATATGAATATATCATAGTTTATTCACCAGTTGAAGAACACTGGGTTGTTGCCAGTTTGGGGTGAATATTAATAAAGCTCCTATAAACACTTATATGCAGTGTGAACGTTTTCATTTATCTTCGGTAACTATCTGGGAATGGAATTGCTGGATTGTATGGTAAGTGAATGTTTATAAGAATCTGCCAAACTGTTTTCCAAATGGGCTGTACCATTGTGCATTCCCATGAGCAATGTATAAGAAGAGTTCTAATTGTTCCATATCCTCGTGAGCACTTGGTATTGTCAGTTTATTTTTTAAATTGTTGGCATTGACATTTAGTGATATCCCACTATGGTTTTAATTTGCATTTTCCTAGGAACCAGAGATGTTGAACATCTTTTCATGTATTTATTTAATATCTGTATATCTTCCTTGGTGTTGTATCTTTCGAATTATTGCTGTGTGTGTGTGTGTGTGTGTGTGTGTGTGTGTGTGTGTGTTAAGAGACGTGGTCTAACTCTGTCAGCCAGGCTGGAGTGCAGTGGTGCACTCCTAACTCACTGCAGCCTCAAACTCCTGAGCTCAAACGGTCTTCCTGTCCTAGCCTCTCAAGTAGCTAGGCCTATAGGTGTGTGCCACCGTACCTGGCTAAGTTTTATTTATTTTTTATTTTTATGTAGAGACAGGGTCTCACTGTGTGCCCAGGCTGGTCTCAAACTGCTGGCCTCAACCAATCCTCCTTTCTTGACCTCCCAAAGTGCTGAGATTACAAGCATAAGCCACCATGATTGGCCTTCATTACTTAATTTAGTGGAGGGTGTTTTGTGGAGTAAATGGGTTTGCTTCCTGTCTTTTCCTACCACTGGCTCGAGATTCAGCTTTTTGGAGTGTACTATTTAATCTCATTGTTGAGAGTTCTTTTATACATTCTGGATACAAGTCTTTTATCAGATATGAGACTTGCAAATATTTTCTCCCAGTATGTTTATTATTCTTTCATTCTTTCAATATTTCAAAGAACAAACATTTAAAATTTTGACAAAAGTCTATTTTATCAATTTTTCTTTTGTGATTTATGCTTTTGATATCATAGCTAGGAACACTGCCTAGTCCAAGGTCACAAATATTTTCTCCTATGTTTTATTCTAAAAATTTCTAGTTTTACATTTTACACTTAGGTCTGTTATCCATTTTGTCAGTCTTTATATAAGGTTGAGTTGGTTTTCTGTTTTTGTGTGTGTGTGTATGAATATCCATTTATTTCAGTGCAATGTATTGACAAAGACTGTTTTCCATTGAATTGCCTTTGTATCTTTCTCGAGTATCAGCCATATATGTGTGGATCTATTTCTGAACTTTCTGTTCTGTTTCATCCATTTGTTTGTCTTAATACTAGTACTGTATGGTCTTGATTATTGTAGCTTTATAGTATATATTGAAATCAGGTTATGTGAGTCCTTTAACTTTTTCCTTCCTTTTCGAAGTTATTTTGACTATTGTAGTTCTTTTGCCTTTCCCTATACATTTTAGAATCAGCTTGTCAATATCTACAAAAAATTTTGCTGAGATTTTGATTTGGCTTGCATCCCTGTATGGAAGGATTAATTGTCAAATAATACTGAATCTTCCCATCTATGAGTGTGGTATAGTTCTCCATTTATTTAAGCCTTTGAGTTTTTTTCTCCCCATCAGTGTTTCTGTACTGGTGTTATTTTTCTTGGTTTATTCCTTTGATTTGGTAGAACACCTCCTTCAGTAGCTTACTGAGAAAGGCTCCATGAGGGAAGTTTTTTGACACCTTGCATGTTTTTATTTTTATGTCACATATGTAATAGTTGAGTGGATACAGAATTCTAGGTTGGAAATTATTTTTCCTCAGAATTTTAAGTGAGTTGTTCCATTGCCTTCAGACTTCTAGGGTCGCTGTTGAAGTCTGCTATTCTGATTCTTGATTCTTCATATTAAACTTACTCTCTCTCAAACCTTTTAGGATCTTCCTTATAACCCACATTCTGACATTTTTCACCAATGGGCCTTCTATCCATTATGCTGGATACAGTGTGGGCTCTTTCAATCTGAACATTTCTGGTTTGCTGTTGGGAAAATTTTTTCTTAATTCTTTCTTGGATTTTTTCCCCCCATCTCTTCCCCCTGTTTCTGAATTTTCTTACCTTTTAAAAGTATTTTTGAACTCCTTGTCTTTTCTTCACATTGCAATAGATTTCCTTAATTTACCTTTCAGTATTTCTATTGTGTTTTTATTTCTGCTATGATTTCTAATTTCCTAGTGGGTGCTTTTGTTCTCTTCAGTAATCTTTTGTTTGTTTGCTTGTTTGTTTTTGTTTTTACATCATCTGTTCTTATCTCTGTGTGTGTGTTTTAATTTCACTTCTCTCTGCAACGGCATCATCTTTTTCTTCCAAGTAATTTCTTTCTGTTTGTCATAGTAAAAGATTCCTTAAATGTCTGGTCATCCTTAGCTCTGGTTATTATTAATATTTAGGAACAGGGCCCTAGAAGATTGTTGGAAAGCATTGCATTATTTGGGTATGGGATTGTTGGCTGTGGCACTTTCTGTAGAGTGGTCTGGCTCGCCTTTTACTTTGGGAAACACTAAGTGTCAGTATCGTTTGGTCATTTCTCTTGGACTTATCAGATTTCCTGAGAGAAGTCTCTTCTGAGCTCCTGGAAAGGATATTAATCTGGCTGCCAGAGTCCTGGTACTCAAGCAGGGAAAGAAGGTTGGGGTGGGTGTTGGTTTCAATATTCAGTGTGTAAACTTCCACTTCATCCTTTTGTTTTCTGTGTGGTACCTGTGTGTGGTCCAGCTCTTCTGGGTAGAAGAGGGGCAGTTGTCAACTGCAGAGAAGATCTGAATGCTCTCATGCAGCCCAATGAATCCTTCAGTTTTAGCCCCATTGTCATCTCCAGTTCCAGAGATATTAAACCATGAATTCCTGAGTTTTGAGGGAGTTTTATGGCGTAAGTGGGTTCACTTCCTGTCTTTTCACACTGCTGGCTGGGGACTCAGCTTTTTGGAGTATACTAGGTCAATTTATTCTCCCACCTGCTTCATAGTTCCAAATATTTTAAATCCCTCTATTATTTCAGTGGAGTTTTAGAAGGGAGCAGAATTCAGTGCATGTATTCAGTTAGTCAGAATTTACGACTATCCAAGTCTCTTTCATTGGTCTGAGTTCCATTTTAACAATCTTCTTTTTTTTTGAGACGGAGTTTCGCTCTTGTTGCCCAGGCTGGAGTGCAGTGGCATGATCTCGGCTCACTGCAACCTCTGCCTCCTGGGTTCAAGCAATTCTCCTGCCTCAGCCTCCCAAGTAGCTGGGATTACAGGCATGCACCACCACACCCAGCTAATTTTTTGTATTTATTAGAAACAAGGTTTCACCATGTTAGTCAGGCTGGTCTTGAACTCATGACCTCAGGTGTTCGGCCTGCCTCAGCCTCCCAAAGTACTGGGATTACAGGCGGGTGCCACCACGCCTGGCCAACAATTTTCTTAAAGTGGGATATGCAAAAAGCAACTCACTAAAATAGGTATAGGTAGTCCTTTCTTCTGGATTCTTAATGTTGCCTAATGTTGAATTCGCTTTTTCAACAACTTCACTTACATTACCTTGCTGTTCACCAAAAGCCCTTAAAAAAGCCAACCTTCCCTTTTGTGCTGTTGTTTCTTACAGAATTTTAAGAATATAAGTATGAAGTTAGAATTTTCTGCAAGACATTTAAAGCTGTTGATTTTTACCCAGCTTTGTAGACTGTCATGAGCTTTTATTTTTTATTTTATTTTTATTTTTGTTTTGTTTTTTGTTTTTTG
>NC_045447.1:33688930-33743546 GCF_002776525.5 Piliocolobus tephrosceles | reverse complement strand
ATTTTTTAGTAGAGACGGGGTTTCACCGTGTTAGCCAGGATGGTCTCCATCTCCTGACCTCATGATTCACCCTTCTCGGCCTCCCAAAGTGCTGGGATTACAGGCTTGAGCCACTGCGCCCGGCCATAAATCTTTTTTTTTTTTGAGACGGAGTCTGGCTCTGTCGCCCAGGCTGGAGTGCGGTGGCCGGATCTCAGCTCACTGCAAGCTCTGCCTCCCGGGTTCACGCCATTCTCCTGCCTCAGCCTCCCGAGTAGCTGGGACCACAGGCGCCTGCCACCTCGCCTGGCTAATTTTTTGTATTTTTAGTAGAGACGGGGTTTCACTGTACCAGCCAGGACGGTCTCAATCTCCTGATCTCGTGATCCGCCTGCCTCGGCCTCCCAAAGTGCTGGGATTACAGGCGTGAGCCACCTCGCCCAGCCTGAGCTTTTATTTTTATTATCCAGTGTATGTGCTCTTCCTTTCGCAGGTTTCTATTATCTGATTAGTATGCAGACATGAATAAATTTATTTCTGCATGTTAATTTAGGGAACACCTCCTGATTGTGGCATTCACTGTAGGGTGGCTGGCTGGCTGGCCTGTTTCCTTGAGAAACCTCTAATGGCAGTGTCTTTTGTCCTTGATATTATTTATCATTTTATTTTTATTTTTAAACGTTTCCTTTCAGATCCTCTCTTTAGACAATCACTCTCTTAAGCTGGTCACCTCTTTTCTCAAGACCATTCTGGCAGTTTCCTATACAGCTGACCTGTACTTTAGTCCATTTCGTCCCATCTTATCCCCTGAACTATTACTAGAGTTAACGATGAATAAATTTTAATAAAATGCAGGTATATTATGTATTTCCCAATTTCCATTCTTCTATCAAAAAAGGACAAGACTTTAGCCAGGAATGGCTTACTCAGGTACACGTGTTGGCTCTTACTGGTCACCTCTTTCTTGTCTAAGTGCCCACAAACCCTCCCTTTGGTATTCTGTTGTACAGTTTTACTCAGAGTTGACATTATGCTCATTTGCTAAGTGGGTAGCATTCACTTTCTTCCCCCTCTTAAAACCAGGGATGCTGCCATGTTCCTCTCTGTGTTGTATTGCTGTGGTTCTCTATGGTTGCTTGAAGACTGCTGCCAGCAGTCTTTGCACAAATCCTCTTGGTGTTTGTTCAGGCATGTGACTTGTCTGTACCACCAGGGTGTGAACTCTGACTTGGGAGACAGGAGAGGCAGGTCTTTAACTCTCTGTTCTTAGTGTGCCACACTAGTAACATGTAGAAGACACTCAGTAAATGTTTCAGTAAGCTTGTTTATTTGAAACAGTTTACTCATCTACTAGAGCTTCAGTGTTTATAGACCAATATTGAATCCCATCCCACTAAATTTTGGTTATACCTGTAAGGTTATACTTGCTTTCTTGTGTTAAAGTGTTAAAATTTATTGAAAAAAATATCTTTTCCTAGTACCTGTTGATGTCCCAAGCATTGTGCTGGGCTTTGGAGATATCACGACGCATGACAGCTTTTAACTCTCATGGAACTCAGTGATGTTTCTTGCATAATCATCCTCTCCACTTGTTTATTGACATTGGAGGTGGCATATGTGATGTCCCTTTTTCTAAAAATTTTTTTCCTAAGACTGTCACATAATCGTATCTGACATGTGTCAACTTTGTTGCTGCCACCCTAGCCCAACTTGTGGTCATCTTGTGCTTAGCTGCCTACAGTCCTTCACTCAGTAGCCTAAGTGATCAAAAAGGTGATTCAGACTCCACATCCTCTTCCCTCCAGAGGCTTCCATCACACTTAAATATAATATCCGGACTTCTTTTCTGCCTTACTCTGGCTGTGCCTCCCTCTTCACCTGCCCACTACCGCCCTTCTCATTTATTACGTTCTGGCCAAGTTCATGTTGTCAAACACGTCGAGATCCTTCGTCTTTCAGGGCCTTCCTTTTCTCTCTGGCTCTACCCTTAGATTTGCCAGACTTCTTCCCTCAGTTCTACACCTTGTACCCTAGCTGTCATTTTCTGTTTCTTTACTTGGTTGTATTTTTTCAGTGATCATCACCTGAAATAATTATGTATTTTTTTTTTATTGGCTTTCTCCCAGCATAAGCACTGGGATTTTGTCAGATCTGTTGACTGCTGTATCCCCAGTGTTAGAACAGTGCCTGGTCAATGTTTGTTGAATGAATGATGCAGTACTGTATCAACTTACATTGTTTCTTTCTACCTCTCCATTTTTAGTTCAGAGCCCTTTGGATAAGACAGGCCAGTTTCTGAACAAAGGCATTCTTCCAGACTTAATTAGGTTCCCTCTTCTAGGGTTAAGTGCTTAATCTTTGCAGCATCTTAAAACGGTAAAAACTAAATTCTGTTCTTTGATGCCATCTGTGTAATCAGTGGTTAAGGTAACTTTTCACACGCTTCTTATTCCTATTGGAATAATAGATGAAAAGACCAAGCGTGGCTTTAAGTCTTTCCGTTTTATAATTCCTGGACACATTTCTCAAATTTCTGCTGCAGGTTTTCTTGTTATCCCATAATCTTGTCAGGTTTTCTCTCACCTCTTGGATTCCTCCTGTCAGACCTTGTTAGGCTTGTTAATTTTCTGTATAGCGTGGAATGATGCTTTTCTAGAAGGTTCTGACAAATCCTTACTGTCATTTATCTCATTGCTCCTCTGGTACAGTCTTTCATTCCTCTCCTATGTTCCCTTGTATCTTTTTTCCCCCCTAAATCACCTCCCTTAATTCCAAGTGGGTGGAAGGAAAAGGAATGGAATTTGGTCTTAAAGGATGAATAATGACTTCCTTGGGAAATCAGTAAAGGAACTCTAGTCTGCAGGAATGGTACGAACAAACACATAGAAGTGTGAAATGTGTAATGTGTTTGGCAAAAGTGGTTTGGGATGGCTGGAGTATGTGTTTATCTCTGGTGTGAAATCTGGCCAGAAAGGTAGATTGTGATCTTTTTCTTTTTCTTTTCTTTCAGACAGAGTCTCACTCTGTCGCCCAGGCTGGAGTGCAGTGGCGCAGTCTTAGCTCACTGCAACTTCCACCTCCCAGGTTCAACTGATTCTCCTACCTCAGCCTCCCAAGTAGCTGGGATTATGGATGCCTACCACCATGCCTGGCTAATTTTTGTATTTTTAATAGAGACAGGGTTTCGCCATGTTGGCCGGGCTGGTCTCGAACTCCTGACCTCAGGTGATCCTCCTGCCTCTGCCTCCCAAAGTGCTGGGATTACAGGTGTGAGCCACTGCGCCTGGCCTGATTGTGATCTTAAATGCTAGTTTTAGAGTTACGGAAGTCTGTACTTTGGTCTCATAATACTTTTGTTTCTCTGGTGTAGAAATTATTTTGTTATGTTTTACATACTAGTTGAAAGCAAGAGTCTATTTTTATTTTTTCCTCATCTTCAACAGTATCTAATAGAGTAGCTTGCATATACTAAGAGTTCAAAGTTGAGTTGAATTGAATTCTGATAAAAGGGTTTAATTTTCCCAAGAAAATCTAGAAGGCTGGACTCTCTACTGAATTAATCAAAAGGAGAAAATATATAATTTTTTAATTGTACACTTTATATGAGTCTGTACTGTGGATATTCTTTTTTTTTTTTTTTTTTTTTTTGTCTTCTTTATATCTCTTACTTCACTTTTCCTTTTTGTAATATGTAATCACCACAACAGGCAGTGTTGGGATCAAGGAGAGGGGCTTGGGAGATACTTCACTCCTCAGTATCTCCGTCAAGTCCCCATTCTTTGATAGGACAGTTAATCTTTTCATAATCTTCAATGCAGCGCTATGCAGAGGCGTGTTCATGTACCTCCTTCCAATCAGAGAACTGCTTGTGTCCCACAATGCAGAAAATCTGGAACCACCATCACGAACAAACTTATATTCCTTTGAGAAAGGCTGAGAGAAAAAAAAAAAAACAGCTGTATGTATTAGGTATCACTATTCTCTTTACAGGTGAAAAAGCTGATTCATAAAGGTTAAAGGTCTAAGATTATTTAGCTAGGAAGCAAATGAGTTGGAATTAGAACATAAGTGTTATATTACTTTATTTTCTCTAATTTTTTAGGTATCTTAAATTCCACTTAAGGTTGATGAATGGCCTACTGGTCAGTTGAAAAAATTCAATTTGTGCAGCATTGGCTAGCACAAACGCTGAAAGTAGGTCTCCCCGTCTGCCAAAGGATATAAGCAAATTCATAGCCTCTAGCCTTTCTTGTGACACATGCATGAAAGTAGGTAATAAAAAGAAAAGTGAATATTATTTTATGCCACATTAAGTATAATATTAAAATAATTTCATTCAGTATGTTTAATTTTCTTTCATATGTATATAATTTGTATTTTTTTATTTTTTTCTTCCTTGAGATGGAGTCTTGCTCTGTCACCCAGGCTGGAGTGCAGTGGCATGATCTTGGCTCACTGCAACCTCTGCCTCCCAGGTTCAAGCAATTCTTCTGCCTCAGCCTCCCTAGTAGCTGGGATTACAGGTGCTCACCACTACACCTGGCTAATTTTTGTATTTTTAGTAGAGACGGGTTTCGTCATGTTGGCCAGGCTGGTCTTGAACTCCCAACCTCAGGTGATCTGCCTGCTTCGGCCTCCCAAAGTTCTAGGATTACAGGCATGGGCCACTGCACCCAGCCCAATAATTTTTATTACAGTAAGAGTTTGATTAGAGTATGAGTGACCAAAATCTATTCCTAGAACATAGAGTTATTGGTGAATTAGAAGGGGGTGGATGTTATTCCTTATTGTCAACATGGTTCATGTAGACTGTGGAGATGAGTGGATTACATTTGGCTTGTATTAATGCTTACAAGCTGTATTTTTCCTTTTTTGCTTTTTGTAGTTCTTATTGAACAGGATTGATTTGAAAAATTCATATGTAAACTCAGGATGCTGGGCTCTTATACCATTTCATGGTGGATGATTTGTGTAAAATTGCAACTGAGTGAATTTCATTCAAGCAGTAGGAATCTTGAAGATGTGAGTCCATTATTAGCAAATGTTATGTTCTGAATATATTGTCTGAGTTTTTTTTTTTTTTTACCTGCAATCACAGAGCAGTGACAGTTCATACCATTGTACATAGCCATATCATACTTCGTTAAGCAGTTTTGTGTTGCTCTAAAATCACTGTTCTTGCTTATTTCCTCAACAATATGTGTCTGATTTTTTTTTTCTCTTAGTAGGATTAATAATAATCTACTTTCCCTGGCCGTGATGCTCTTTAGAGA
Source organism: Piliocolobus tephrosceles (assembly GCF_002776525.5). Classification (NCBI taxonomy): domain Eukaryota; kingdom Metazoa; phylum Chordata; class Mammalia; order Primates; family Cercopithecidae; genus Piliocolobus; species Piliocolobus tephrosceles. The sequence continues at coordinate 33,738,294 of NC_045447.1, read as the reverse complement.
TCAAACAGCATTTTTGAGTTGCAAGGAACCTTCCACGCTGTTGTCTTCTGCTTTTACACACCCACACAGTCACATGTTAATGAATATGATAGTTCTGTAGGTTATTATTTCTTTATGCATATAAATATGTTTCATGGTACTTAAAGACAGGGTAGGGTAGTAATACTGACATTGATATTAGAGGGAAAAGTAGTGAATAAAGCCAATAAAAAAACCAGTAAAGGATATATCCATCAGTGAGGTTGTGTTTATGCTCATTATAGCAAACTCTCTATTCATTCATTCACTAGATAAACCACTAATTCACATTTTACCAGATGTTCCCCTTAAGCAATATGAAGCTACTCCTTTTCCACTTTGATTCTGTTTTGCAATACATCTTTTCTATCAGCATTAGTTTCAAAGTTCCCCCTGGACTGTGCCCTCAGTATACTCATCTGGCCTTTGTCACTGAACAATTAATTGTACTGGTGGAGGTGTATTGGGGGTTCACTGTTGCCTCGCTGCTTTTACTTATGATGTCCTTGTTTGGAATTTTTCTTCCTCCTATCTGAATCCTATCCTGATGAGCCAGTTCATATTCCCTCCTTTCAAGAAGCCTTCCTTTTCAGTCCACGCTGACCACCCCCTTCTCTGAACACAGCATAAATTACCTTGGGTATTGTTACCTAAGTGTTTCATGTCACCTACCTATAGAAATATCGAATCTTTTAAAGCATAAGATGAGGCCCTATCATTCTGAGCGTGAAACAAGTTCTTCTGCCCAGAATTTAATAACATATTGTTGAACAGTATGGGTAGAATAAATAACAGTGACACAACTATGTATCCATTGTTTACTTTGCTACATGTAGTGGTATGTATTTTACATATACTGTGGTTAACCTCACAACTGTTACAGGTGAGGAAAATAAGGCACACATAGGGTTAAGTGATTTGCCTATGTCATGTAGTAGTTTCTTTGTAGTACAGCCAGGAACTCTTAGTTATCTCATACATTCCGATGTGTGAATTTTTCAGGTGTTTCTATCTTTCATAACCTTGATCCTATAGAAAAGTAAGCACCTGTACTTTTAGAGCAATGAATTATATAATTTGAAATCCACACATGTGAACCCAAGTTTAAATTCTTAGCAATAATGATATAAAACAGTTCAATAGTAGTATGATTTCAAAATTAATTTGAAATCAGTTTGAAAAATAATATTTTTTTTTCTTCAAAAGTACAACATTAAAGGCTTGGAGCTAGTCTTGATGCTAGTCTTGACAGGAAAGTGGTGTTTGAGAAACAGCTATACAACTGTAGCATGTATTAGTGAGGCCGATCTCAATTTGTTGTAATGCTAGATTTACATCACAGATGGTAGCTTCAGCTTTGATTTCAGCTCTTTCATGAAAAATAATGTGTTTTACAGCATCAGGGATTGTAAACACGTTCCAAAGTTGAGCGCATGTCAGAAGTTTGGGGATAGCTCAAAGTTTAGTAAATTCATCTTCAGAATGTCATGAATATTGAGTTTTTGTTGGTCATATTTTGCTTTCAGCTCTTGCATTTTGTTCATGAAAATGTGAGCCATGCAATGGGATAAATGCTTGGCAATTCAGGCCTGTTCCTGAGGGATCCACCTTGGAGGTAAACACAGACAATGAAAGTGTGATTCCTTATAAAATTTGTAACCTTCTTTTGAAATTGATTTCTAGGAAATATTCTCTAAGTTTTAAACTTAGTGATTCTGTTGAGTTTGAGGGTTGGTCAGCTTATGAAAAATGAATGCCGTCTCAACGTCTTTGATCCACGTGTCTGGTTTGAATCAGAACACTTGTGTTTCCTGGATCATACCAGCAGTGCTACTGCTTTTTCCCCCCTGTAGTTTCAGTTTTGGTGTGTTCAGATGTCTTGTCACATCATGGAAGAACAATCTTTTTTTTTTTTTTTTTTGAGACGGAGTCTCGCTCTGTCGCCCAGGCTGGAGTGCAGTGACCTGATCTCTGCTTCCTGCAAGCTCCGCCGCCTCTGGGGTTCACGCCATTGTCCTGCCTCAGCCTCCTGAGAAGCTGGGACTACAGGCGCCCACCACCGTACCCGGCTAATTTTTTTTTTGTATTTTTAGTGGAGACGGGGTTTCACCATGTTTGCCAGGATGGTCTTGATCTCCTGACCTCGTGATCTGCTCGTCTCGGCCTCCCAAACTGTTGGGATTACAGGCGTGAACCACCACGCCCGGCCTTTTTTTTTTTTTCTTTGAGACAGAATGTCGCTCTGTCTCCCAGGCTGGAGTGCAGTGGCGCGATCTCAGCTCACTGTACCCTCCGCCTCCTGGGTTCAAGCAGTTCTCTTGCCTCAGCCTCCCTAGTAGTGGGGATTACAGGCACCCGCCACCATGCCTGGCTTATGTTTGTATTTTTAAGAGAGATGGGGTTTCACCATGTTGGACCAGGCTGGTGTGGAACTTCTGGCCTCAGGTGATCCACCCGCCTCGGCCTCCCAAAGTGCTGGGATTACGGTCGTGAGCCTCTGCACCTGCCTGGAAGAACAATCTTAGAGTCACCAGGGGGTCTGACAAGTTGAGCCACTCGGAGCCCTTTAATTTCAAGTGTCCTTGATCTGAGGAAGCAGCTTAATAAATCTCTTGAACAAGTTTTCACAACCTAGCCATATGACTGCATTAAAATAAAGTCAACTTCTATGCACCTCTTCATCTTCTTTCAGATATTTCTTGGATTTGTGAAGATTAAGGTGACTCAAGAGTCACAATCTCAATCTGTCACTGCTTTCATCACATCATGCAGTGAACCTGATTCATTCATTAACTAGTTTTTTGAAATTTCTATGCTCTAGGAACTGTGCTAGGTACTGGGGATAGAGCAAAGAACACCAAGCTTATTTTTTAGGGGACTAAACAGAGACACAGGTAAAATATACAGTATAGCAGGTGAAGATATGTACCGCTTTGGAGAAAATTAAGTTAGGAAACGGGGATGGGGAGCCGTGTGTGTGTGTGTGTGTGCGTCTGCAGTTTACAATAGGGTTGTCAGGAAAAGCCTCACCGGGATGAGGGGGCAAACAAACTTGGTATTTAAGAAAGGAACTTTCCAGGCAGAAGGAATAGCAAGTGCAAAAGTCAGGAGGCAATCCTGAGAGCTGAAGTAGCATCAAGAAAACCAGAGTAGTCTGAGAAGTGGAAGAAAGGGAACAGCAGGTCCAGGCTATTTTGTGCCCAAGCATCTAGGGTGTTCCAAGCCATTATAAAAACTTGGCTTTTGCTCTGCATGTGGCAGGAAGATATTATGGGGTTTCAAGCAGAGGAATAATAAGATCTGGCTTTCTGATCACGTTATTGAAACCTAGTGTTGAGGGGACACCGGTGGAAGCAGATAGAAGGCTATTGCAGTAATCGAGGTGACAAATAATGGTGAGTTGAACCAGAGTGGTAGCAGTGGAGAGCTGACAGGACGTGGTCAGATTCTGGCCAAATTTGGAAGACAGAGCCATCAGCATTTTCTGATGAACTGAATAGATGCTGTGAGAAAGTGGCAATAAGGTTTTCAGTCTGAACACCTGAAAGTGGAATTATTGTTTACTGAAGTAGGGAAGGCTGTTGGTGGAACAGGTTGTGTAGAATATGAGGAGTTGGTAATAGATGTGTGTCGTGGATGAGACAATGGAACTCAAGTGTGGCAGCCTCAGCTCTTGAATACACTTCAGAAATTTGCACACCCCTCTCTTTACTGCAGTTACTCCATTCATGATAATGATTTAAACTTTTCAGTGTTTAAATTAAGTGTTTTAGATTCCCTGATGGCAGGTACTCGTGCCTGTTAGCTAACTGGGTTACAAAAAAATCTCAAATCTCAAGCAGGCCACACTCTGGTAAGCAGGTGGCACTAGATCCAGTGGTTCTATGAGGACGCAAATGTTTCTGCTGCCACATCGTATAGATGAACCTGGAAAAAACAAGCAAACAAAAACCTAATAAAATGGAAGCCTCAACAGTAATTGAAAAATATAATAAACAACCCATGTTTGCAAAATCAGGCACTGAAAACAGTAGGGCTGATGGGAGTTGGGACGGACCAATTAAAACTGAGGAAGTTTGTAAACCAAGTAGCCTAATAGGGCTTGGTCCTTCCCATGTGACCAAGTAGTGCATGGGAAGTACTCAAAAAATGTTAGTGGCAGTTGTTCTGTTGTTGACACAAGAGTACTAAAAAACAAAATAAAACAAGAGCCAGCACAGTCAACTCTAACTGGTACTTGTTTCCAGTATCATAGTCAGAAAATTCTACATAGCTGTAAACCCTGGGGCTCATGCTTTCTTCTTTGGGAAATAGGTTTTAGAGGGTATTTGTCTTCCAATAGAGACCATTTGGATCAAAATTGAAAAGTTGATCCAGCATATAGCCTTCTTTCTTTTCTTTTTTTTTTTTTTTTTGAGACGGAGTCTCGCTATGTCGCCCAGGCTGGAGTGCAGTGGCCTGATCTCGGCTCACTGCAAGCTCCGCCTCCCGGGTTCACGCCATTCTCCTGCCTCAGCCTCCTGAGTAGCTGGGACTACAGGCGCCCACCAACATGCCTGGCTAATTTTTTGTATTTTTAGTAGAGACGGGATTTCACCGTGTTAGCTAGGATGGTCTCGATCTCCTGACCTCATGATCTGCCCACCTCGGCCTCCCAAAGTGCTGGGATTACAGGCGTGAGCCACCACGCCCGGCCCAGCATATAGCCTTCTTAATCTATTGTTTTAATACAGGGAGGAGTGTATTAGCAGCCTTCCTTTTTTTTTTTTTTTTTTTTTTTTTTTTTGACGGGGTCTCCCTCTGTCCCCCAGACTGGAGTGCAGTGGCGCTGTCTCCACTCACTGCAACCTCCACCTCCCAAGCTCAAGCAATTCTTCTCCCTCAGCCTCCTGAGTAGCTGGGATTCCAGGTGCGCCACTACCACCTGGCTAATTTTTTTTTGTTGTTGTTGTTGTTTTTAGTAGAGACTGGGTTTCACCATGTTGGCCAGGCTGGTCTCGAACTCCTGACCTCAAATGATCCACCCGCCTCAGCCTCCCAAAGTCCTGAGATTACAAGCCTGAGCCACTGCGCCTGGCCGTATTTGCAGGTTTCTCATCTGCATTTGCAGCTTTGCCGGATAACTTAGAAGGAAAGTATAGTGATTTTTAAAACCACCGAATCACCTACCACTTATGCTAAAGTCAGTCACTTCTGTAGACTTTCAACTGTTTTTCCCCCCATTACGGTCATCTTGTATTGCCAAGGCTTTCTCTTTAATCTTGAGAAAACTTGTCTCTGCTTGAAAACATTATTATGCTGGGAAAAATTGCATGTGAGCCAATGTGACTTCACCATTATGCCAACAGCATTCATCTGTTGCCAGTCAGGTATGAGGTAATGCCTGTCAAAGAAACACACTGCAGCAGAACAAACTGTGCTGCTGACCTAGGACTCCTTAGATCTGCCCTTCAACCTGGGAACCAAACTCAGATCTACCTCCTTATTGATAGTCTAGGATTTTTCAGTTTAAAATAGGTAATCAGTAAGAACAACCTTAAGTTGTTTTAATAATATGCTCAAAAAACATTTGAAAAAGCTCAACATCTATTTTTTTTTAAAGCCATCTTAAAACTAGGAAGAGAAAACTGTATTTTTTTTTTTTTTTTTTTGAGACAGTCTCACTCTGTCGCCCAGGCTAGAGTGCAATGGCACAATCTTGGCTCACTGTAACCTCCGCCTCCCGGGTTCAACCGATTCTCCTGCCTCAGCCTCCCAAGTAGCTGGGACTACAGGTGTGTGCCACCATGTCCAGCTCATTTTTGTATTTTTAGTAGAGACGGGGTTTCACCGTGTTGGCCAGGATGGTCTTAATCTCTTGACCTCGTGATCCGCCAGCCTTGGCCTCCCACAGTGCTGGGATTACAGGCGTGAGCCACCACGCCTGACCGAGAAAACTATATCTTTAATAAGATCCACCATCTTAAACCAAAAAGCCAGTCTTATACTCGACAGTAATACAGTAGAGCATCTTCAGTTTATATCAGGAGTATATAAGTAAGCCTTCTATCACCATTAACATTGTTCTAGAAGTTCTAACTTGTGCAATAATCCACAGTACCAAAGTAAGTATATTGATCTAAAAGGAGATAAAATACAAAAAAAAGAAAATCAACTAAAAATTATAGGTGCTGTATTTGTTAAGTATACAAAAATCAGTATCTTTCTCAAGTGTTAGCAATAACCAGTTAGAAACATATAGTATAAAAAACATCCCATTTATCAAAGTTTCAGCAAATATAAAATTAGAAATAACCCTAACAAATATGTCCAATTTTGAAGTGAAGAAAACATATAAAACTATAGTTTTCGGCCGGGCTTGGTGGCTCACGCCTGTAAACCCAGCATTTTGGGAAGCAGAGGTGGGTGAATCACAAGATCAGGAGATCGAGACCATCCTAGCTAACACAGTGAAACCCTGTCTCTACTAAAAATACAAAAAATTAGCTGGGCGTGGTGGTGGGTGCCTGTAGTCCCAGCTACTCGGGAGGGTGAGGCAGGAGAATGGCGTGAACCCAGGCGAGATCGCACCACTGCACTCCAGGCTGGGCAACAGAGTGAGACTCTATCTCAAGAAAACAAAAAACACTTTTCTTGAGGTTTTTAAAATGAATAAATGAACTAGAGGGACATATGTTGTTGTTTCTGGATACAAAAACTAGAATACTGAGATGTCATTGTTTCAATTTAATATGATTTGAATAAAATTGACAAAATGATTTACAAAATGATTCTAAGCAAGAAGCATAAAGGGAGGACTAATATCAAATAAAATTTAAAAATAGTGGTCAACACTGTGCTGCAGTTTGGCAATAATGGTCATGAATTGAGGTCCTGGAGGTAGAATACATGGATTCCAGGTCTAGCTGTGACTTATCAGCCACATGACTATGGCCCAGGTACCTAATCTCTTCAAGATTAACTTTCTCACCTGTAAAGTGTGGGATTAAATGAGATAGAGAGTTGGGCAAATTGCTGGTACATGGGAAGTACTCAAAAAAATGTTGGTTGCTCTTTTGTTGTTGACCACCGTAGTATAAATAAGAATTTATTATTTGTTAAAGGAGCCATTCTGAATTAACAATGAGTATTACACTATACATCAAAATAAATTCCATGAAACCATAAACAAGTATTAGTAGAAGAAAACAATATTAAAAAGCTAAGGAGCTTAAAAACATTGAGACAAGGTCTAAAGTCAAGTTGATTTGGCTGTACAAAAATTTCTATTTCCGCAAAAAGAAAAACAAATTGGGTAACAAACTGAGGCAAAAGTAGTGTCGTATTGGTATTTAATAAACAGCTCTCCAAGTGAAGAAAAAAAATCCAGATTTGCTACATTTTCTGATTTCCATGGTGTATATGCTCCCACTATGACTAATTTTAAGCTGCCGATGTAAAGTCCATGAGCAGAAGTTAGGAAGAAATGTGCAAGATGGCTGTCATGAGCTGCTGTGAACCCGTGTGAGCTCACTGCAGCACACAAATGGCACAGGCATGGCAGAATATGCTGAGAAACCCTCTCAACATCACCCAGCCCACCAAGGTGAACCTGTGACTCCCAGGCCAGAGCACATTCCTTTTTGTAGCTGCCTTCCCCAGGAAGCATAAGATAGATATAACAGAGCAAAAAATTCAGTGTTATGGAGAGCACGTTGGCAGGGACCTGGGCCTGCAAATGCTCTCAGTAGAGAAACCCCTATAGAGTGGCTGGGGCCTACCCTGGGAGCAGCCTCTTTGGGAACAAAGTCATACCATGGCTGAAGATTAAGGAGAGAGGTATTGCTAGGCAAGTGCTCTGGACCAGGACAGAGATGTTCCTCTGGTGGCTTCTTCTCTTTCTGAAACCTGTGATATTCTGGGCAGTGGCGCATTTGTTTTACTGTCTTCCTTGGTAGGGTGCTTATAGTCTTTCTCTTTGGTTTTTACTATCTTTTTGATATTGTTTAATTATTGCCTGTAATAGTTTTCATAAATGTGGTCATCAGAAAGATGAGTCATGGAGGCAGTGGTAGTAGTGAGTGCATGAAGGGTTGTGTCTAGGAGTGATGACTCAGGTGATATCTTGTAGTAAAGAATGTGTCTCATAGTGACCAGGCAGACATCATATCATCAGGAAGGGAGGTTTGAAGGTATAGAGGCTTGGGGTCCTTTGACATGTTTGTTGACATAGGGCTTCCATCAGGGGCTTGCACTTTTTATTCCACAGTGGATGACTACTAGCTGGTCATTTCGTAACCCAGGCTTACATGTGCCATCTTAAAATGGGTTGTTCCTTTGTGATTGCATCTGTAGTTCTAATAGAAGATCAGCTTATTCTTGGGTGGACTTTGTGGAAAGAAGCAGGATTTAACTGGGTTTCAGAGAAATGAAGACTTTGTGAATTTGGGAGCCATATTGTTTAAGTTGTATAGTTATTTGAAGCCTGTGATTGAGAATCATTATTTAGGGCAGTACAGAAAGAACCAATTGACATGGAATGGGATGGGGTACAGAGACTGAAGAGAGAAGAAACTAGTTACTTTTCTGGGATTAACACAGATTAACTTTACACTGTGAGAAAAGTAGCTGTAACAGACGCATAGGAGACTGGCTGGTGGGCAAGATGATTTGCCATAATTGTATACAACAAACCAGTCAAGGTCTGTCTGAGCTTGGGACCTGGCTTTATGAGTGGGATGTCTTAATGACTCATTGGGTGTGGAGGTTTACAGATGCCTGTGTTTTTAGAGCATTTACTTATTCAAGTTAGGCTTATTAGCGTTTATTTTTCTTGGTTGCTTTTTTTTTTTAAGAACAAGTTTAGTATCTCTCATTTGTAGAGCTATTAATTTGATAATTCAGTGTTCCCCCTTACTTATTTGAGTGTGTCTAATCTAATCACTTTTGATCTTTAGCTGATTTTCCTTAACTCAGCTTCTGGTGTGCCCATATGTTTTCTTGTGAATGTTTGCTGATCATGGAACCATTGAATGTCAAAGTTGGAAAGGACTGCAATAGTCTTCTAATCAGACTTGTCAACTCTGTATTATTTTCTTCCCTACTTCCTTCTTAATAATAGATTGGGTCTTGATTTTTTTTTTTTTTTTTTTTTTTTTTTGAGACAGAGTCTTACTCTGTCACCCAGGCTGGAATGCAGTGGCGTGATCTCAGCTCACTGCAACCACTGCCTCCTGGGTTCAACCAATTCTGCCTCAGCCTCTTGAGTAGCTGGGATTACAGGTGTGCGCCATCATGCCTGGCTAATTTTTGTATTTTTAGTAGAGATGGGGTTTCACCATGTTGGCCAGGCTGATCTTGAACTCCTGACCTCATGATCCCCCCCCCCCCCCCCCCCGGGCCTCCCAAAGTGCTGGGATTACAGGCGTGAGCCACTGCACCTGGCAGGTCTTGATTTTTTAATAGTTGGAATTTGCCAAGGAGGATTTGGGGGTTTTGTGACAATATATCATCTTCATATAGAGCAGTTACTTGGAGATAACCCATTGGTCATACTTAGGGGTAGATGAAGGCCAGCTGATTGTCTGATGCTGAAATGTCAGTGCACATTCAGTGGCCCCTGCTGCAGGGTACTTCAGCCTTTAATTTTAAACCTTGGGCCACAAGTGGGAGTTTAGTTGGACTTTGGACCCAAATTGTGGGGCCAGGTTAAACTCAGCACTCTCATGTTCCTAGGACTTCCTCCATGGTTCTGATCTATTTCGGGGCATGGAGAGGGTGCTGGAGGTTGGTTGATTGTGGAGAAACAACCTTGTTTTATCCAAAGATAGTAAGGCAAGCCTGCAGATCTAAGAGCTGCCTATTTGTAAATTATACTGAAATGCTAGGAGAAGTTCTCTGGAAACGGTCTAAATTGTAGTTCTTTAATATTTTCTGCTTGTAGAATTTGAATGGGGAGTACTTGGTGTGGTTTAGGTTTTACCAAGGAAGGCCAGCTGTTGGCTGTGAAGAGGCACTACTAAATGTCGTTGACCTTAGAATCCACAAAGCCCCAGGGCTTTGGAGACTTAGAAGTTAATTTTGCTAGATTTAAAGTGTACTCTTCTCTTAACATAGAATTCATGTAAAAGTAATCATAAGACACACTTATCAACCCCGAAGGCTAATTTATTAAACAATCAACTGACAGGCAGACCAGAAATTTTTTGTCAGTTTGGTAAGCATGAAAGTAAAGCCAAATTATTATTAAGAACTATTACATCTATTCTTAATAGAAAAGTAGTATGGTTATTTTTTAAAAATCCAGTCCCAATGTGTGTGAGTCCTTTCTCATTCCGCCTTATGAGATAGCAAGCGTTAACAGCTTAGTCTCTGTATGTTCTTCCCAAATGTCTGTAATTGCAATAAGCTCCAGTGCTCTATTGCTTTTTTTTTCTCTAGCTCTCTAATTATGTTGTGCACTCCACTTGTCACCCTGTGGGAGGCAAGAGCACAGTCAGAAGGTTTCCTGATGACATGGAATCAGATGAAGGGACGGGGAGTAGGCTGGATGACCCACGGCTCAGCCTCAGTTCAGTAACCTGAATTGTGTATTCAACAATAAAAGCATGTTTGCATGAGAAGCTGGGTGCCAGAGTTCACTCTCCTATCACCCTTTCCCCAACAGTTTGGAAGGGCGGTATCAAGGTTTATCTCTCAGACTTTGATTTTTCACTATAACTACCCAGGTACAAATCCTGGCACCTAATAGATGCTAAGTAAATAGTAGTATGTATCTACCTGCCCTATCCATTTCGTATTTTCTGACAAATACAATCTTTTGTGTGTGTGTGTGTAAGAGATGGGGGGGGTCTCACGATGTTGCCCAGGCTGGTCTTGAACTCTGAGCTCAAGCAGTCCTCCCACATCAACCTCCCAGAGTGCTGGGATTATAGGCATGAGCCACACACCTGGCCCTGACAATCTTTCTGTAACTGTTTATACTGCAATCTGGTTTTGCCTTGTCACTCCATCCTGGACACCATCCTGGGCAACAGAGCGAGACTCCATCTCAAAAAGAAAAAAAAAAGTTTAAAAAAAAAAAGGTGATTTTTCTGATTCAGATCTATTTTATATTATATTTTAGTTGTCTGCAACATTATTTACCCTTTTCCCTTGTGTTGCCTACAGAGGGATGGAAAATCACCTTATCTAGCAATTCTAGTAACTTCTGATTTCTCAGAAACATGCTTCTGTTCATCAAATTTCATTATTACCCAAGTCTTTACCTTAAAGACCTTCCACTTTCATCTTGCGTATCTGATGCGGTAGCTATGTGAAAAGTGTTCATATGGAGTCTGTCATGAAGTCAGCAGAACTCTGCAGGTGAAGTGGCCAGTGTGGACCCTTTGAAGTGTTTTAATGTGATTTCTTTTATACATATAACAAATTTATTGAGATATAATTCACATACCATACAAAATGAATTTTAGTGTGTTCATAGAGTTGTATAACCACCGCCACAATCAGTTGTAGAACATTTTTATCACCCCAAAAGAAACCCCATCTCCATTAGCAGTCATTCCCCATTTCCTGTCAACTCCCACTTTCTGTCTCTATAAATTTGCCTATTCTGGTTATTTCATATAAATTGAATTATATAATATATGGACTTTGTGCCTGGTTTCTTTCACTTAGAATGTTTTCAAGGTTCATTCATGTTGTAGCATGTATCACTATTTCATTCCTTTTTATTGCAAAATTATATTCTATGGCATGGATGTACCATACTGTGTTTAATCACTCATCAGTTGATGGGCATTGTATGTGATTTTTTTAATCACAAAGTAGCACTTTAAGTATTATTGTTTTTGAAATACAATCGAGTGTTTTATAGAATTTAGGTGGAAGTTACAGATGGCTAGGAGGAAAACAGTTTGTTTCTACCTGTTAAATATCACTGCAGCTGTTTTCTTCAAATATCAGGAGTAATATTTGGACATTTGGAAATTACCTTTGAAATCAAAAGACAAAATATGTTAATAACATGTTATTCTTGGTTATGACCTATAATTTTCCTGTAAGAAAAAGTTAACCATGTAAAAAAAAAAATAATTTGCCCACTGTCTCATGCGTCCGTGTGAAGAGACCACCAAACAGGCTCTGTGTGAGCAACGGGGCTATTTATTTCACCTGGGTGCAGGGGGGCTGAGTCTGAAAAGGGAGTCAGCAAAGGGTGGTGGATTATCATTAGTTCTTATAGGTTTTGGGATAGGCGGTGGAGTTAGGAGCAATGTTTTGCTGGCAGGGGGTGGATCTCACGAAGTAAATTCTCAAGGATAGGGAGAATTACAAAGAACCTTCTTAAGGGTGGGGGAGATTACAAAGTACATTGATCAGTTAGGGTGGGGCAGAAACAAATTACAATGGTGGAATGTCATCAGTTAAGGCTATTTTCACTTCTTTTGTGAATCTTCAGTTGCTTCAGGTGATCTGAATGTATACCTGCAGGTCACAGGGGATATGATGGCTTAGCTTGGGCTCAGAGGCCTGACACCCATCTGGCCAACGTGATGAAACCCTGTCTCTACTAAAAATATAAAAATTACCCAGACATGGTAGCATGTGCCTGTGGTCCCAGCTACTTGGGAGGCTAAGGTGGGAGAATGACTTGAACCTGGGAGGTGGAGGTTGCAGTGAGCCGAGATTGTGCCACTGCACTCCAGCCTGGGTGACAGAGTGAAACCCTGTCTCAAAAAAAAATATTTTTTAGATAAATTAAGCTATAGAATGTACTGTGGTATTTTTATTGCAATTCTTATGCTTCTCATTTTCCTCTTTTCCCTCCTTTTTCCCACATAGTTCATTCCACAGTGTCTACACAGGATATGCTAACCACAGTAAACAGAGCAAAGTGTCACATTCTGGCCCAACTGTCTGGTTCACATTCCTGCTGTAATACGTACTGACCATTTGACTTGGGCATATTATTTAACCCCCTTTGTCTCAGTTTCCTTATCAGTAAAATGGGAATAATAACAACATCAACCTCATAACACTTGTTCTGAAGAATAAGTGAGTTAATATAGGCAAAATGTTTGGCACATGGAATATGCTCAACAATATTAGCTAAAATCTGTCTCTGTATGGTATTATGATTTAGTGTCACACAGTCACTTTAAGTACTTGTGTAAAACATCACTTTGGTAATATTCTTAATTTTGATTGATCTATAGTCTTTTTCTACCTTAATATGCTCAGCTTTTCCTATAATTTCACGCCAGCCCTCAATTATAAACTCAAATGGGTTGTGTTATAAAAGGGAGGACAACCAGACACAGTGGCCCATGCCTTTAATCCCAGCACTTTGGGAGGCCAGGGCAGGAGGATCACTAAGGCCAGGAGTTTGAGACCAGCCTGGGTAACATAAATGAGACCCCATCTCTACAAAAAATAAAAATATCAGCCAGGTGTGGCAGTGCATGCCTGTAGTCCTAACTACTCAGGAGGCTACGGTGGGAGGATCACTTGAGCCCAGAAGTTTGAGGCTGCAGTGAGCTATGATCGTGTCACTGTGTTACAGCCTGGGTGACAGAACAGGATTCTGTCTTTAAAAAATAAATAAAATAAAATATGAAAGTGAGAACAGAAAAGGTAGAAACCAGAGATAAGGAAGGTAAATTAGCAAGAAAACAGCAGAAAAGTGAAAGTAAAGTAGCTGAATCTCTTAAGCTCCAGCACCCTTCCTTTCATACGATAATAACTTATTTATTGAATGAATGAATGGATTTTTAATAGTTTGGTTGATTATGGGTTTCAGAATTGAAGTTTCCTTCAACTTCCTTTAAAACTTTAAGACTTCACAGTCTATATGTATATCAAAACATCATGTTGTACACCTTAAATATATATACTTTTTAATACTCAATTATACCTCAATAAAGCTAGGTGGAAAATTTAAGCTATAAAAAAGGCATTACAGTTTTCCTCATTGTGTTGTCATTTGAAAGTTACTATTAATTTGTTTCTTACACAGTTGTCTATAAAACTGTGTACTCATTAATTTCTTCTGGTTGTATTTCCCTTACAACTAGTTTTTCAGTTTTCAAACACACATTTTATAATACGTACAATATGGGAACAACTTAAAGATGTTTGAGATGAATATTTGTGGGAACTCCCTTTTTTTAATGCTTCATAGGGAAGCGTAGCCCATTGGGAAAGGATGTTAACAATGATTTAGGGCCTAGTCCTAGGAACTTAAAATCATTTTTCCTGAAAATAACGCATGGTATAGGGTGGTTGTCCTTACCTTGCTGGTGGGGAGGTCAGTTCAGCTGATAATACTCCTATTTAGAACACTAGCTAGAATTCAAGCCCAGGTTTGTGTTCCTTTCCCTCTCCACACCTGTTTACCTCTCTAAATTGCCAGTTTTCCTGCATTCTTCAGGAGAAATCTTGCTCCTACCTGGGTCGTTCTCAGCATACAGCTTTCTAAGGAAGTTCAAAGTGTTCTGATCTCCCATCAATAAGTGTTAGGTAAAATGACTTAAACATTTTCTGGTGGTTTTGATACTGTATCTTTTTATAGGTGATATAATGAGGAAGTAGAAAAAGCATAATCTGGATCAATGGGAGCATATATTATATATATATGTTATTTCTTTCATAATTAAATAGCATTAATGGAAATCAGAATGAGAAAAATGCATTATAAATCAAACTACTTAAAAATTACATCATCGCTTTCCACTGCTTACATATTTGCATATTCTCCTTTGCATATTTGTATAATCAGAGCATAGATACAATTTCAAACCATGTTTCTAACACAACTGTTTATTATAATCGTTTTTATATGTTACTATACAGCCTTCATAATTATTTTTATGACTGCTTAATATCCCACTCGTATATTTATTTTCTATTATTGGATAATTTGTAATTTTTTTCTCTTAATAGCATTGTATTGAACATGTGGAGCTATTTTAATGTGTTTTTTTGTTTGTTTTTTGTTTTGAGACAGGGTCTCGCTCTGTCACCAGGCCGGGGTCTGGTGGCATGATCACGGCTCACTGCAGCCTCCAGTGCCCGGGCTCAAACGATTCTACCACCTCAGCCTCCCAAGTAGCTAGGACCACAGGTGTGTGCCACCACGCCTGGCTAATTTTTAAATTATTTATAGAGACAAGGTCTCACTGTTGCCCAGGCTGGTCCCAAACCCCTGGGATTAAGCGATCCTCTAGCATGAGCCTCTCAAAGTGCTAGGACTACAGGCATGAGCCACCATGCCTGGTCCTATTTTAATATTTTGGATTATTTCTTTGGGCTTCTGAAATATATTGCCAAATTACTTTCTCAAAGTGGTTAACCAATTTACATTGCTTTCAGTTTCTTAACCAATGTTGTCTGCGTTCTGAAAGTTTTTCAGTGGAAGTAGCATCCTAACTATGAACTCTTATTCTCTGATTTCTAGAAATATAATGAGAGAGGTTGGCATTGTCTGCATCCACTTCCCCCAATGGGTGTGTGACCAAATACGTTTTGGAGAATCTTACAATAAAGGCTCAAGAAATCTTGCTTGAAAGACTAGACTTTGTTAACCCACATTTCCAAAACTTATTTAAAATGGGATTAATTTTTCTCATATAATCCATTAACAAACATCCTTGGGAATTGCCAACCATATAATATCTGCGGGAAAAGGAATCTGCTTATGATGCAATAGATACTTTTTGGGTACAAAATCTTATGCAAGAAAAGCAGTAAGGCTGTCTCTTCTAACATCATGCCACTCCATGGTGAAAGACCTAGCCTGGTTTATTTATTCACTAAATAAATGTGCTGAGAGCTCTACTTACATAGAGCTGTGGTAACTGTTGGGGACATAGAAGTTAACAAACTTCCCCAAGTAGACGATAAAGTGGGAAGACTGAACATTATATATGCAACCATTTAGGGGAAGCTTCTGTACACATTGTTTTGCATGGAAGAATAGTTCATTTGAAGAATATTTGAGTGCTTTCTATAAACAGTGTTAATCCCTGGGTTAAACAAAAAATAGACACATTACACTTACCATCAAAAAGGTCATCTACTGGGAAAACATAAATAATTATGATATGGAATGATAATTACTGTAATGGTATTTACATAGTGTGCTGTAGAAACACAAAGGAAGGGAACCTAATTCACCTTATGGATTCCTCCAGTAGGGATTTGGTTCACTTAAGAGTTTTATGCCACTGCCATAGAAGTGAACACATACTTGTTTCAGTGCGTGACTGCTGTGAACTAAAAACATCTTAATTGGCAAAGACAATACCTAATTTTGATTTAGAACATAAATTTACCAAATTCTGCTCATCTATTTGCTATATTATGATCAGTGCAATCTTCATGTTACTTCTGCATAAGTCATTATAAGTCAGTTCTCAGTGTTTTTTATTTTATTTATTTTATTTTATTTTTTATTTTTTGAGATGGAGTTTTGCCCTGTTGCTCAAGCTGGAGTGCAATGGTGCAATATCAGCTCACTGCCGCCTCCGCCTCCCAGGTTCAAATGATTCTCCTGCCTCAGCCTCCTGAGTATCTGGGATTACAGGTGTCCACCACCATGCCTGGAGAATTTTTTTATATTTTTAGTAGAGACAGGGTTTCACCATACTGGCCAGGCTGGTCTCGAACTCCTGACCTCAGGTGATCCACTCACCTTGGCCTCCTAAAGTGCTGGGATTACAGACGTGAGCCACCGCACCTGGCCTATAAGTCAATTTTTATCTGTTCCATCATGGAAAAGAGAGCAAGGTTGGAGTAAGAATCTTATATTGTGTATGCATGAAATTTAAAAAAATGGTTACAGCGTAGCCAGAAAAGTCAGGACACCCATTAACAGTCTGGAAACTGACTATACTGTAGCCGATGGGAGGTGCGAAGTAGAGCTTTGGTCTATCAGTCTGTCCTTGGTATCATCAAGTACTGAAGAAATTCTGACCCTTGTAGATGTGATAAGAAAAAACCAAAGCCCATGAAAACTATAATTTTAAAAAATTAAATAGTAGTTTTAAATTATAAAGGTTTCTTACCACTGATTCAGGAGAAAGACAAGTTAGAGATACTGTTTGAGGATTGCAGGCAAGGCTTGTCTGTATAATTTTGATTGTTTCTTTGCTAATAGAGGTAAAATATGTTATTAGCTATGTTGTAGAGCAGGATTAACTTGGCCTCTGCCCAGTAATTGTTATGTGTTCATATGCAAGAAAGACAGTCATTGAAAAGTCTGATGCAAGAGAGACATCTTTGTAACAGGCCCACAATTATTTTTTAGGGGAATTGGAGGCAGAATGAAGTCACTGGCAATTTCTCTCTCTGTGATCTTTCTCTCACTATGTTAATACCTAACTTACAAAGCAGCTCTAGTTGCCATTTCCCCCTTTCTCCTTACATGGATGAATGTTTGTGATTTAGCATAAAGTTCATGAACTAAGAAAAGCAGTTGGGCACAGAATCCTGTATCTTTCCACGCAGTGTATCTTATTACCTTTAACTGTCTGTTAAAATCATGCTTTTTGTTTTACCTTTCCATAATGAATTTCCATCACCAGGCTTAGCAAATGAAACAGATTACTTATGGTAACCGTAAGTAGTTATGCACTCCAGATCCTTGACAGTGCCTTCCCAAAGGACAGGCAATGTCTTTCAAAATCCTATTACAAGGTTTTATTTGCAGATGCTAAGAACAGAAGGCTAGAGCCACCATAGTTTATTGCTACTCAACTTCATCAGGTCTGCTCACTCTATTGAAAACTGTGGCAAAAATGATATACATCAGCTCTTTTATTTTTTTTTGTTACCACTCTGTGCAAATAAAATCATATTGGGGAATTTAATGAAGTAGCATGTCCTTGGAGGGAGCTTTAAAGATTCTGAATGTACAACTATTTGTCTTTAATACTGGAGGTTTCTGTGTAAAACTGGCAGGAGCAAAATAAAGTCTTCACAGACCAATGTTTGCCACATACACACTTGAATCGCACAAATGTCTGTGCAGCGGTAACCTTGGAGATGGATGCATTCAGTGACTAATAGTGGCTTTTGAGATGTGTCAGGGAGTAGTTAGGACAGTGAAAACTACAGCAGAGCTGCTGGAACTGTGGGACCGTTTTGGAGATGGTCTGCTAACTCAGGAAGTGGAGACTATGATGTTCAAACAAAAAATTGGGGGAGGGGTTGATTACTCAACAAATCACCCAATTCAACCCAAGGACACATTCTGAACTCTGTGCTTGATGAGAGTACATCTTAGCTTGCTTTGGTCTTCCCAGGTATAGCTGGCTTTTCATCAGAATCTGGGAAAAGTAGCAGCGATGGATCTGTGCTGCAAAGATCTAGGCACACAAGAATAGTATTCCTGTGCTTGTCATGAGGTATAGGCTTCAGGTTGTATGGGATTCCTGGCCTGCCAGCTTAACTCTCCTTACCAGTGACCTGTAAGAACACAAGTATATGTTGATAACCTTGTCAGAAGGATACTCTTGATTGTGCTTAAATTTCTAAGCTTCAGTACTTTGTTAGTAGTTAATACTTTTATACCTCCCAATTGATTAGAAAAAATACAAGAATATGGGTGGTGCTGTAGTGGTGAAATGGCATCCCAAATGGCATTAGAATCTGTAATGGTTGGTCCCTTATTTGTTTGCAGGCTTAACCCTGCCCATATACCACTTCTCTTCCTTGGGACTAGCCTCCCAGGCTGCTATTTATTGTTACTTTGAATGTCGGAGAATGCAGTTCTCTGGCCTAGTCTAGGGGAATGCCAAAGGCTTTAGCCTGTCAGAAATTCCAAGTTGCAGCACCTCTAGATATATGTGACCAGATAGTACTTAACTCATTGTTAGTAGGAATCTCACCAGTGACATCTACATGAAAATATTATTCCAGTAGCTTAGTAAATATAACCCTATACAATAAGTGTCACAAAACAAAGGAAGATATTTTTCCTCATTTCTGAGGCTGAAAGGCCTCTTCCTAACTGGAGCCACAAAATCTTTACTGTATAAAAAAATCTTGATATGAAGTGAGAAATGGCTGATTTTTTTTTAAAGCAGCTTAATGTCCTGTTTGCTACTAAACATTTCTGGGTGTAATAATTCTTATTTAGCAGTCGATATTTCCCTATGATAGCAACCAAGAATTTTTAGAATGTTTTGGGGCACAAAACACGTTATATTTTAGACACTGAAAGATCATTTTAATGTTTGCCTCAGAATATAAGCTCCAAAAGTTTATGAGGTAATTTCAACAGTTCTCACAAACGCTGCTTTAATGTTCCCCATGTCTATTCCTGCAGTACCTTTTCTGTCTGTATCTTGGAATCACTCACGCTATCCTAGTAGTTAATTTGTCTCTTTCCCACTTAAACTAGAGCTCAGTGAGGACAGGGGCTGTCTTAATTGTTGTTGCATCTCAAGTATTTTGTGTGGTGCCCAGCACACAAAATCTTCGATCTGTGCTTTGATTTCTTTCATTATTTTTGGAAAATTTGCAGTCATTATTGTTTTCAGATAGTTCCTCTGCCTCATTCTGCCTTCTTCTTGGATTTCAATTACATATATGTCACATCATTTGTTTTTTATTTTATTTATTTATTTATTTTTTTGAGATGGAGTCTCGCTCTGTCGCCAGGCTGGAGTGCAATGGTGCCATCTCGGCTCACTGCAAGCTCTGCCTCCCGGTAGCTGGGACCTTAGGCACCCGCCACCACTCCCAGCTAATTTTTTGTATTTTTAGTAGGTGGGGTTTCACTGTGTTAGCCAGGATTTATTTGAAGAGTATTTATTTGAAGAATCAAAGAAATGCTTAAGAATATTTTCTGAAGCTGGGTGTGGTGGCTCATGCCTATAATCTTAGCACTTTGGGAAGCCAAGGCTTGATCCAGGAGTTAGAGACCAACCTGGGCAACATGGTGAAACCCAATCCATTTTTAAAAAACAATTAACGGAGCATGGTGGTGTGTGCATGTAGTCACAGCTACTCAGGAGGCTAAGGTGGGAGGATCACTTGAGCCTGGGAAATGGAGGCTGCAGTGAACCGTGATTGTGCCACTGCACTCCAGCCTGCGTGAATGAGCAAGATCCTGTCTCGGAAAAAAAGAATACTTTCTGAAAATCAAGCAACTTCATATAATTGACTCTAACCTTTTTATAGCACATTTTCCATTATTTTAAAACCTGGTGTATGAAGGAAAGATTGATAGCATTAGGTAGTACTCTTATTATATTACTTATAAGAATCTTTTGGGAAGCTTTGTACTTCTGTCTTAATTAGGAGAAAGTCATACAGGCAGTAAGCACAGAGTATGAAAAGAGAGCAGGAATATTCAATCTTTGCCTTTAGATATTACCCAGATGTCTTCTGACTTCCAGGGTTTTGGACCTACCTGCCTCCATATTTGAGACCTAGTTAACTGTTTTTGTATGTAATCTGGATCGTTGATAATGCTTTTCTGATCTTTTGATATCTTCCTAATCCTTCCTGCCTGACCTAATTCTGTGTACTTGATACATAATTGCCAGACCTTTTCCTACTTAATTGGCCCCCTGGCCTTGGCCCACCCTGCCTGCCATATTACTGCCATATTACAGTGATGGCTAATTTGACCTAATTGTTTATAACATATCACTTACCAAAACCTCTGTGTTTTACTATTATCTGCAAATACATTTATTCAACAACTGTGTCTTTATTTGCAGTCTCATGAAAATTTAGTTTAAAACATTTTACAGGTTTATTTACTAAAAAAAAAAAATACACCCTTACTATAGCATATCAAATTCACTAGAAGGCCTTGAGTTTAGTTATTAGGGCTCATAGTGAATGTGGAGTCTAAGACATAGTAGTACTATGACTTCTATAAGAGATACCATGGAAGCTAAAAAATTAGATATCTATACCGTACAAAATATAGGAAGGCATGTGAACATTGTTTCTCCCTAACTTTAAGGATATAAATGTACAAACAGGAGGTATATGCCAGCTGTGGTCTGACTTAGAATTGTTCTTTAATTCTCCAGTAGTAGTATTAGAAATTGTAATTCTGCCTTCTAGATTACTAACCTTATATATGTGCGCAAAAAATGCATGTACTGTGGATATTGTTATAGGAATATATTCACACACTTACTTTAAAACATTAAAAAACTTTTTATTATGGAAAATCTCAAACGTTCATTTTAGCCATTTTTGAAAATCTTGAAATCTTCTGTACCTTCAAGTTTGTCTGGTATCAATTCCTTGTGCCTGAAGAACTTTCCTTAACATTTCTTACAGTTCAGATCTGTGGCTAATAAATTCTGTCATTTTTTTTTTGTTTGAAAAGTGTTCATGTCTGAGAGATATCTTCTGTCAGCATAGAATTTGGGGTTGGTAGTTTTTTTTTTTTCGTTTTCCTTTCAGCGGTTTAAAGATGTCATTCTGTGGTTTTCTACGTTTCATAGTTTCTAACAAGAAGACTGCTGTCATCTTTGTTTTTCTGTATGTGATGTGTCTTTTTTTACCCCTCTGGCTGCCTTCAAGAAGATCTTTGTATCTTTGGTTTTCAAGGATTTGAGTATAATAGGTCTAGGGGGGTGTGTGTTTGTGTATTATATTTATCCTGCTTGGGATTCTCTGAACTTCTTGGATCTGTGCTTTGATTTCTTTCATTATTTTTGGAAAATTTGCAGTCATTATTGTTTTCAAATAGTTCCTCTGCCTCATTCTGCCTTCTTCTTGGATTTCAATTACATATATGTCACATCATTTGTTTTTTATTTTATTTATTTATTTATTTTTTTTTTTGAGATGGAGTCTCGCTCTGTCGCCAGGCTGGAGTGCAATGGTGCGATCTCGGCTCACTGCAAGCTCCGCCTCCCGGTAGCTGAGACCTTAGGCACTCGCCACCACTCCCAGCTAATTTTTTGTATTTTTAGTAGGCGGGGTTTCACTGTGTTAGCCAGGATGGTCTCAATCTCCTGACACTGTGATCCGCCCACCTCGGCCTCCCAAAGTGCTGGGATTATAAGCCTGAGCTACAGCGCCCGGCCACATCATTTGTTATTGTCCTGTAGTTCTTGGGTGCTCTATTCTGGTTTTTAAATTTTGAGTCTGTGTGTGTGTGTTTCAGTTGGGATAATTTCTGTTAACCTGTCTTTGAGTGTACTGATTATTTTCCTTGCCTGTGTTTAGTACACTGATGAGCCTGAGAAAGGCATTCTTCACCTTTGTTACCATGTTTGTTTGTTTTTAGCATCCCTGGATCTTGTCTTATAGTTTCTATTTTTCTGCTACAGTTTGAGGACTCAGGTTTCAGACATAGATTTTCCACTTGTTTTCTTTGATTTTTGTTTTCCTATTCTATAAAATAGAAAAGTCAGGAGTATATAGTAATTAACAGAATTGTTTTAGGAATCAAATGTGGTCATAGATAATGTAAATGTATGCCCTTGGGCAAGCCCCTTCTCTTCTCTGGGTCTTAATCACTCTCGCTAAAGGCTTGGATTATATGATTACTTTAGTACTATTTAGTTCCTAAACTGAAAGATCCTGTGAAGGGGAGAGACCTAACATGTACTGAAAGCCTGGTATTAATCTCATGTAGAATCTGAGAAAGGGGTAGAATCACATTTTAAAAGTGCTGTTGCAAAACAGTTTACTTTTGCTAGGTTGGACAGCATTAAATCCTGTTGCCACTTGGATAAACCTGTGAAAGAATTATTACAAATTTTCAACTCTTGGGTTCTCTGACTCACTTGAGAAACTTCATGGCTCATAACACATCTCACTTGCTTTCCCTGTACCAATAGGATTTAAAATTATTGAGTTGGCTCCCAAATTTTTCAATGTGAGGAGAAACTAATTGAGGTTATTGCTTTTTACTAACTAGTGCAAATAAAAAATAGTCTTATTGGAATAGGCTTTGGAGTCACGGGGGTGGGTGGGGGGGTCAAAGACTGATGGTGCAGGTGTGAAACCTTAGGCTGATTATTTAACTTCTGAGCCTGAGTTTCCTCATCTGTGAAATACAGACGATACCTACATCAGCTGTTTTGAATGTAGAAGACATAATGTGTGTAAAGCTTTGAGTCTAATGTCTGATAATAACTGATGGCATTAACAATGGCAGCTAAAATGAAATATGTCACCATTAAGTCAAAATTTTAGTAAGTATAAGGGAAAAAGAGTTTACTCTTCTTTATATCCTTTTTAGTGGGAAAGTTCAGTTGGTAAAAGGATATTTTAACAATAGAGAGAGGGTTAACTGAAAAGTATTGATGAATAGTAGTAATAACAGAGAATTGAGTGCATGCTGGGTGACAGGTGCTCCCATTTACTCTTCAGAACATCCCTGTGAAGTAAGCCACCCCTCCTCTGCTAAATGTTCCTTTGTCAAGTGAGGGTGATCGTTTTTGTTCTTCCACTCTGCTTTGGACTCTGTCAATATCTTTTATATATAAGTCCTACCCTCGCTCCACTTCTCATTCCCAATGAGAGAACGTGTATTTGGCACAGAAGTGACCTACAGCAGGTTGAATGGACTTGTTGAGATGTTGAATCTTTGTATTCTTCTGGTCAAGAATGAAATATCTCTTTATGTTGTAGATGAAAATTTAGGCATTAATGAACTGAATGTTGGTCTAAGATAAAAATACTAAGAAAATAGTTGGGAGATAAAGAAACTGCTCAACCTGAGGCCTTCCCCTTTCTTCCTTCCCCATACATGCTGTTATATTAAGACAAATAAATACAGCATTTCAAAGTAGCTTTTGCTTTATAAATTACTGTAGAGTAAATATAATGAGTATCAAAGATGGGTCCAAATTCTGTATTTGGAAGCAGTTTTACTGTAATGGGTATTATTCAAGACTGAAATTATTTAATACAAAGAAACATTCTTTATTCATACTGTGAACAGCTGTCTTCCAAAATACAGACCACAATACAGGCATTCTTGTATGAATAATACAGAGAATTAAGTCAAATTATTTTGCAGTTTTTTCCAGTCATAACAGTTTCCACAAAAGTGCATTCTTGATCATAGATTTTAGAGTTGGAAGGAACCTAAGAGATCCAAACTAACTCCTTTCTGCCACCCAGAGAGATGAAGCAATTTATCTAAAGTCATGTAGCTAACTAATGACAGAGCCAGGAAGAGAACCAGTCCTTCATCTATTATGCCACAGTGCTGCATTGCTCTGGAAAAAAAAACTGCCTACTCATTCTTGGTTTTTAGTGGGAAAAACCACTAAACCACTAGTTAGAGTCTTAGGGTAAGTTTTTTTCCCATGACTAACTAGTGCTCTTTTGTTTTCTGTGTGGGTGTTTGGGAACAAGCTAACTGGTTGTGTTTTTTGTTTTGTTCTGTTCATAACAATTGTACAGTGTAAGGCAATAACAAAGCATTTGTTTGGTTGACACTTTAGGGGTTAGGAAGAAATTGTTTTAACTCAAATTCTCTGCCCTCATTGTTGATAGGCAGATATTTTAAAGTTGTGTTTTTTAATCTGGGATTTGAATTCCCTAAATTGTTATGAAAATCATGTGAATATCTGCTTACTTTTTTCTTTTTTTTGAGACGGAGTTGTGCTCTTGTTGCTCAGGCTGGAGTGCAATGGCGTGATTTTGGCTCACCACAACCTCTGCCTCCTGAGTTCAAGTGATTCTCCTGCTTCAGCCTCCTGAGTAGCTGGAATTACAGGCATGCACCACCACACCCGGTTAACTGTGTATTTTTAGTAGAGATGGAGTTTCTCCATGTTGATGAGACTGGTCTTGAACTCCTGACCTCAGGTGATCCGCCCGCCTCGGCCTCCCAAAGTGCTGGGATTACAGGCATGAGCCACCATGCCCAGCCTATGCTTACATATTAAGAAAATAATCTGTAGTTTTCATCAGGTTATCAAAGATACATAGTTCAATACTATGGTTTTAGAGGGAGAGAGAACTAAGCCTGGTTGTACTCTTTATATACTAATTGTACTAGAGGGCTCCCTTATCTCCAGCCCCCTCCTGCTGGTGCCCTTTCCTCCTGACAAGCCTTTTCCAAATAGCTTCCTGGATATTGTCATGGAAGCCACTGGAGGCCTCAACCTTCTCAGAGGAACCTTTCCCATAGGTTTCCCAAGGATACCTTCTTTCTCCCTTCGCTGCTTACTTTTTCCAGGAGAGGGTGTGAGACTCAGGGATTTTTGTTCATTAGAAAGCTCAGGGGGCTTATTTCAGTTAGATTTCCATTAAAAGGGATTTGTGAGCTGACCCGAAATCCAAAGACTATTGAAATAAGAAAAAAAAAAATGCGATTGGAATTCCAGTCAATACTTTGCAAGTTAACTTTTAGAATGCTGCTACTTCTGTAGTTCAGGATTCTTTGTGTTTGATCTAGAAACTAACATTTTTTAGGAGCAAAATGAAAATGCATGGATTATTTAGGAGTTGCCCAGATCTGTCTATAAAAACTGATTTTTTTCTTACTGAATTTTATTTGATTTAGAAAAATCTACCCCTGAATAGGAATCTGTTTTTTTTTGTTTTGAGCTGGAGTTTTGCTCTTGTTGCCCAGGCTGGAGTGCAGTGGCACAATCTTGGCTCACTGCAACCTCTGCCTCTTGAATTCAAGTGGTTCTCCTGCCTTAGCCTACTGAGTAGCTGGACTTACAGCCGCCCACCACCACGCCCAGCTAATGTTTGTATTTTTAGTAGAGATGGGGTTTCGCCATGTTGGCCAGGCTGGTCTCGAACTCCTGACCTCAGGTGATCTGCCCGCCTCAGCCTCCCAAAGTGCTAGGATTACAGATGTGAGCCCCCGGGCCCAGCCTGAATAGGAATCTATTTTGATGGGCATCTTTCCTAGAAGAGAACATATATATAAACAGCACATTCTAACTTTTTTTTTTTTTTTTAAGTTTAGCGTCTGGACACACAAAGAAAAAGCTAGTATTAAGACTGAAGTTGGAAGAGTGTATTCATTTATTCATTCATTTTTAAAAAGCCCTCACTGAGTACATATTATGAACCCTCAGGCGTCATGTTACATGCTGAGAAATAAGCCTAGTCTCTTCCCTTATGAAATTCTGCTGGGACACAGCATAACAAATAAGAATGACAATTTAGTCCACTAAAAACTCTAATATAGGTACCAAAAAAGCAATGAACTCAGTACCGGGCCTGGCCAGGAAGAGGGGTGGGAGTAGGGCCAGTGGAGTTATTGCTGTGGGGGTTAGCATAAACGTCACAGAAAAGGTGACAAATATTGGAGTTGTGTCTTAAAGGTTCAATAGAAACTTGTTTGGCAAAGAAGGGCTTTAGCTGTAGCTGGTGTATTTGTGCCCTTCTAACTTTAACTAAACTTAACATTTAACACTCTCTTATTTTGTGTTTCCAATTAGAGCTCCAAACGAGAATGGAAGCCGCTGGAGGACCGTAGCTGCACAGACATACCATGGCTGCTGCTCTTCATCCTCTTCTGCGTTGGGATGGTAAGGAAACTCTCACAGATGGTCCGAACCTGGACTCATGATCCAAGGGAATGATGAGGAGTTGGTTTAATGAGGGCAGTTGTTGTGGAATATACGAGTGCTTATACAGTTCAGTGGTATTTTGTGTCACCCTTGATTTGTTTTTCTACATGAAAACTGAGCTCAAATTAAGGAGCAGCTGGGACTCGTATGCCATTCAATAGACCATTTCAGAAAACAAATCATTTGACGTAAGTCTCTGAATGGTGATCTTGATGGGGTGGTGAGCAAAACAGTGACCATGAGTCACAAGCGCTGCATATTCACCCAACCCAGTCACGCTAACTTGTTGGTTATCTTTAGGGCAGTCAGTTCCTCTCAGAGACTTGGTGTTCCATAGTTCTTCCTAGATGGGAGGCTGGTTGTTCACTCTCCTTCTTCCTTCTGCCCGTCCTAGGCCCCTGCTGCCTTCTGTGTCTACTGTAATGAGTGGTATCTTTTGATTGGAGATCAAGGGACCTGGTGGTTTTCCATTGGCCCCTGCTGCCTGCTGTGTCTACTGTAATGAGCAGTATCTTTCGATTAGAGATCAAGGGACCTGGTGATTTTCCAATGAGTGTAGAGAATGGAGGAGCAGAGTTGCTGTTACAAGGTATTCAAGGTGTGCGCATTCAGTTGCATACCCACTCTGCCCTACAGGAGTTTCTGACAGACTTCAGTGGCATTAGAGTTCCTGCCAGTGTGCTGGGCTGAAAAAAAGATAGAAAACTGCTATTTTTAAAGCAGACTGATATTTAAAAGTAGAAAGGACTTGGAAATCCTCATCTAGTCCATTGCCCTTATTTTACAGATTAAAAACATCAAACTCAGAGATGGAAATGACTATCCCAAGGCCACACTGCTAGTTCATGACAGAGCTGGGAACAGAGCCCAGGTCTGTTCACTTCCAGGTCAATGCTGTTTTCTAATACCCCATTTCCTCTTCCTCAAGGGGACTCTGCAGACACATTATTGCTCTCTCTTTCTTAGTCTTCTACAACTCAAAATGCAATTACACTACCTCAGGCAGCCTTGCTCTTACTCATGTGTATTTTTAACCCCCTTCTTACTATACCTTTTATAGAATTTCTTTAAGAAAATCTTGCTGTTTATCTCCTCTAACTGCTCACCAGGCCAGCGCCATTTGTGAATCACAGAACAACTGTAATCTTGGCTAATAGGCACAATTGTAGGTACCAGTTCTGCCTCTTAGCAAAGGAAAAGAAAGCAATACATTTTAATGAGATATGATAAATCCAGTAAAATAAGGAGTGTTTATTTTAAAGATAAAAGCATAGTTTCACCAAATTTAGGATATTTAGGAAAGGTCAAAATACCTGTCTCCTAACTTAATGACTTATAAGATATTGCTCAAAAGTTTACTTAGTTTGATGGAATGGCAGCTGAAATATAACATGCATGAATGTTTATGCAGCATGTGGAGAAAAAAAAATTTTTTTTTTTTTGAGACGGAGTTTCACTCTTGTTGCCCAGGCTGGAGTGCATGGTGTAATCTCGGCTCACTGCAACCTCCACCTCCCAGGTTCAAGTGATTCTCCTGACTCAGCCTCCCAGGTAGCTGGGATTACGGGCATGTACCACCACACCCAGCTAATTTTGAATTTTTAGATGGGGTTTCACTATGTTGGCCAGGCTGATCGCAGACTCCTGACCTCAGGTGATACCCATCTCGGCTGCCCAAAGTGCTGGGATTACAGGTGTGAGCCACTGCACCCTGCCGTAGAAAGATTCTTTGATAACAGAGTTAGTCCACAGCCTTTCCCCGCTCCCTGAATGTAACCCTGGGACAAATAGCAGCTGACCTTTCAAAATTGTTTACAAAAACATATACCATGCCACCCGAGGTGCTTTGGATTTTCTGTGC
Organism: Piliocolobus tephrosceles; assembly: GCF_002776525.5. Lineage (NCBI taxonomy): Eukaryota > Metazoa > Chordata > Mammalia > Primates > Cercopithecidae > Piliocolobus > Piliocolobus tephrosceles. The sequence goes on along the minus strand of NC_045447.1, from coordinate 33,709,905 downwards.
TAAAATAGGTCAGGAAAGTGCAATCCTTAATGTTAATAGGTTGATTTGGGAGTGACTTGAGACTAAGGAGTTATTCGTTTACTGAAACATTTTAATGCAATGGTAATTAATATAGTGTTGATTTCAGTATGATGGTAATTAAGACCCACTGTGTGTACTTTTAAATGTTGGCATGGCATTATTAGCATTATTTGTTTTCGAATGATTCTTTTAATGGATTACCTTTATGGAATTGAGCTAATATTATATTTTGCCATGTGGAAATAAGAAATCTTAAAGTTCTGGCTGGGCTCAGTGGCTCACGCCTGTAATCCCAGCACTTTGGAGGCTGAGACAGGTGGATCACGAGGTCAGGAGATCGAGACCATCCTGGCTAATATGGTGAAACCCCGTCTCTACTAAAGATACAAAAAAATTAGCCAGGCGTGGTGGTGGGCGCCTGTAGTCCCAGCTACTTGGGAGGCTGAGGCAGGAGAATGGCATGAACCCAGGAGGCGGAGCTTGCAATGAGCTGAGATCACACCACGGCACTCCAGCCTGGGTGACAGAGCAAGACTCCATCTCAAAAAAAAAAAAAAAAAAAACAAATTTCAAAGTTCTATTCACTGGCACAACAGAGATTCAGCATTCTTTGGCTTCTGAGTATTTGTTTTAAATGATTTTTAGAAGATTTCTCTCTCTTTGGATTTCATTCTGTAGTACTTTTAAAATAAACATTTAACAAACATTTGTTGGGCATTAATCTATGCTCAAAACTTTAGTACATGTTTGTGTGTGTGTGTGTGTGTGTGTGTGTATTATATATATACACAAAATATGTATCTTTTTAATTTTTTTAAATGACTATGAAATAAGTTTTATCCCCTGCTTATAGACAAACTATAGCAAGGTTAAATATTAGCTTATCTAAGAATATACTGCTGGAAATAAGTGGCAAAGATAGAATAGGAACTGGAACTTTCTGGCTATGTTCTTTTAATCAAGTGGCCCAGCTGCCTGCTTCTCTTACAGATTGTTTCTTCTTAGTAATCTTGCAGCCTGGTACTCAAACCATACCTTTATTCTCTGTCTTTATTTGCAGCTTTTTGCTCATTTTTTGATACCTATCGTCTGGTTCTTAAATATTCTAAGATCTTGTCATCTTTCACTCATCTCTATCATTAAATCTTTATACATGTTCATCTCTTCATCAGTATTTGTACTTCTCTTTTATTTCTTCCCTTAGTTTCAAGGTTTTTCTAATGCTTGAGTTGTCTACAACTTAGAGTGTTTTTCAAAGCAAATTGCTCTCAGCCTTCTTAAGTGCTATCTTCTACATTTGAACTTTCATCACTATTTTGGAATTATTGGGCATATACTTACTCTGCTCCGAAAAATTACTTGTAATGTTGCACTGCTAAATTTGTATATTTCATTAAGGGAGTAAACGAGTGGTTTTTAGCCCTAGCTGTACACTGGAATTAACTAGGGTCTCTTCTTTTTTTCTTTTCTTTTTTTTTGAGACAGAGTCTTGCTCTGTCATTCAGGCTAGAGTGCAGGGTGCGATCTTGGCTCACTGCAACCTCTGCTTCCCAGGTTCAAGCGATTCTCCTGCCTCAGCCTCCTGAGTAGCTGAGATTACAGGCACCGAGCACCACTCTTGGCTACTTTTTGCATTTTCAGTAGAGAAGGGGTTTTGTCATGTTGGCCAGTTGGTCTCGAACTCCTGACCTCAGGTGATCTGCATGCCTCGGCCTCCCAAAGTGCTGGGATTACAGGTGTGAGCCACCGTGCCCAGCCTAGAATTAGCTGGGATCTTTTCTATAAAAAAAAAAAAAAAACCCTAATTCCTTAGCCCTACCTCAATGATTCTCATATAATCTCTGCAAACCTGATATTCAGCCAAAGTTGAGACCCATTATTATAGGCACAGATCAACCACTGAAAAGATCAACCACTGAAAAGTATTGAGCAAGAAGTGTTAAGAGTGGGTTTAGAAAATGGTGCTGGCAGCTAATGTTAAAGATGGCTTGGAAGGTGGAAAGAGGTTTCAGGCAGATCACTTTGGGGGCTGATGTAATGGTCCAGATAAGAGGTGAAAAACCTGAAATAAAGAAGTGCTAAAAGAGAGGAAGAGAGAGATTGAAGAATTTGGATCCATAACATTTATCAATGGTGTTATCAGTGTTGCAGACAAGTGAGAGATAGATCAAGGATGACTAAGAGGTTCTTGTGTTGGGGGTTCAGGATAGGTTTCTCAGCTCAAATCCCACCCCAGCTCCTGCTAGGTTCCCAACCACGGTTTCTGTACACATCATGAAACAAGAGTGGGATGGATAAATAAAGCACCACTTTATTAGTAAATACCTGATTATGCCCAGTAAGTTACTCCCTGGTAAAAGTAACTTGTGGAATGAAGCTTGGGCCCAAAAGGCTACAGTTCCTTCCTATCCAGGATGGTCTGACTTCATTCTGTCTCAAGGAGAGGTGTTTGTCAGAAAAGGAGAAGAAAAGAGAATGGAGATCTACCTGGACGAAATCTGCCCAGATCAGCTTACCACAAAAAGGCAAGAACGGAGGCAGCTGGATGGCCCTAACAAGAGTGCTTACCATGGAAAATAGAAGATACAGAGACCCCCTACAACTTACTTAACCTAGTAGTTATTGCTGTTTACTGTGAGCTAGACACTGTTCTTAGCACTTGACACATAGAAACTCATTTAATTCCTACGCCTGCTCAAGGAAGTATACACTGTTGTTATCACATTCCCATTTTACAGAGAAGGAAACAGAGGCATAGAGATAAGCTCAGTAACTGTCTTAAGATTACATAGTGGCAGCACTGAACCCAGAAGAGAAGAGGGAAAAGGGGAGGCCTCAAGAGGTAGACCCTACTTCTGTTGCCTGGAATTGAGGACAACAGAAAAAACTGTTTAGAACATGGACCTGTAGGACACAGTAACCTCGCTTGCCAGTGAAACATGGTCTCATCAATATCTCAGGCTCTGACCAAATCACTTGCCATTACCTCTTCCTCTAGTGTGGTGTCAGGAAGCTAGGGTGAGGGGCAGAAGCATGGAGAGAGGAGATTGCAGTCTTCCACTTCATATCTTGTGTGTGCCATCTAGAAGTGGTGCCACCAATGGAGATAGAGCATATGGAGGAAAGGGAAGTGTGGAATGAGAAAATAAGTTGTGGACATGTAGAATTTGTGAGTAAGGAGAAGCAGTTGGAAATGCAAAGTTGGAATCCTGGAGAATGATCTGGATTAGAGTTGGATTTAGGGGACATCATCTCATAGTTTGTCCCTTCAGACTGCTTTCACGGAAGGACCTTTTCTATTTTATAGCATTGGTTTACTTCCCAGGGCATGATGTTTCTACCTCATTAACTGTTGTTGAGCATGCAGAACAGAGTGAGAGATTCACTGCAGTATTTAGTCACCTGTTTGGTGGATTGTTCTTTGCTAGGATCACAGAAATAAGAAGAACAATGTGCCAAAAAATTACCATAAGGTTACCTGATCCAAATGACTTTCTATTAAGTCTGTTTCCTTTCTTTATTTTAATTTGTGGTAATTACCTATTAATGTACCTAACATAATATTTACCATTTTAACCATTTTTAAGTATGTAGTTCAGTTAAATTCATTTGTTTTTGATCTGGTTTTGCTTTATTTATTCTCAGACACTGTAGTAAACCAAACGGGTGTGAACTTCTCCCTGCAAGTATATTCTTAAAAATTGTACTCTGTATCTGCTTTCCCTTAGAAACGTAATAGTTTGGAAGAGGAAGGGCTTTAGAGATTCATCGAATTCTATCCTTGTGATAATAAGGAAACTGAGGCTCAGGGAATAAAAAGTTACTTGCTCATTATGGTAAGGAGTATTCAAAATGACGGTCAGTTTTCAGTCTTTCTTGTCTGTGTTCTTTTCATTGTTTCAGCTGCCCATGAAATTGAGCCTATGATTTCGCTCCCTCATGCCCATTATTTTCTTCTCTCTTGAGAACATTTCAGTTCTTTTAGGGTAAACCTTGCATTTGTGTATGCTGAATAAATGCTTATTGAGTGGTTATTTCCTAGACTTTCTATCATTCTTTTGTTTTTTTCAGAGTCAAGGTCTTATTCTGTTGCCCAGGCTAGAGTGCAGTAGCGCAATCATGGCTCACTGCAGTCTTGAACTCCTGGGTTCAAGCAATCCTGCCTCAGCCTCCTGAGTAGCTGGTACTACAGGCGTGTGCCACCACGCCTGGCTAATATTTTTATTTTTGTAGAGACAGGGTCTCACTGTGTTGCCCAAGCTGGTCTCAAACTCCTGGCCTCAAGTAATTCTCCCACCTCACCCTCCCAAAAGTGCTGGGATTATAGGCATGAACCACTGCTCCTGGCCTCATTCTGTTTTTTTTTTTTTCCTTCTTCTTTCCTCATTCTTAGAGAGAGGCATCCTATTACATGTTTTAAGAAGTCTGGGAATCTGACAGATTGACACAAGTTTATAATTAATTTTGTTTAATTTGTTTACATAAATATTCACTCCGCATCAGGCCTTTCCTAGGGTAGGATACTAATCCTGCCCTGTCTGCTGGGTCCTCATAGCCCTCTGAATCTTAAGGTTCTCGAAAGAGGAGAAACAGAAGCCAAATGTTCCAAGATTTTACAAATCAGTTATTATAAGATTGAGCCCAAACACTGATGAGATATGGGCTTTATAGAGGTGAAGTGAAGGAGGTGGTATCTGAGAAAAAGGGAGTCAGTATATGTTTTCATTAATTCCAGGGGAGAGGGCTGTAAGCAGAACTCCTTTTTTTCCCTATCTTTTTATTTTGAAACATTTTGCCATATTCATACACCATCTCCCACCCACTCTATACATGTTTTTGTTGACCATTTTTTTCAAAACTAAATTTAGTCCTTCTGCTTTGTTCAGTTACTTAGTAGAGGCTCTAGGTATAAAATTCAAACATGCTTATGAAATAAAAGTGTGTCTTTTTTTTTTTTTTTTTTTTTTTTACTAATAGCAAATAAAACTAAGCGTAAGCCCTTACTTAGGTACAACTAGACCTTGTGATATGAAGGGAATATGAGCACAGTTCGTTAATGTGCAAACTGTCTTTCTCCCACTTAGGCAGCCAGTACTTACGAGTTGCCAGGTCATGCCTCTGACCCACCATCCCTGTGTGCCTTCATCTGGTTTGAGTCACCTCCTATTTGTGAATAAATTTGTCTGTTCCTCTTCTCTCTCTTAAAATAGCAGTGCCGAAAGCACTTCCATAGCTCACTCATTTGAACATTTTAGCCATGATTTTCTTCCTTGCTAATAGTCTTACTTTCTCTCTAAGATTGCTTCCTACTCCATCCTTATGAAAGCCTTCCTTATCCCCTTATCATTTGCTTCATTAATGTGATTTTTCCTTCTGTTGAATGCCTTTCCCCTCTTTCTATGCTGAACCATTAAATTATTGAGTGTATTCTGTAAAGTTTCTCTCACCCCACTTTAATTTCATGTACCACATTGTTTCCTTTCTGAAATTGTATTGCTTCCCACATTTGGATTTTAGAATTTTTCTTTTTAAAGATATTGTATTTTTAATTGTATTTGGCCTAGTTCCCCATTGTCAGTGGTTGTACCATATGAGAAGTCCTAGGATAATAGTCATGGTTTCTTCCCATCTTATTAGCTTATTATTCTCCTTGCCCATCCCCCACCCCTGGCAGCTTTCCACCCTCTCTAATACTTCTGGAAGCTACTAAGAAGTTTAAGTGGCCTATGTGAAAATATGTCAGTGTCCCATTTTAGCATATATATGTAACATTTACAATTTATACCCCTGCCTACATCCGAGAGGGATGTGAGGTGGCTTATGATGATAAAGAAAAAAACCCACATGTCCAACAGTACTGTTAAAAATAGTCAGAAAAGGAAATCAGAAGCCATTTAAAGGACTCTGTAACACAATGTACTTACCAAACATAAGAAGAAAATTCCTATAAAAAGTAAAAGAAGAACATAACCTTTTAATTATGTAACAACTTTGCTATTCTAGATTAGTAGTGAAAGAAGATTGTAATTGTGGTCTGAAAATATTTTTGTACAGTAACAAAATTACTGACATTCTCGCTGTTCCCCCTAGAAATTTTTGTTCTAAAACAGAGAACCGAAGGGGTTTTTGTTAGTGTCCAGTTACTGTTGTTAACCTCTTTAGTCTGACTTTCCCATTCAAATTTACCACTAACAGCTACCATTTATTGATCACCTGCCATGTACCAGACAGTCAGCTAGGGACTGGATATGCATTATTTCATTTAGTTCTCATCATTAGGCTGTGAAATAGATGGTATTACTCTGTGTTAAGAGATGAGGAGGGAACAGAGTCTAAGTACGTAATTAGATAAAAATTACACAGCTAGTAATTGGTAGAGTGAGGGTTTGAATCCAGGTCTTACTGAATACGAAGTCCATTCCCTTACCGTTAGTCTGAGTCTTGTTAAAACATGTGTTGGAAGCCTCACGTGGTGGCTCATGCATGTAATCCCAGCACTTTGGGAGGCTGAGACAGATGGATCATTTGAGGTTAGGAGTTCGAGACCAGCCTGGCCAATATGGTGAAACCCTGTCTCTACTAAAGATACAAAAATTAGCTGCGTGTGGTGGTGCATGCCTGTAGTCCCAGCTACTCAGGAGGCTGACACAGGAGAATCGCTTGAACCCGGGAGGCAGAGGTTGCAGTGAGCCAAGATCGCGCCACTGTATTCCAGCCTGGGCAACAGAGCTAGACTCTGTCTTTAAAAAAAAAGTGTTGGAAAGGTTAGCTATTAAACCTCCTAACACGTGCCTTCTTTTCCAGTTTTTACTCAGCACATGGCTTCCTAATTTGGAGTTCAAAGATATGCTTAAAATGGTATGCTGATTCACACATGTAAATATGCAAATATGTATGCAAAGCATTACATTTTTTTTCCATGTCTTAGTATTGAGTTGAAGTTCTGAGGTGGGATTGATTGCCCTACAGTGTCCTTGGAGGAGTCAGGAGAGGGGGAGAGGGGCAACAGGGTGAATGTGAATGAGTAAGTACTGACCAGCTGTGTCTAACCCCACCGCTAGCAGTTTGTGCTGCTTGGAGGCAGAAGGAGACTAACATATATTAAGACATGCACTTAGGGCCGGGCGCGGTGGCTCAAGCCTGTAATCCCAGCACTTTGGGAGGCCGAGACGGGCGGATCGCGAGGTCAGGAGATCGAGACCATCCTGGCTAACCCGGTGAAACCCCGTCTCTACTAAAAAATACAAAAAAACTAGCCGGGCGAGGTAGCGGGCGCCTGTAGTCCCAGCTACTCGGGAGGCTGAGGCAGGAGAATGGCGTAAACCCGGGAGGCGGAGCTTGCAGTGAGCTGAGATCCGGCCACTGCACTCCAGCCCGGGCGACAGAGCGAGACTCCGTCTCAAAAAAAAAAAAAAAAAAAAGACATGCACTTTACATGTATCATGTATTATCTCATGTAATTCTCACAACAGCCTTTGTGGTAAGTGGTTTTAACCTTAACTTATAGATGGCAAACTGAGGCACAGAATTAAGTAAGTTTGTCCAAGGTCACCCAAGAAGAAAATGGAGTCATCAGTATTCCATTGATCAACGCAGGCTTTTCTGACCCCGAAGCCCACCATCTTTCTCTTGTAGCATATTCTCTCTTATAAAATAGTACCTAACAACTATAATAGCTAAGACTTTATTAAGCTCTTACTATATGCCAGGCAGATTTTTTTTACCATTTTACTGGATTACATCATTTAATCCTTACAACAGCCCAGTGAGCTACATACACTCATCTCAATTTTACAGATGAGTAAATTGAGACAGAAAGTTGAAGCTAGTGAGTAGCAAATCAGGGATAGTCTCCACTCTCAGTCTATTTTTTTTTTTACAAAGTATAGCTTCAAGAAGTTTCTACTGACTGTAGCTATGGTCTCTACTCTTTCCTTGTAGCTCCCTTACCTGCACAATGAAAGTGCAGGGCTTGTTTAGAAAACAGTTTGTTTGCCTTTTTAGGTAAGTATATTTAAAGGGGAAATACTTTTCTCTGAGGAATTGCATCTGAGTATAGTATTTTCCACTCTAGGCCTTAGATCTAGCAGGGCTATTTAGATAAGTACTACTCATGATACTTGGCTGTGATTAATTAAATAATGATAGTCTCTGCCTTCATAGCCAGTTTACTAAAGATAATAAAAATGTAACCTTTTAATGACCAGGTTGCAAGAATAGTTCTTAGCCTCAGTCTTTCCCCCCCAAATACAATCAGTTTATCAGTAGTGATTCACTTTACTTCCTGTTCTTCTGGCTAGTAGCTTGCTGTCAAGCATAGGCTTTTTTTTTTTTTTTTTTTGAGACGAAGTCTCACTCTGTCGCCCAGGCTGGAGTGCAGTGGCTGGATCTCAGCTCACTGCGAGCTCCGCCTCCCGGGTTTACGCCATTCTCCTGCCTCAGCCTCCCGAGTAGCTGGGACTACAGGCGCCTGCCACGTCACCCGGCTAGTTTTTTTGTATTTTTTAGTAGAGACGGGGTTTCACCGTGTTAGCCAGGATGGTCTCGATCTCCTGACCTCGTGATCCGCCCGTCTCGGCCTCCCAAAGTGCTGGGATTACAGGCTTGAGCCACCGCGCCCGGCCAAGCATAGGCTTTTATTGCTTTGTTTTGGTCAGTGCATGCTTGACTTAGCAAGCATGATGTGCTTCTGAAGTATCTACCATTTGCCTTTAGTACTGTGATGAAGCATATTCCCATGAAATGAAGTGACCTTTGCAGTATACAAAGCCAGTGCCTTACTGTCCTCCAGTCTTCAATATTAAGAGCATGGTAGTGCTTCACGATGTAATTCTTTGACTTGTATACAGCTTTATTGCAGGAAGGAAACAGAAGTATTGCTTGCACTGAAGCGATAATGATTCAAAACCCGCGTTCCTATTGTTCTTTGAATTTTTTTCTTTCATTCTTTGCTGATGTTCACTTAAAGGAACCCCTTTACAACCAAATGAAACTAAAGAATGAGGAAAGCTGGGTTTGATTCTATGTTCTGATCTTTACTAGCTTTGATGGCCTTGGATAACTTGTTTAACGTCTCTAGGCCTCGGTTTCGTCATCATGAGGATTAGAGATAACGTACTACAAGCACCTATTAAGAGTACACAGACTGGCACAGAGCAGGTGTTCTGTATAGGGAAGCTGATATTATTACCATTATTATTATTAATAAAATTCAAAGATGATCTTGTGATGTAAAGGTTAGGATTTATTTTGTTATGGTAGTAAATAGTGTTTCCCTATGGACTTCTTTGTATTGCTTATGTGCAATCCGAGGAAAACAGTAGAACAGTGTTTGCAGTAAGGAAAGATAGCTCTTTGTTCCCTTCAGCAGACAAAAGAAGCTCATTATCGTATCAACTAGTGACTGTTGGCTATTGAAATGGTTTATTTGTATGTTTTTTTCTGTTTCTTTCCTAGGGATTTATTTGTGGCTTTTCAATAGCAACAGGTGCAGCAGCAAGACTAGTGTCAGGATACGACAGCTATGGAAATATCTGTGGGCAGAAAAATACAAAGTTGGAAGCAATACCAAACAGTGGCATGGACCACACCCAGCGGAAGTGAGTAGACTGTTGCTGAATTATGAACACATGGAAACTTTGAAAGAGGCACAGAGAAAATCCTGCTATTCTTACTGTTTTACAGATAATATCTTACCAAATATTATTTTTATGTGACTTCTGTTGGTGTGTTTGATTTTTTTTCGCTGAACCCTTGAATCATTCTTGTTTTTGGTCTACAAATATATTCTTCAGGAAACAGAATTAGTTACCATGTTAAAATGGGCTACCTTTATCCATGTTAGTGGGTAAAGGCTTGATTTGAAAAGGTGATTCTTTTACTCTTTTTTTTTTTCCATTAGCCTTTAAGCTGTGCACTAGTTTTAACCCTGTAACATTTTTTTCCTCTAAGATTATACTTAATGGGAGAGAGAGGGATGATAATGGATTTTGAAATATTAACATTATAAAAAATATTTTATGTGGTATGATTTATAAGTATACATCAGTTTCCTATTTTACAAAAGATGCATTTTGTCAGACTTTAAAATTTGCTTTGGGTTCTCAATAATCATCTTTTAGATTTCATGAGATTCCTGACTTAATTGACTTTTTTTCAAAAGAGCTATCATTTTGTTTTTAATACCTGTGGGGAAAATAGATTTTATCTAGCATATTTTATGTATGATGCTAATATATTTGTGTAAACTATATATTTGTGACCCATGAAGCCTTATTAGGCATTTGTTCTTCAGAATTAGCAAAACTAATTTTAAGATAGTAGGCTAACTAATCCAGTTAATGCGCTTTATAAGAAAAGGCTAAGCAGGTAACATTTTAAGGTTGTAGGTCTATTATAAAGCATTTTCCAGGAACATAATATGTAATAACTGTATTTATTATTATATAAATCTGTTGGTTAAATCTGGGCCCCTAGTGGGAAGTATAAGATTAATTTGATAATGTTACAAACCTGAAGAAATCCAAATAGTTAATTTCTCAGTGTTATTCCTCCCATTAATGAAGATAAGATAATGCATTTTAAATAAACAAAATTGTAAATGACAACAATGAGTATCTTTATAGCATCCCAAAGTCAACTAGCATGTGATACCACCCTGTGAGGTAGGTGAAACAGAGGCTTGGAAGACTGAAGTAATTTTCCCAAAGTCACATGGCTGGTAGGTGGTAGAATATCCAGCCCAGAAGATGAGTTTTTCTCTTGATATGCACCTGCATCCATTGAGAGAAGTGAAAATTGGACTCTTAGCAATTGGAAGAATTGTTACATTTCTTCTTCTTTAGGATTGCTTCATGAAATTAACGTAAATTTTAGACTGTATGTTATTTCTTGTAGCAAGACTATGCATATTTTTTTAATTTTTATTTTGAAATAACTTTAGACTCATAGAAGTTGCAAATATAGTACAGAGTTCCACAGTACTATTTTTTTGTAGATAGCATCTACTCTGTAAAATATTATTTAACTCTTTAATGCTGCTGACATGTATCAAATATAAAATATTACAATTTAGATAATTGAGGAGATAAGAGGAAAAGGGAGCTACTCCCTCAGGTCTTCTACTTACATGGGATTGGAATCATTTTTAATGGCTCCTTTCATAACTTGCCATGACTCCAAGCCTGTTCTCACCATAAAGTTTGTGTAAATGCCACTCTTCGTATTTAACATTGTGGTGATTCATCTGTTCAGTGGAGCAGATTGCAAATACTTGGATTATTCTATGTACCTTTCGGCCTCTTCCAAGAGAGGCTACTTATTATTCTGAAAATGTGGTCACTGTTCCCTGAATGCTTAGCTTAGTCAAGAGCCATTCATATAGAGGGAAAATAGTTTCCCAAGTGTAGCTGTTCCTTAATTCATGTACACATGTTTAAAATTTATTTTTGATTTCTACTTCATCTTCTCTTACCGTATGACCTTTTTAGTGCTAACCTACTTAAGTATTTCTGTCTATAGATGTTTTTGTAAAAAAAGAACAGACTTTTTTTTACCTTTCTCAGATAAGTCTGTAATATTTCTATCTGAAAAGAGAAAGAAAAGCAGCAGTCTTTGTGTTTGTCACCTTTATTCCATCCTCTTCTTTCTCCTGAAAATGTATTGATTTCCTTCCTTTACACTTATTTCCTCATACTTCTTTGCTTCCTTATGAACTGTAGGCCCTTCTGTAGCTGTATAGTATTTTTATACCTGTTTTGTCTGCTAGTACTTCAGCCTAACCTTGATCACTCTCCCATTCCTTACTGTCAGCCGCTAGTACAGTAGCTGGTCTTACTAGGACCTTTATATATATTTGTTGAAAACATCAACAAATCAGTCCTCTAAAATCTCAACTATAACTCTTTCTTGCATTCATGAATATTGTTTCTTCTATCAGAAAAAAAAATTCCTCCCAATCTGCACATGGCTAAACTCTACTCATCCTTCAGCTCTCAGCATAAATGTCACTTCACTTCCCAGAGAGGTATTTTTGTTCTCATAATTTAAATCCGATATTCAAAAGTACTCTCATTGTATCCTATAATATGTATAATTATACACTTTTTAAAAATTATTTGTTAAATGTGTATCCTAAGTGCCATGAGAGAAGAGATATATTTGCCTAGAGCATAGTAGGCACACATTTAAATGCTTGTTGAATGAATACATCAATTTTTTTCCTGAGAATATGTTTTAAGAAGTAAATTAGTGAGTCTGAGAATTTGAATATTTTAAAATTATTAATGCATATTGCTGAATGGCTTTCCATAAAGACTGTTCCATTTATATTCCCACGAACAGTGTTTGAGATTGCTTTATCTTTGTTAGTATTATTAGTTTTTATTATTTACTAATTTGTTAAGCCAGAAAATGGTGTTTTATAGTTTTAATTTGCATGTCTTTGATTATTAATGAGTGTGAACCTTTTTTCCCCGTGTTTGTTAGCCTCTCATGAAGACTGTTGTGCTAGCGTATCTATTCTTGGTCGTCTTATCTCTAATCTGCTCCATCCTTTATACTGTGATAAGATTAAGTTCTTTAAAATAGGGCTCTTATGTTGTCATTTCCCTCCTCAAGAGCCTTTCCTTTGGTAGTGTTGTCTATAGCCTCAAAGAAGAGCCCACTTAGCCCTGCCCTTCCAGGCCTCTTGTGATCTGGACCCATTTCACCTATTCAGTCTCCTCCCACTGTTCCTCAGTGTGATGTTCTTATTGTCTGGGACATTCAATTGATTCTTACCTCTTTGCTGTTCCTTCTACCTGTCTGCCAGTCTGAATTCTTGAAACACATAAGACGCGTCTCATAGCTAACCTCTGTATGAAATGTTTCAAAACTAACCTTATCCGTAGTGAGCTTTCCTTTACTTTGATTACCTGAACTTTTCTATATTATACTTGTTATTCTACTGCCTTCAGTTTGCGCCCTAATTATATTGTGTGTTTCTCATCTGTCTGTATTTATTGGCAGTTGCTAGGTAACAGTATTACTGTAAAGTTAGTGGCTTTAAACAAGATACGTTTGTGATCACTTTCTCTAGGTCAGAAATCTGGATGTAGCTTACCTGGGTCTTCAGACACAGAAACTCTCACAAGGCTGCACTTAAGTTGTTGGTCAGGGCTGGGATTTCATCAAAGGCTCAGTGAGGGGAGGTTCCTCTTCTAAGCTCTTGTGGTTGTTGGCAGCATACAGTTCCTTGAGGGCTGTTGGACTGAGGGCCTTTGTTCCTTGCTGGCTGCCATTTTTTTGATGGTGGGGATCAGGGTGGTAGTGATATATTTTGAACTCTGATTGGGAATTCTAAAAACATACTTTTTCTGCCACATTCTAGATTGTCCACAATCTTTAGGTCTATAATATATAAGTAGCCTTAGAGTATATATGTCCATTTTAGATTAAAAATTATCATTATTATTATTATTGGAGGCAGAGTCTCACTCTGTTGCCCAGGCTGGAGTGCAATGGCATGATCTCAGTTCACTGCAACCTCCTCCTCCTTGGGTTCAGGCGTCTCCTGCCTCAGCCTCCCGAGTAGCTGGGACCACAGGCATGCACCACCACGCCTGGCTAATTTTTTTTGTATTTTTAGCAGAGACTGGGTTTCGCCATGTTGCCCAGGCTGGTCTTGAACTCCTGAGCTCAGGCAATCTGGCCACCTCGGCCTCCCAAAGTGCTAGGATTACAGGCGTGAGCCACTGCGCCCAGCCTTATTACTATTATTGTTATTCCCAGAGAGGAAGCTCCCTATCTTCCATATCAATTTGGACAGACCAGAGATGGTCCTGTTTAGTGGCAAGGTACCTGAGTTAGTGAGTGTGTGGACTGAGCTAGGACAAATAAAAGGTCTAGCTTTGTTGGCCTCTGGGGAGAAGACTGGGGTGAGGGCAGGGGTGTTGTGTATCTACCAAAGATGCTCCCATATGCTGGGTGCCTGAGATGGGAGAAGATGTGGCAAAGTGGTGGTAGCTCTTTGTAAACTAGGTCATCGTTGTAAAGCTGGGTGACAGTAAATAGGGAACTGCTCTTAATCTTTTTGACATAAACATTGTATCATTATTAGAACTTTTTCCTCATTCTTCAAACAGTCCTAACGCAGAGCTTAGTGTCCGCTTTCTTTGTTACTCCAAGAAGTTTTACCAGTATATCTCACGCATGAATATCGATTCTTCCATAGAGGTTTTAAAGATATATTTTTGCACAAATCTAATTTTCTTTTTTATCTTTTTGTCTTTCTTCCAAGGAAGCCATTTAAAGTCCCAATTACTGATAAAGGCTCCATTACCCTAAAATGCCTCTCCAATTTCAGATAATCTGTATTAACAGGATGTAAAGAACTAGAGGTCTGCAGAGGATGATAGCATCTATGTATGAGTAAAATCTATAGGGGGTGCATTTTATTTGAGCTCTTTCCAATTTCCTGCATAATCTTTACCAGAGTCCCTAGTAAAAACAGAATCAGAGTATGAGTTTTACTTCTTTCTCTTAATTGTTCTCATTGGCAGGATACTCAAAGCTTAAAATGTTTGTGCTAAAACGATCCTTGAGATCATATTACAAATGAGGAAACTGAGTCTAGGAAACATGAGGGACTTGATGAAGATAGACCAGCACTCAATTCTCACCCTCAGTCGGTGCTCTTTGCATCATGCACTAAAATAGATCTGGTGAGCTGTGTGGTAATTCCAGTTTCCTACCTTTTTTGCTTTGGGGGCTTCTCCCTCCCAGCATTTAAAGATGAAAGAAATTTTGGGGGGAACTTGATGAGTCCCCACTCACACTGAAAAAACTTGGAAAGGAACTAAAGCCCTTATACAATCTAGGAAGGCTTTGAGTAATTTGAAGGCAATTTTGTCTATTTCTTTCTCTGTCAAATAAAGAATATGAATTGTGATGAGGAACTGCGTTTTTTGTCTGTTTTTTTTTTTTTAACCGTTTGTATGTTTTCAGTATTTACTGAAAAATACTTAGCTTCAAATTGATAATGGGGTTTTTTTAAGTAAGATAATTGATTGTTTAATAAACAGTGGTCTTATTTTAAGGAAACTCTCCATTTTTATAATATCTACACATATGCAGAATAGGACTTTAGTGGCCACTGATCACCTTCTTTAAAGTGAGAGTCCTGTATCTTTAGTGTCTCTGGTTCAGTCTACCCCATGATCACATATTAACTTATGCAGAGGATTATTTAGGGGATTGTACCAGTAGGAAGACTGTGCTCGCTCTTTAAATGATTGCCAAACTTTCTAGGCCTATACTAACCATATAGCCATCTATTTTAGGGAGAATATTATTCTTTAATTAGTCAGCATATAAAACATGCCTCTTTTGAAGACTTTTTAAAGAGTAACCGAATCTTATTGACTGTGCATACCTGTTCATGTTAGAAAAAGAACTAGAAAAATACAGATAAAATATGCTAAGATATTTGCATTGGTCCTCTTATCAGCTAAGTACTTGTACAGGTTTTCATTATGTGACTAGGACTTCTCTTCCTCGTGATGACTTAAATCATATTGCTGTTTACTGAATGACTATCCTTCACCATTTTTGAAAATTATGTTTAGTATTTTATTTAGCCCTCAGCAAACATTTATTGAAAATCAGCTGTGTGCTACAGACCACTATTACGAATACTAAAATAACAAGCAACCTAAGTGGTTGAAAAAAAGGTTTGGTTAAATTCATTCTTTCATTCATTCATTTGTGAACTCTATTTCCCGGCCATCTTCTTTGAATTAGGCACTTGAGATTATACTCCTGAGCAAAATAAGCATACTTTTTTTTTTTTTTAATTTCATGGGAATTACAGTTTTGTGGAGAAAACAATAAAATCATCATACAATCACAAATTATAGCTATAGGAAGTGTTTTGAAGAGAGAGGTATAAGGATATGAGAGAGGTTATAATGGGAAGGCAATGAGAGAGGTTACAATGGGAGGTCCTGGCCTGGTCTGAGACACTGTGGAGTCAGTAAAAATGATGCTGTAGAGTATGTCCATAGCGTGCAATATATGCATAACATTATTAAGGGAAAAATAAATTGCAAACCAGTATGTACAGCATGATTTTATTTATATATGTAAAAATATACATATACATAGAAAAGTATGGAATGACATGAAAATGTCAGCAGTGTGATTAGCTGTTGAATTATGGATGGTTTTAATTTTGTACTTATCTCTTTTTTCCTAAGTTTTCTATAATCAATATATATTACTTGGGTAATGAAAAAAAATAAAAAGGATAAAAAAACATTTGTAGTCCCTGTCCTTGAAGACCTTGCATTCTAGTGGGAAAGACAAAATACATAGAGAAATTATGACAGTTCAGTGTTGGAATGTCATGTAAAAGTGTTGTCTATTGGAAGCTGAGTGACTCCACTTTCCTGAGTTCCTAACAGCAGGCTGGTGGGGAGAGGAAAATAAAGCAATTTGATGGTAGTACTGGAACCACATCATTGTGTTAGTTTCCTAATGTTGCTGTAACAAATTACCATAAAGTAAGCAGCTTTAAACAATGAAGTTCTGTAAATCAGAAATTGAAGCAAATTCGTTGCTTTAAACAATGAAGTTCTGTAGATCAGAAGTCTGTGCACAGCATGGCTTAGCTGATTCTCTGCTGTAGGGTTTGAAGGATGAAATCAAAGTCTTGGCAGGGCTGTGATTTTTTTCTTAAGGTTCTAGGGAATGAATCCTCTTCCAAGCTCATTCAGGCTGTTGACAGAGTTCAGTTTGACATGGCTGTAGGACTGTAGGACTCCTTGCTAGCTATAAACTGGGAGTCATTCTCAGCTTCTAGAGGTAACATATATTCTATAGCATATATTCTATGGCTCATGACTCTCTTCCTCCAGCAAAATTGGGTCCGATTCTCAGTCTTGAATCTCTCTGACTTCCTCTTCAGGGTAGCATCTTGGTTGCAGGTTGTACATGTGAGTTGAAGACTCTCAGTCAGTGACAGGGGTTCAGGGACGGTAATTTTAGGCAGAGTTTTGGAGCCCCATTTAGGTATAAAGATGCTAACTAAATTTTCAGAAGGTAAGTTTATAGAGATGTCTTTGAAAATATTTTTTGTCATATTTTGGGGGTTCAAGGCAGGGCTTGCATTTTATCAGGGTAAAGTAGGCTGTGGAAGGATGGTACACGTAATGGTGATTGGAAGAAGAGGTGAATAGATGGTTATGAGGGTTTGGGGACTGAGAGGTGGCTCCAAGAGCCCATCTTCTAGTGAAGATGGAATTCTGATTAGAATACCAAGCTTGGTTCTCATCGTCTGAGGAATAGTGTGGCTGAGTCTACAGGTTGGAATTCTTGTTGGCCATCCTAAAGCCCAGGGAAGACTGGCATACACAGGAAGGTGCTTCCAACTCTGTCGTGTACTCCTGACTCTATCTTGTGGAGTTGTAGAAGCTTAGAAGAAGAGAGGTGTACATGTGTCCATTGGACTAATTCTTAAGTTTTATAGGATATTCTACCTACCTGTTGTTAAGGTATTACTTAGAGCAGCCTGCTTCTAAGTAATACCTATCCTTAGGGATAGTTTTAAACAAATGGAGATGCTCTAAGCCTTTGACGAATTTGCCTTTGCTTTGAGGGAAAGCACTCTTCTCTCTGTCTCCTATCAGTACTCTCTGATTCTAACTCTAACCTACTATCACTCCTACTTTAGCATAAAGTGAAAAAGAGAAGCCTAGATAGATACCTCACATAAACTTGTATTTGAGAACTTATTCCCCCCCCCAAATTTACAAGCATTTGAAAATAGTAACATCTGTGATGTTCTAAATAAAAACTTCTTGTATTATGTATACAGGTTTTTTTGTTTTTTTGAGATGGAGTCTTGCTCTGTCACCCAGGCTGGAGTGCAATGGCAAGATCTCAGCTCACTGCAACCTCTGCCGCCCGGGTTTAATAGATTCTCCGACCTTAGCCTCCCAAGTAGCTGGTATCACAAGCACCCACCACCACACCCAGGCAATTTTTGTATTTTTAGTAGAGATGCAGCCATTCTTCGACCTCTAGTCCTTCGACTCCTGTACTTTCTCCCAAGCGCTTTTTTTTTTTGAGATGGAGTCTTGCTCTGTCGTCCAGGCTAGAGTGCAGTGGCGTGATCTCGGCTCTCTACAAGCTCCGCCTCCCGGGTTCACGCCATTCTCCTGCCTCAGCTTCCCGAGTAGCTGGGACTACAGGCGCCCGCCACCACGCCCGGCTAATTTTTTGTATTTTTAGTAGAGACGGGGTTTCACTGTGTTAGCCAGGATGGTCTCGATCTCCTGACCTCGTGATCCGCCCGCCTCGGCCTCCCAAAGTGCTGGGATTACAGGCGTGAGCCACCGCACCCAGCCTCCTATACGGTTTTTTCTAAACTTTCATTCTCTCTTATGGAAAATGTTAGAAGCTGTAAATGTGCTAACTAAATTTTCAGAAGGTAAATTTATGGAGATTTTTTGTGACCACACTACTCTTTAGCCTAAATTTTTAATCTCTTTACAAAGGTAACATCTGTATTGCTAGTGTAATTCTGCCTTCAGGATAATACTTGCTGTGGAAAATACTGCTAGCAATTTGAAAGAGGAGATCCAGCTACATACCTTAGAAAATGCAGGAGTCGAAAGTCAAAATGTTTTGTCAATTCTAAATAGGGAAGTGAAAAGCTGTTTAACAGAACTAGATGACATGTATGCAGCTACGTGGCAAGGAAGGGAGGATTAGTTTTTCTCCGTGTTGTTTGACCAGGTGTGTATATTTGCCATGTCTAAGTTAAATAGCTGATACAAATGCTCAATCCGAAGTCTCACTATTTGAGTTGGTTCTAGGTGACCTGACACCTGTAAAGATTTTTATAAGCTTTAGTCGTCATACATGAGCTGATAGATAATGATCTTTGTAATATACTTCAGGTAATTATTAACTGCTTCAACTATGAGTTTGATGGTGATTGGTTTGGCACCCACTTGTGTTTACCTGGGTATGAGAGTTGAGGGCACCTAGGAAGTTAGAGGGCACACAGTCCACACACAACCACCCTTACATCTGACCCCAAATGCAAAACTGGGGTCCATAAAACCACCTATTTCCTGGCAAATAATTTGCCAGGAAGACTTACAAAACTCACTGAATGCTACTGTAGTCATGGTTGTGGTTTATTTTTAGGAAAGGATATAGAGTAAAATCAGCCAACAAAAGGAGTGCATGAGGCAGAGCTTCCATTGTTGTCTCCCTTGGAGAGTGGAGTGTGCGGAGTCAGAGCACAGTACTTTCTCAGTGTCAGTGTGTGACAATACACAGAGTATGGCTAACCAGAGAAGCTCACCTAAGCCTCAGTGTTCATAATTATGTGGCTGACTCAGTCTCCAGTCTCCAGCTCCTCTGGTCAGTTTGATACCAGGTGATCCCAAACTCCTAATCTAAACAATATTGTTGGTCTTTCTAGGGTGGTCAGCCCCCACCCTAAATACTCTGTGGAGTAGTCTACCCCGACCCTGAAACACATGGTTAGACTTCTATGACCCAAGAGCACCAAATCAACAAAGACACTCCGATAAGGCTTAGAAATTCACTCCCAGAAGTCACGGGCAAAGTCCAGATTTCTTTCTGAGTAAGGCTAAATTCTTACTACACACTGGGGCTCATTAGATTAGATTGAATTTTGTAAAGTCGATTTTTGGGAAGAAATTTAAAAATATTTCATTTTTATAGCTTTGTTGAGTTATAACTTACATATAGTAAAATTTACTCATTCAAGTGTAGTTTGAATTTGGTAACTATATACAGTCATGCATCTTCCACCACAATCCACACTTCTTTTGCTCTTAGAAAATTACCTTGTGCCCCTTTGTAGTCAGTGCTTGCCTCCATTCTTGTCCCTAGACAACCACTGATCCGCTTTTCATAGTATAGTTTTGTTTTTTCTAGAATGTCATATACAAAGAATTATACATTGTGTAAGTATTTTGTGTCTGCCTTTTAAAACGTATCATAATAATGCTACTGAGATTCATGCATGTTGTTAAATATATCGGTGGTTAGTTCCTTTTAAATTACTGAGAAATATTTCATTGTGTGGATATAACACAGTTTATATGTTTACTAGGTTTTTTGCAATTTGGGTTATTTGAATATTTAACTTTTTTTTTTTTTTTTTTACTGTTGTAATACTGCTTTAACAATTTGTGTATGTAATTTTATATATTTCATTACTCTTGGAGAGTTAGATATATAGCATTGAGATTGCAGAGTCATGTGATGAGGATGTTTAACTTTATAAGAAATTATCAAGCTATTTCCCAAAGTGGTTGCTGCACCATTTTGCATTCCCACTACAAAAGTAGGAGGGTTATGTTTGCTTCATTTTCTCACTAACATTTTATATTATGAGACTTTTTCTTATTTGTTATATTTTATTTTATTTTATTTAGAGATAGGATCTCACTGTGTTGCACGGTTCAGAGTGCCATGGCTATTCATTGGCATGATTATAGCACATTACAGCCTCAAACTCCTGGCCTCAAGTGACCCTGAGGCTCCCAAATACCTGGGACTGTAGGTACAGATCACCATTACCTGTCTCTGTTCTTTTTATTCTTAGCCATTCTAGTGAATCTGTAGTGGTATCTCATCGTAGTTTTAATTTGCATCTTTCTAATGACCGATGATATTGACCATCTTTTTAAGTGCTGGTTGACCATCCATCTGTTTTCTTTTGTGAAGTATTCATATCTTGCACATTTTAAAACAAACTGGTTAGTCTTAATGAGTTATAAGCACTAAATCTGTATACAAGACCTTTGGTGCTTTGCAATTATTTTTTCTAATCTTTGGTTTGCTTTTTGTTTTCTTAATGACATCTTTTGATGAGCAAAAGTTTTAAATTTTGATGAAGTTGAATTTGTTTGTTTTTATTAATGGCTGAT
>NC_045447.1:33519969-33688530 GCF_002776525.5 Piliocolobus tephrosceles | reverse complement strand
TTACAGGCGTGAGCCAGCGCGCCTAGCTTTTTTTTTTTTTTTTTTTTAGGACATAGTGTCACTCTGTGGTCTAGGTGGGAGTGCAGTGGCGCAATCTCGGCTCAGTGCAACCTCCGCCTCCTGGGTTCAAGTGATTCTCTTGCCTCAGCCTCCTCAGTAGCTGGGATTATAGTTGTGTGCCACCACACCTGGCCAATTTTTGTATTTTTTTTGGTAGAGGTGGGGTTTCAGTGTAT
Organism: Piliocolobus tephrosceles; assembly: GCF_002776525.5. Lineage (NCBI taxonomy): Eukaryota > Metazoa > Chordata > Mammalia > Primates > Cercopithecidae > Piliocolobus > Piliocolobus tephrosceles. Next base: position 33,688,294 of record NC_045447.1, on the reverse strand, counting down.
TGGCCAGGCTGGTCTCAAACTCCTGGTCTCAAGCAATCCACCTGCCTTAGCCTCCCAAAGTTCTGGGATTGCAGGCATGAGCCACCATGCCTGGCCTCCAAGTGCTCTTTTTACTCTACTTTCATCCTTGTTTTTTGTTGTAATGTAATTTTTTCATAATGTTGTGGCAATATCTAGTGTATATCTGTGGCCTTACTCTGTCTTACTCAGAGATCTGAAAGAAATCTGTGATAGGCAAAGGATTCCAATGGACATTTCTCCAAAGCAGCTATATGAATGGCTAACAGGCACATGAAAAGATAGCCAACATCATTAGCTATCAAGAAATGCAAATCAAAACCACAATGAGTTACTATTTCACATCCACTAGAATAATTATAATAAAAAGGCAGTTACAGATGTTGGTGAGGATGTGGAGAAATTGGAGCCCTCATACGTTGCTGCTGGGAATGTAAAATGGGATAGCTGCTCTTGTAAACAACCTGACAGTCCATCAAAATATCAAAATAGAGTTACCATATGATCCAGATTCCACTCCTTAGTATCTACCAAAGAGAACTAAACACATGTCCCCACAAAGACTTGTACATGAACATTCATAGCAGCCGCAGCATCTAATAGCCCAAAACAGAAAACAGTGCAAATGTGCATCAACTGATGACAGGATAAATAAAATGTGGTATAGCCACACGATGAAAAGTTATCCAGCCATTAAAAGGAATGAAGTGCTTATATATGCCATGGCATGCATGAACCTTGAAAGTGTTATACTTCATAAAAGAAGCCAGCCACATAGTGTATTATTTTCTATATATGAAATGTATAGAATAGGCAAATATATAGAGACAAAAAGTAGATTAGTAGTTGCCTAGGGCTAGGGAGTAGGCGGACATGGAAGGATGATGTATTCACTTGTTTTCTGTTGCCTACAGTAGAATACCTGCAACTGGGTAATTTATAAAGAAAAAGGAATGTATTATAATTATGGAGGTTGAGAAGTCCAAGATGGAGGGTCTGCATCTGATGAGAGCCTTTTGCTGGTGGGGACTCTGTGCAGAGTCCTGAGATAGCTCAGGGTTATCACATGATGAGGGGGTCGAGTGTGCTAATATGCTAACTCACATCTCTCTTCTTACAAAGCCACCAATTCCCCTCCCATGATAATCCATTAATCCATTAACAGGGGCAGAGCTCTCATGATCCAGTCACCTCTTAAGGTACCACCTCTCAATACTGCCTCACTGGGGATTAAATTTCAACAGAGTTTTGGAGGGGACAAATATTTAAACGATAACAGATGGGGAATTATTCTAATGGATATGAGGTTTCTTTTGGGGGTGACAAAAGGTTCTAAAATTAGATTGTAGTAATGGGATGAACAACTCAGTCAAATATACTTAAAACTTTGAATTGCACAGTTTACACAGGTGAATTTTATGGTATGTTATTTATATTTCAAAAAAGCTGTTACACTAAAAAGAAAATGAAAGTTCTGGCCATTGGCTCATGACACATGTTATTTCTCAGTATGAGTGCTGAAACAAGTTGATTTAGGAGTGTTCTTTCAATTTGTTGGACTAACTAGAAAATTGTTTTTTTCATGTGAAATGTTCTTTTTTAAGAGACCAGGTCTTGCTTTGTCAGCTAGGCTGGAGTGCAGTGGTACCACCTTTGCTCACTATAGCCTCAACCTCTTAGACTTAAATAATCCTCCCACCTCAGCCTCCCAAGTAGCTGGGACTACAGGCATGTGTCACCACATCTGACTAATTTTTGTATTTTTTGTAGGGATGGGGTCTGACTATGTTGTCCAGGCTAGTCTCAAACTCCTGGCCTCAAGTGATCCTCCTGCCCTTGTCTCCCAAAGTACTGGGATTACAGACGAGAACTAATGCACCCAGTTAAAATGGTTTTAATTTACTTTCTTGCCTCAGTTTATTGTAAGGAATATCATTTGCTGTAAGTGACTCTTGGTTGCCATTCTGACAATTATGTCTCCCTCCATAGTACATGGATAAGCAGGAGTTTGTAGCTAAATAGGAGAGTCATTCTTCCCCCATGCTTTTCCAGTTCCATGCCTTTGCTTTGCAATGTTAGTATCTTCTTTGGCTCTTTCATCATCTTACTTTTTACTCTTACGAGGCCTTTGACAATCTATTTAAAACTATGAAGTATAAAGTCTGTCTTCAGAAAAATACATATGGATTTGCACATCAGAGTTTGCTTATGATTTCTGGAGGCTCACAGATTTCACCCAGGTTAAGAATCTTAAGAATCTCAACCTACACACTGACTTTGGTCATCTCATGCACTCCCGGGGGAAAGCTACTATTTATATGCTGATTATTCCAAAATCACTATCGCCTGTCCAGATTTCTCTGCTAGAACCCTACAGCCAACTGTATAGGTCCATTTGGACACTTCACAGGCATCTCCAACTTAAATTGTCTAAAGTTGGAACATCATCCTTGTCCTTCTGTACTCTGCTTCTTCTGAGTCCCCTATCTTACAGAATTGAGCAGGATTCCAAACGAGAATGTCCTAGCCATTTAGTCTAAGATGCTAAGCATTATGTTTATTTTTTTTCCTTTCCCCCTATGTATAATCAGTCATAAAGTTTTCTTCAGTGTGTCTAAACTTTTGAAATCTACTCCTTTTTGTTCTCATTCCCACCCTAGTTCAAGTCGTCATTTCTTGGTAGAAATTTAGTAGCCTCTTGGCCAGTCTCCTTACTTTTCTCTTGCTTACCTCTGATTCATTCTGCACATTGCAGCTGGTGAGCTCCCAATGACTTCCCAGTGTCTTTAAGAAGAACTCCAAACTTTCTAACTTTTTTTCTTTTTTGAGACTGAGTCTCACTCTGTCACCCAGGCTGGAGTATAGTGGTGTAATCTCAGCTCACTGCAACCTCCACTTCCCAGGTGCAAGCAGTTCTCCTGCCTCAGCCTCCCAAGTAGCTGGGATTACAGGTGCACACCACCATACCTGGCTAATTTTTGTATTTTAGTAGAGACAGGGTTTCACCATGTTGACCAGGCTGGTCTTGAACTCCTGACCTCAAGTGATCCGCCCACCTCGGCCTCCCAAAGTGCTGGGATTTACAGGCGTACCGTTTATAAGGCCCTACATGATCTAGTACCAGCTGACCTGTCCAGCCGTCTACCAACCATCCTGACCATTTTCTTGTTTTCAGCTGTGCCATGCCCCCTTTCACCTTTTTGCCTTTGCCTGCTCTATTCCTGCCCTGTTCCTACCGACTTTCATCCACACTGGTTAACTCTTACTCATTCTTTAGGTCCCAGCTTTAGGTATCCCTTCCTCAGGACACCTATCCTGATTTTCCATTAATGGAGTACGTTTGTTGCCTCCTCTACAATCCTGTTTTCCCTGCTTTAGCACTAGCACACTGTTTGTAATTGTCTTCTTACACTCTAGATTGTGAACACTAAGAAGGGATACACTTATTTGTGTGGTCTTATTTATCATCGTATCTTTAGTACTTATTTAGGCCTACACCTGGCAGAATAGGTGTTTATTAACATTCTTTTGAATAAACGAGAGTATTTCTCTGTTCCTGAAATGTCTTCTTCCCTATCTTCACTCCTCTCTGGCCCCACTTAGCAAAATCTTATAATTACCATCTGTTTATTAATTTGGGAAATATGCAGTTGCTTCTTTATTCCAGGCATCATTTTAGGCAGTAAGGATATAGGGATGAATTAAGCAGTCAAATATCTTTGCCCTATTGGAGCTGATATTCTACTAGTGGTGGTGGAAAATAAACAGATAAATCAGTAAAATACACAGTGTGTGAGCGAGTGTAAGTCTGAGGAGAAACAAAGCAGGAAAGATGAAGGCACATCAGAGTAGAAAGTTGGCGTTTTAGACAGGCTGGCCAGCGAAGGCTTCACTGAGAAGGTGTCTTTTGAGTGAAGACTTGAAAGGAGGGAAGGAGCTAGCTCTGTTGCTGTCTAGAAAAAGAACATTCCAGGCAGATAGGCAATGCAGCGGCCCCAAGGTGAGAGTGTGCCAGCTTGCTTGAGGAACAGAAAGGAGACCAGGCGAAGGTGAGGTTAGAGAGGTGTACATTCTCTGAATATTGCTCTCTTAGTCTGATCCTTGGGCTTCCTCTGCAGTTTAAAGTTATTTTCAGCTCTGAGTGCTGTGAATTACCAGCAAGGACCATGAAAGTTTCTCTTCTTAGCAGTTGCCTGTAAATCAAGGTCTACAGCAGTGCTGGCGGAGGAGGCTGCCATGCTGTTTAGAATTCAGTTGTCTCTTTGGGGGTTGGTGAGATGCATCCTTAGGTTTTAGTTTTAACAAGTGGCACCTCTTCCTTAGGAGATTTTTGCCTCTTCCTAATTAGGACTAAGGAAGCAGTGGGGAAGGGACACACCCCTGTCAGCAACCTCATGGGTTGGGTTTCTTGGGTTTCACCCACTCCAGGGTGCTGGCCCCATAGTTCTTTCCTAATATAACAGGGCTCCTCTGGGGGCATTTGGGTCCCACCCCGGATCAGATGACTGGGCTTGCCTTGCTGGCACCCCAACACCAGCCCCTCTGGAAATAAGAGGCCTCCTCTGGGCAGAATTCCACTGTGGGTGGAGTACAGATCTGTGGGGCTCTCTGTAGCCTATGTTTAGCAATAGCAAGCCTCCGCTAGGCTGTCATGGTTTTCAGTTTGGTATGATTCACTCATGGCAACAATCTTTGTGGAAAGGGGCTATAAATTGTAAATTGATATGAGGTAATAATTGGAAAAATGATCAGACTCCATTTTTATTCCCCTCTGGGGAAGACACACGTCAGGAATCACTAAAGCAGAAGGTGACAGAGGGATTTTTCAGCCAGCTTTCCAGCTTTAGTGCTGCAGTGCTTCCATCCTGATTAGAGAGGAAAGCAGCCAAATTCGGCAGGAGGCGGCCAGCAGACCTAATATCTGCTTGCCACCTTTTGCTCCAAAAAGGCTTGTCGCAGAGTTGCCATGGCAGCAGGAGGCAATTTAATGGCAAAGGCTCATCTCTGGAGCAGCGCTGCTGTTCCCCAGCCATTCCCTCTCTAGCCTTCAATTTGAGGGGCTGGCCATACTAGGGTATCACTGTTCCATGGCCATTTGAGTACATGTTGCCTAATGGAAGAGCTGTAAGATCTTCCAGATTCTAAGGATGGCTACATCTTCTATCCCCTGCTTCTCCTTAGTGCATAGCTCTTTGATGCTCCATCCTATAGTCGACTTTATCAGATTATTTGCAGTTCCTTAAATATGCTCTTTCATGATTCTGTGCTTTTAGACATGCAGTTTCCTCTGCCTAGAGTGCACCCTTCCCCATCTGTCTGGAAAATTCCTACTCATTTTCAAAATATGGCGTAGATACTGCTTCCTCCTCCTTAATGGTTTCTCTGACCCCTTATCCTCCATGCAGAATTACACAATTTCCACTGCCATCTCAGCTTTGCCTCCTATCACATGGTTTTTAAATGACTGTATACATTTTCGTTTGTTTTTCTCTAGACTACAACTTACTTGCATTCAAGAACTGTATTTTATGAAGTTGGTATCCAAAGAGTCTAGCCCAGGAGTATACACCCAGTAATGTTTGTTATAAATGAAGTTTTTCTTATCCTATTTAATTCCTATCACGTGAGTGTTGCATACCACATAAGAGTACAGCCCTATGTCATGTCCAGGTAGGGCTTTGTCTGCCAGGGATCCCAGAAGATTGCACTGATTTAATCAACTGACTTGACTGGTCTGTAGCTCACTCTCCTTTACATTTATTCTCACTTTCCAGTTTGAACTGGAAAGTTAGGTTAGTCACCCAGCTTGCCAATCAGTTCCATCATTTGTTAAATTAGGATATTGTGAGGCTAAATCCTGTAATGCTTTGTGACTCAAAGTAAATTATCAGTGCATCTTACTGTCTTTACCTTCTCCTATCTTCAGTAAAGAAAGTAAAAGCAAAACAGAAGTTTAAATGAGTTTTAAACCTTCTGTGGCATGGTATCATTCGTTTTCATCTTCTTGCTCTGAGCGCAGCTTTAAAAGTCACTTTTTTTGTGACTCTTATCCTTTTTCCTGAGTTTCAGTGATTTAATGTCCCTCCTTTGTCTCATCCTGTTTTCATCTTTGGTGCATCTGTCCCCTTCATTCACTGTGTAGACAGAGCATTTTATTTAGACATCTCTCCTTTTCCTACCTTTTGGGATAATTTGTTATTGTATCTCAAAAATATCCATTTAAAAATAAACCTTTTTCTCTTCCTCAAAGAATTTCTGGAAACCACCCCAACTGTAATAAATACACATTTACATGCCTTACCTGCTGTCCTCTGTAATGTTTGCTTTGCAGTTTGGTCTGAGCATTCTTCTCCATTCCTATCTACCTTTTAAGTTCAAAGCTTACCTAGGCTGTTTTGCAATTCCCTTTGCAAATGCATTTCTGTATCATCTGATCATGCTATGTGCATATTGTATATGCCAATGCCTGCAGGTGTCTAGGCTGTTTTGTTTATAGAGTATTTTTCTCTTACTGCTTCTTGTCTTTCATTCTCACTTTTGGTATTTTATTTATTCCTGTTCCTCTAAAGGATGTGAAACTTAAAGCTGTATTTAAATTATCAAAAGGCTCAGTAAAAGATTCACTGAGGATAACAACGACAAACTTGCTCTTAACTTAGGTTTATGGATTATCTGTGACATGGGCTCTCCACCTTGGAGATGGCATAGAGAAGGAGGAGGTATGGAGGCCAAGGCAAATAATCAGAGTTGGCCTGAGAAGCTTTTTCAAAATGTATGTGCTGCATCTCTTTCCTGATCCTTGCCCTGTCGGGAGTGAAACTAGGCGGATACTGTGTGTTACCCTCTCAGCTAAAACACTCATCTGTAGTTTTCAGTTACAATAATCTGGTTTGTCAGTGCCATGCTTATTACGATTATTTGTTTCATTGTCTAAAAATAAAAATAAAACTATCAGTTCATTTTGTTTAAACTGAAAAGTGAAAAACTAATGTAAGCATTCATTTACCTGGTTAAGGACATTTTCAAATCAAAAGGCGAGAAAGTGCAATTTTAATAAATCATAAATTGGTTTGATACACGCACTTTGCCTCCTCTGTAAATATTCAGTTAAATATGAATTAGTTAAGATATAATTACTTGCAAGCATGTTGCCATGGATTGGATGAACTTCAGAATGCTGGAAACAGAATATTCAAAGTTAATAGAGAACGGTTAAAGTTACTAATGATATTTGTAGGAAATATTTTGGAATAGTGCAGAACGGAAACAGAGAAATTCAGAATCAGAGGTACTAAGTTTGAATTCATGCTTTGGCACCTACTAGCTCTCTTGGGCCTGGTGGTTAGGCCTCAAGGCCTCAGTTTTAACATCTTTGGAATGGTTATGACCCCTACCTCACAGAGTTGTTGCAAAGATCAAATAAGGTCTTGAATGTGACAGTGACTAATACCTACACACCCAGCAAATGTTAATAGAATCTGGACCTACGATCAAGGTTTCCATGTTATTTTTAACTTTATGTGTATGCATTTGAATATGTGAAATGCGTAGAGAATTAAGCTTAATATCTTCCCTTTTCCTTCTTTCTTTTTGCCTTTTTTTTTTTTTTGAGACACAATCTCGCTCTGTCGCCCAGGCTGGAGTGCGGTGGCGCCATCTTGGCTCACTGCAACCTCTGCCTCCCGTGTTCAAGCGATTCTTCTGCCTCAGCCTCCCAAGTAGCTGGAATTACGGTTGCCTGCCACCACACTCAGCTAATTTTTGTGTTTTTAGTAGAAATGGGATTTCACCATGTTGTCCAGGCTTGTCTCGAACTCCTGACCTCAAATGATCTGCCCATCTTGGCCTCCCAAAGTGCTGGGTTTACAGGCTTGAGCCACTGCGCCTACCCAGCTTAATATATTCTTAGACTATGGAGGGCAGGTAAGATATGGAGTGTAAGCATGTGATGTATGTGAGTGTGTATTTCTTGAAGATATCATTTCAAGTAAGTTTTTAGATCTTTTCAAACCACATACACAGGCTGAAAAATGTGCAGTGTTAATTTCAGAGTGTTGTAGTCATGGTAGCATTCTTCTCACCCTCCTGTTCTTGTTTTCCTTGTGCTGGATCTGTTTTGGCGGCCTACTTGGTTCTCAAGGGGGTAATGACTTTACCCTTAGTCATGAATACTCCTGCACAGATTTTTTTTTTTCTAAATGAAAACTAAATATTTAGTATTGTATCCCTGTTTTATGCCCATATAAGAAAGTGTTGAGTTTAGTTCCTTACTATGAAATGTAAAATGTGTGGAAAGCAAATAGTATTCTTTGTGGTAATGACACAAATCACTGAGTGCATGCTATGTTAGGTGCTTAATATATATTATTGATCACATTACAACAAACTATAAAATAGGTGATATGTAATTTTTCAGATAAGGAAACTGAGGGTCAGAAGGATAAATATATTTTCCAAGGTCAGAGAACTATTAAGAGAGAACCAGAAAGCAAGTTCACATTGGTCTGACTAAAGCAAGGGATAAGGTTGCTGCCCAGTCACTAGCATAAGTCAAAGGAATATATTTTAAGGTATAAAAGAAGTTAGAAATGTCATAGGGATACTTTTGCCCTTGGAGGAGGCTGAAGCCTGCAGGACGGACAGTGCATCTATTCTCAAGAGGTTGTCATTGATCCAGCCTAGGCCCAGCAGCAAGGCCCAGGCAGCTTCTGACTTTTTTTTCCTTTTCCCTAAGCTTCTTTTTCTACTGTGGTGTGATTCCCCAGATGGTTCTCAAGGCATTGCTTATCACTTAGAACTGTGTACTCAATGCCTCTCTCTCATCCCAGTTCCACTGCCCAACTCCCACCCCACAGAGAAACACACAACAAAATTACTGTGAGAATTAAATGAGTTAATATATGTAAAGGGTTTAATACAGTGTCTGATAAATAGTAAGTACCCAATAAAATTGGCTATCATTTTTTAAAGTCTTTATCATTAAGTATTATTAGGCCAGGCGCAGTGGCTCATACCTATAATCCCAGCACTTTGGGAGGCCAAGGTGGGTGGACCACCTGAGATCAGGAGTTCAAGACCAGCCTGGCCAACATGGTGAAACCCCTGTCTCTACTAAAAATACAAAAATTAGCCAGGTGTGGTAGCAGGTGCCTATAATTCCAGCTACTCAGGAGGCTGAGGCAGGAGAATCGTTTGAACCTGGGAGGCTGAGGTTGCAGTGAGCTGAGACCATGCCATTGCACTCTAGCCTGTGTGACAGAGCTGACAGAGCAGAACTTCATCTCAAAAAAAAAAAAGTATTCTTAGTAGTGATAGTGGTGGTGATGGCAATGGTAGCAGTGATAGTGGTGGTGGTGGTGGTGGTAGTAGTGATAGCAGTAGTGGTTGATTCAAAGGTTTTATGACACATTTTTCAAGGACCTGATTGTTCCCTGTCCATGATCTGTCTTTGTGCAATTCATTATACAGGGTCACAGGCATAGACATGCTTAGTCAGATGCCCAGGATAGAAGAAGGGAGAATTAGTAAGAGAATGCTTGTTTCTACTCAGAAGTTGCCAGAAACAATTCTCTGTATGCCCTACTTCCTTGTTATCAGCCATGGAAACAGTCCACAAAACCTACTTCTAAACCTCATCTTGCCTGGCTTTTTTTCTTTCCTTCTATCTGTATAGATAGAACATTTGGAGTCACTGGTTTGGAGTCACTGATAGGGTCACATACACAGTTTTTTTTTTTTTTTTTTCTTTCAGTTTGGTAAGTTATACCTGACCTTCATGCCGGGTTCCCAGACCCATTGCTGTGCTGAAGTGTGCAGAATTACTTGATCTGCAAAGGCGTCTGTAGTTGCCTCCCTTTTTTTTCCTACTTACTTTTTTTTCCCCTCCATATAAAAGTTTCCATTTTAGCATATGTATTGACTTTACCTTTTCTGCTTTTCAGTTTGTTCTCCTAATTTTTATATTTGGTTATATTTCCTGTTCCAGATTTGAAACCACATTTTGCATAGCAACAGAGTTTAACTGTGTGAAAGGCTATTGACAGATGCATGATTTTATAAAACTTCCTATGAACTCAGCGGAATTGAACCCTGGCTGGAGATTCATTTTAGGTGGAAGCAAGCATTCCTTCTTGTACTCCCTTCCTTGATCCATATTATTGCACTTAGCTTATCTCAGTTGAGAATGTTTAGCCCTTATTTTCTCTTTGAGCAAATGTTAACATCTACAATCTTTATCATCTAATCTACTTTATAACATTAAAAATACATGCTTCAGTATGCTTTCTAATTAATCTTCCCTTTCCTAAAATACAAGTATACAGAACTTAAAGGGTATAATTTCAGATTTGGGGATTATTTTGTCTATCTGTAATGGACAGTATTTAACTATTAATAAACAATATTTACCACAATTATATCAGCTCAAAAGTAATTGGCATTCTTTCTAGAAGATGCGGATTATGAAAGGTAAAATAAATTAAAAATCACTTTATTTTAATACCCAAAGACGACTGTAGTTGAAATGTTGGTGTGTTTCCCTCTAGTCTCCATTTAACTTTATGTATTCAGTTGTGTATATTCATTGATATCTATAATATGTATTCATTTTTGGAATTATATAATTGTTTATATGAATTATATATAATGAATGAATTATATTTATTAAAGTTTACAGTTTATATATAAACTGCAATTCATGCTATATTATATAGCAGTATTATGATATTCCAATAATTTTTTTGGTACAAGTTTGACAAAATAAAAAATTAATGATTTGAAGAAAACTAAAATAGATGATTTCTGATTATAAAATATGCATGTCTACAATACAAACATTTAAATATTAGAAAAATAGATCATGATAATTATGAATGCTACAATTCCCCTATTCCCACTGTTAGTCTGTTTATAAGCAATTTTTTACAAATGTATTTATGATGAGATTTTTATCGTGGAGGAATGTGGAATAGATGTTCTTTGCTCTAGGCTTAGTCAAATATGCAGTGACCCACAATGTGTTTTGTGAAATAATATCTGTTTTTTCTCCATGCTTTAGGTATGTATTCTTTTTGGATCCATGCAATCTGGACTTGATAAACCGGAAGATTAAGTCTGTAGCACTGTGTGTAGCAGCATGTCCAAGGCAAGAACTGAAAACTCTGAGTGATGTTCAGAAGTTTGCAGAGATGAATGGTGAGACATTAGGCCATCCAAATCTATGTCCTATCACCTTGTTCTCTTTGTTAAATATAAATTTGCCCTAGTGTTAAATAAATTATCAAGGAACCTTGGATAATTGAAGTAATTTTGGACTTCCTTGCTAAAAAATATTATAGTCACCCAGGGAGCTTGTTAAACTCCAGATTCCTGGGCCCCACCCAGCAAAATTCTGACTGAGTGGGTCTTTGTGCTCTGGAAGTTAGTCTTTTTTAAATAAATATCTCAGGTGACTTTGATGTAGTCTGTTGAGTGTTTGGAAATTACTAAACCACTCGGTGTAAAATTTGTTTCTTGTTCCCCCTTCCCAAGGATTGGTTAAAAGTATTTCAGTTCACATTTATATAAATTGAAACAAATTTTATATATTGAAATAATATATATACATATGTTTGTGTGTGTGTGTGTATATATATATATATAACCCTGGTTAGCAATGTAACATATGCATATTATAGGAAATTCGAAAAGTTCAGAAAAAATAAGAAGTAGAAATTAAAATTCCAGCATCAGTACTTTTTCAATGAGTCGGTGTGTATATAGTTTTGTGTTCTGCTTTTTAAATTTAATGTTCTGTCATAGCTCTTTTTCTAAAAATAATTGTGAGAAACTTTGAGGCTAAACATAAGGGAATTAGCTGAGAAAACTAACATAGTTTCCTGAAATCTAGCTCTGTTCTCCGAGGCATTTTATCTGTAGGTACCATCCTCAGATCCACATGGCTTGCCTCAATTCTTTTTTTTTTTTTTTTTTTTTTGAGACGGAGTCTCGCTCTGTCGCCCAGTCTGGAGTGCAGTGGCCGGATCTCAGCTCACCGCAAGCTCCGCCTCCCAGGTTTACGCCATTCTCCTGCCTCAGCCTCCCAAGTAGCTGGGACTACAGGCGCCCGCCAACTCGCCCGGATAGTGTTTCGTATTTTTTAGTAGAGACGGGGTTTCACCGTGTTAGCCAGGATGATTTCAATCTCCTGACCTCATGATCCGCCTGTCTCGGCCTCCCAAAGTGCTGGGATTATAGGCTTGAGCCACCGCGCACGGCCGGCTTGCCTCAATTCTTTTCTGAGAATGGTTTTTTTAACCACCCTTTGTAAAGGCCCCTGTTTTTGAATTTCTTTGAGGTTTCATACTTGTATTTTGTGTGTAGGAATCTTCAGAGCTGCCTGGGTCCTGCCCAGATCCACAGGCTCGTGCTGGTTCCTTGGAACAAGGACCGACCCAAGTATCCAGTGGGTACAACTTCTGACTGGGTGGACAGACATAACCATAACTCTGCACACACTCTAGCATGGCTCCAGTGTCTTCCTGTTGGGGATGCTAGCTTTCTGAAGGCAGGAGGACTGCAGCCTTCCAGGCTGGCAGTATCCCTGTTCCGTTGTTCCATGCCCTCAGCATAGGATAACGTGGGTTGATTTGGGTCTGGATTCCAGTGCTGACTGTCACTGACTGCCTCTGTAATAAGGGTAAAGGGTAAAAGTTCTCTGAGCCTAGATTTCCTCATCTGAAAAAATGTGGATTAAAAATAATACTCCCTCATACGTTGTTATGAAGATTAAGTAAGATGATATATGAAGAATACTGAATACTTGGTAGGCACTTGAATAAAGAAGTGCCAACCGCTCTTCACGATCTCATTTTTTATTACCATATGGTATCCCCACATGTGTTGTTGCTGAGCCTCTTACCAGAACTACCAGCCTCATCATTATAAGGTTTCTTAGGGAGAGGGCAGCCCTTCCTTAAGGGTTTTTCCGGAATTTTAGACAATGGGAGTATATCTGACAAGTGGTGTGGTTGAGTGGTTAAAAGTATACGCTCCGGAGTCCGATTGTTTGGGTTCAAATGTTGCTCCTACCACTCACTGGCTGTGAGACCCTGGGCAAAGTACTTGACTTCTCCTTGCCTCCGTTTCGACATCTATGAAATAGGGACAATATTCATACCTATTATACTTCATAGGATTGTTATGAGGACTTGATACGTGAACAATGCTTAGAACAATATCTGGCACATATTAAGTTGCTAAGAAAAATTATTGGCTGCTGCTATTATCATTATAATTATTAATATTATTATTCCACTAATGGAATGTAATAGTCTTTCTGCCTCCAGTTTCTCTCTAGTTTTAGCTCTCTTATGTAATGCTGCCGTGTTAATATTCCTAGAGCTTCAATCAATGCTAAAGAAAGCATCCATAGTAAAAAATAAAAGTCTGTATGTCTTATACTGTCATTCAAAGCTATGATCTAGTCTTGAACTATCTTCCAACATATCTTCTCAAACCCACTGGTTGTGACTCTTGGTCCCTTGAACCTGAGCTGCCATCTGGAGGGCTAGAAGAGAGCTAGCTGTGTGGCCTGCTGAGATGTTCCCTGGAGGAGAAATGCCCCATGCTCCCCTGCTGGTATGCTTTGTTTCCAGGCTGGTATCCTTCTAAGTGAATATAATACTGACTGTGGCCTATTCAGGTTTAGTTAAGAAGACCCTCCTGGTGGGTTTTACAGCTTTGTATTTCTCACTGTGTCTTGCACAAAGTAGGTGCTCAAGATTTATTAATGAATAAACATTATTTCAGAAAACAGACTTCTTAAATTGGTGCCTAGCTACAAAGGTACCATTGGGGTTTTGTGCCAGCTGTATGAATAATAAGTCAATAAGGTAGCCATAAAAAATGACAGCATCAAGAAACACAACGGTGGAGGATAGAGAAGACAAAATTTTAACAGGCAAATAGAAGAGCTATACAATTATATCAGAGAGAGAGCCTTTGGTATAGGGGCCTAAATACCTTATTTGAGTAGCAACCCTAACTTGAAATTTCTGAATTTCTCAAAAGAACCTATGCTGTTGTTTGAATTGGTAACTTAAAACTAGACCTGGTAAGATTTAATTCCAATATTACCCTTGTCACTGAGAGAATTATTTCTCTGCTTTTGCATTATTTTTCCTTCTTTTGTCTTTGTAAGTTATCTGGTTTTTTTCTTTTTCTTCTTGTTTAAAAGACAGACTAAAGTGCAGTAGTCTGGGCTGTAGTACAGTGGCACAATCATGGTTCACTGCAGCCTTGTACTTCTGGGCTCAAGTGGTTCTCCTGCTTCAGCCTCCTGAGCAACTGGGACTACAGGCATGTGTCACCATGCCCAGATAATTTTTTTACTTTATGTGGCAATGAGGTATCACCGTGTTATCCAGGCTGGTGTCAAACTCCTAGCCTTAAGTAATCCTCCCTCCTCGGCCTCTCAAAGTGCTGGGATTACAGGTATGAGCCACACACCTGGCCATTCAGTTATCTTTTCTATCGTTTGAGGTGCAAGTTGATTCAAGAGTAGCAAGTAATTTTTATTAGAATCTATGTCTGCATGTTGTTACAGTATATTTCTGTTAGAAAATACACAGACCCTTTAGCCTCAAATATATAAACCTCAATCGTTAATTTCAGAGAGGAATGTCTTTAATATATAATTCAAACTTAAGTGGGAAATTTTCAAGTCAGTAAGAGGGGATAGTGTAAAGTCCATGAAAGAGCCTAAATGTAAGAGCTAAAACTGCAGAAACTCTTAGAAGAAAATGTAGGGGAAAGCTACATGGCAATGCATTTGGCAATAGTTTATTGGATGGCACCAAATTGCACCAAAAGCACAGGCAACAAAAGAAAAAAAATACATAAATTGGATTACGTCACAATTGAAAACTGTACATCAAGGGATAAAAATCAACAGAAGTGAAAAGTCAACCCGTAGAAGATACTTATAAATCAGATATCTGGTAAGGAGTTAATATCTAGACTATCTGAAGAGCTACTATAAAAAAACACACCTAAAATCACACAAGTGTTCATGAGGATGTAGAGAATTGGAACCTTTGTGTACCATTGATGGGAATGTGAAACAGTGCAGCTGCTATGGAAAATAGTATGTAGGTTCCTCAAAAAATTAAAGATAAAATTAGCATATGATACAGCAGTCCCACTTCTGAGAATATATCCAAAAGAATTGAAAAGAGGATCTTGGGCCGGGCGCGGTGGCTCAAGCCTGTAATCCCAGCACTTTGGGAGGCCGAGACGGGCGGATCATGAGGTCAGGAGATCGAGACCATCCTGGTTAACACGGTGAAACCCCGTCTCTACTAAAAATACAAAAAATTAGCCGGGCGAGGTGGCGGGCGCCTGTGGTCCCAGCTACTCGGGAGGCTGAGGCAGGAGAATGGCGTGAACCCGGGAGGCGGAGGTTGCAGTGAGCTGAGATCCAGCCACTGCACTCCAGCCTGGGCGACAGAGCAAGACTCTGTCTCTCAAAAAAAAAAAAAAAAAAGAAAGAAAGAAAAGAGGATCTTGAAGAGATATTTGCACAATCATGTTCATTGTAGCATTATTCACAATAGCCAAGAGGTGGAAGCACAATAGCTGTAGACCGATAAATGGTTGGAGAAAATATGGTGAACTACCAGTCGTGGTGGCTCACACCTGTAGTCCCAGAACTTTGGGAAACTGAGACAGGAGGAGCACTTGAGTTCAGGAGTTCAAGACCAGCCTGTGCAACGTAGTGAGATCTCATCTCTACAAAAAATGAAATTGCCTAGGCATGGTGTCACGCACTTGTAGTCCCAGCTACTCAGGAGGCTGAGGCAGGAGGATCTCTTGAGCCCAGGAGATTGCAGTGAGCCAAGATCATGCCACTGCAGTCTAGCCTGGGTGACAGAGTGAGACCCTGTCTCAAAAAACCTCAAAAACAAACAAAAACAAAGAAAATGCGCTGTATACATACAATGGAATATTATTTTAGCCTTAAAAAAGGAGGAAAGAAATGTCATATGCTTCAACTTGCGTGAAAATTGAGGACACTATGCTAAGTCAAATAAGTCAGTCATAAAAGAAAAGATTGCATAATTCCACTTACATGAAACGAAAAGTAGAAGTGTGGTTGCTAGGAGCTGAAGGAGGGGGAGAAAGGGAGTTGTGGTTCAATGACTAGAGTTTCAGATTTACAAGATGAAAAAGTTCTAAAAATCTGTTGCACCACAATATGCCTATAGTTAATAGTGCTGTACTGTACACTTAAAAATGATTAAGACAGTCAATTATATGTTATGCATTTTTTTTACCACAATAAGAAATAGGAAAATAAATTCTGACACATGCTATAACGTGGATGAACCTTGAGGACATTATGCGAGGTGAAGTAAGCCAGTTACAGAAGGACAAATACTGTATGATTCCACCCTGGAGTAGTCAAATTTATATAGACAGAAAGTAGAATGATAGTTGCCAGGGTGGCAGGGAGAGTGGAATGGGGATATTGTCTAATGGGTGAAGAGTTTTAGTTTTGTAAGATGAAGAGAGTTCTGGAGATGGATGGTGGTGATTCTTGCACAACAGTTTGAATGTACTTAATGTCACTGAACTGTACACTTACAAATGATTACGATAGTAATTTTATGTTGTCTTTATTTTATCATAATTTTTATTAAGTTCATGAAAAAGGAGTCCTGTTTGAGGTAGTAACAGTTTAAGTGCTAATTTTATACCTTATTTTAAGATGCAAGGCAATATAACATGTTTCTTACTAGAATGAGAAGATAATATAAATCCTTTTCAAAGAATTTTAAGTTTCCATGACAACATTTGAAAGTACTTTTTAGCACTTACAACCATCCATTCACATGAAATTTTATTACCTCTAGAAATTAAAGGGGAAGAAGTTCTTGGTTCCTATGGTGGTGGTTGTAAGAAATGTATTTAATAGGCAAATAAATTATTTCCTCAAATCTTTGTTTCTTTTAAACAAGAAAAAGAAGATGTTTTCTTGGGCACTTAGAGTTTGTGGAATGCCCCTGTCAAGTATGACTACAATAGAGAGTTTGGAAGAAATAGCTGGAAATTAGATTGGTATTGTGGAGATGCTGTCATATTACACAGAGCTTTGAAAGGCAGGCAGACAAATATAAAAATGTGAGTGCTGGCTGGGCGCATGGCTCACACCTATAATCCCAGCACTTTGGGTGGCCAAGGTGGGTGGATCACCTGAGGTCAGGAGTTTGAGACCAGCCTGGCCAACATGGTGAAACCTCATCTCTACTAAAAATACAAAAATTAGCCGAGTGTGGTGGCAGGTGCCTGTAATCCCAGCTACTCGGGAGGCTAAGACAGGAGAATTACTTGAACCTGGGAGGTGAAGGTTGCAGTGAGCTGAGATTATGCCACTGCACTCCAACCTGGGCAACAAGAGTAAAACTTTGTCTCAAAAAAAAAAAAAAAAGAAAAATAATAAAAATAAAAATAATAATGATAAAAGAACTGTGAATGCTAGTACATGAGTTGGGTGGTAGGGGTACAAATGTGCATTTATTTTTATGGTTCATAATTCATATAACACAAATATTATAAATATATAATGCTAGAGAAGAAAACAGTTTAAAAATTGCCTTTAAAGAATTGAAGTTGCCAAATACCATAAGGACTCAGTATCAAACTTCTTGCAGTTGTGTATGAATTTCCTAGGGGCAAGCTCGTGCTCTTTTCATCTGGGAATATCCAGGCCCTAATATAGAGGTTCCCATAGTAGATAAGTAGATATCCATAAATGTTTTTTGAAAAAATGATGGGCTGGATTTCCTGTTCTCCTCTATTGCCACTTAATAATTTCTCATTCTCACAGAAAACTTGATCCTCAATTCTGTTATCTGTGTGAGTTGACTCCAGCAGGTAAATTGTTCTCCAATCTAACCAGTATTTCTGTGAAATCAGTTCTTTTTATTCATCTCTAAATAACTCATTTATCTCCCTTATAATACTATCCAAGTGATTATCCATGTCTCTTCTCTTAAGCCCTCTTGTTTGTCCTCTTTCCTAAACGTATGCCCTACAGAGAAAACTGAAACCATCTGGTGAATGCTCTTATCTGAGTTCTTATTTTCAGCAGGGCATGAATTCCATCTTACTTTCACTTTCCCTGTCTTCAGTCTGATGAACAGGCTACTTTCCTCCTTATTAAATCATTATTTTTGAAAATTCAAGTAACGCTACAGTAGTTCTCCCTTATCCTTAGTTTTACTGTTCGATTTCAGTTACCCATGGTCAATTGCAGTCTGAAAATGTTTCATGGAAAATTCCAAAAATAAACAATTCATAAGTTTTACATTGTGCATTTTGCTTAGTAGCATGATTAAATCTTGCACGGACCTGCCCCATCCCACCCAGACACGAATCATCCCTTTGTCCAGCATATCCACACTGTGTATGCTACCCACTACTTAGTCTCTTAGTAGCCCTATCAGTTACCAGACCGCAAAGACATAGTATATAGAGGGTTTGGTACTATCCACAGCTTCGGGCATCCACCGAGGGGTCTTGGAATGTATTCCCATGGATCAGAGGGAACTATGTACATTATAGTGGGAGAGAAGAATCTCCCTCCTTGAGCTTTCATCTCAACCCAGCCATACCAAGACAGGTGGTGAAGATACCAATGCATCTTGCAAGACAGGTGGTGAAGGGAAGGGGAAGACAATGCCTGCTCAGACAGTTCTTCTCCTGTCTCTCTCCTGCCTCTAATTCTGACCCAGCATCTCTGGTCCATAGACGACCCTTCACTTCACTCCACTGTCCCCATTGTTCAGCATGGGCATCTGAATCGGAATAGAAACACCAGACTTAAGCCCTGGGTTTTGTTTCAACATACCATTTATTGGTAGCTATTGTATGCCATGGACTGCACCAGATGCTTTGCGTATTGTTTTGATTTTTGCACTTGCTGTCTAAATTCTAAATGGCAGTTTAGAAATGAGCACAATCTTCTGAGTGAGGTGATACATGCCTGTATTCCCAGCCTACTGAGAGGCCAAAGCAGGAGGATCACTTGAGTTCAGGAGTTCAAGGCCAGCCTGGGCAACATAGTAAGATCCTTGTCTCTAAAAAAATAAATACATAAATACATAAATAAATAGAAATGAACGTAACCTGTAAGTTAGGAGTTGACTATAGGTTCTCAGTGCTAATAGTTCACATGGAATTTTTATTACATTTTCCATTATTCTTATCAAACTGTTTTATGGTACATACTTTATCTTCCCTAACACAGTAGTAAAGTCCGGCAGAAATCTTATTTTCGTTTTGTTTGCCTCCCATTTATAGTATGTGGAAAAAGCACTCCCACTTACTAGTGCTTCTTTAATGTACTGTATTTTGAAAAAAATTTGAGAGCTTTTATAACCTGCCCTTGAGACCGTGTTCACATTTTGAGTAGAGCCATGAAGCTTGGAGTTTTCTTAATGATTACTGTTTAGCCATTAAAAACTTTAACAGATTATGTGGTCCATTCATATAATGCTAATTGTGAATACTAATAAGTCTTTGTGATTAT
The DNA here is from genome assembly GCF_002776525.5 of Piliocolobus tephrosceles. Classification (NCBI taxonomy): domain Eukaryota; kingdom Metazoa; phylum Chordata; class Mammalia; order Primates; family Cercopithecidae; genus Piliocolobus; species Piliocolobus tephrosceles. The sequence continues at coordinate 33,668,706 of NC_045447.1, read as the reverse complement.
TGTTATCTGGTTATTAGTTTAGAGTCAGTATCAATAGATGATCAGTATATTACCCTTTTTCTTGCCAGTCAGTATCAATAAAACTTAAACCCCAGAGTAATTATGTTTTCTTTTTGGCACAGTAAGTCAAAAGATTTGACTTGATATCATTTATAAATGAATAAAATGATCAACTCTAGCAACTGAATTAATTGCCTCCAAGTCAGAGATCAGCAAGGATGCTTGGTTGTTTAAAAAGAAGGAAAATCCTTACACTTGATACTGCAGTTTAAACAAATTCTTTCATTCAACAAATACTTAGTGCCCATTAAGCATGCATCAGAGATACAAAGTACAGTCCCCACATTTAAGGAGTTTGCAATATGGTTGAGTCAGAATTCTCCTTATCCTCCACAACACCTAGTAGAAGTCTCGTACATAGATGTTCAAAATTAATTCACTTAGCAAATATTTATTATGTATGCCTAGTATGTGCCAACAGTGGTTGACAGATGATGCCACATTCTTACCTGGCTAATTTCTGTAGGTGGATGCTTCCTGGGAATTACAAATATGTCCATACTTTTCATGGGTTACTAGGAATTAAAATTGGAAAATTATCTTCCATTCTCCCAGCATATAAATAGTGTTTCTTAATTAGTGAAAAAGAGGTTAAATTCATTAGACATCACAAGGCAATGGAAATCTTTCATAGTAAAAACTGTTCTGCATTGAGAGACTTTCTTTTCTATTAGTTGCAAATATTTAAATCATGTTTTAAGGAATATTTTTCCTTAATTTTAATTGATCCTATAAATATCATTGTGGTGGTAAATTAAACAAAATTTTAAAGCAAGAAAAATTAGCCCCCAGCATAGAAACTCTTTATTTTGTATCTTATTTTCAAATAATGTGATGTTTTAAACTATTGGTTCACAGCTTTGAGGAGGCTTTTGCCTCCTCAAAGATAATTGGCAATGTCTAGAGACATTTTTGGCTGTCACACTGGGTGAGAGCTTAGGAGGAGGCTACTGGAATCTTGTGGATAGAGGCCAGGGATGTTGCTCAACATCTTGCAATGCACAGGACAGCCCCCTACAACCAAGAATTGTCCAGCACAAAATGTCATAATACCAAGATTGAGGAATGTTGTTTTAGATCGTATATTTGTAGCAAATGGTGAAATGCATTCGAACATTGTATATAACATATAACACCAAAATATAAGAGATTAAAAACAGTTATTTCATTTTTTCTCCACTCAGGATACCTGTTTTATTCAACAGAAGGCTTTTGGATGACATCTATGTACCAGGAAATATAGGTTCCAAACATTTCAAAGGCATAAGGTTTGAGTTCTCAAAGAGTTTGCATTGTAAAAATAGAGATGATATACAAACAAAAAGTTACAAAAGAATATGCCCTGTTTTATCACAGAGCTAAGCAGTAAATAGCTTTGTTGGGTGGGTCAGAGAAGGCTTAACAGAAGAGATGAAGTTTGAGTAGTGTGTAGAAATGCTGCTCAGACGTTAACACTCCAGTGCTAGCTGGGAAAGGACAGCGCAAGCAGAGGGAGTGGTGTGTGTGAAAACCTGGAAGCTTGTTAAACAGCAAGCATTGATTGTATGTAGTTTATTATGCTGAGATGAGTCTGAAGTTTTAGGTAGAGACGTGCTTTAGGAGGACCTTGAATCCAGGATATTTGGACTTCATCCTGAGGATGGGGGTGTGATATGACTAATCTGTTCTGTACAAAGATCATTCTGATGGTTATATGCAGAATGGAGATGAGAAACACTTTACAGTATTTTAACTGACACAGTAGGAGATCATGAAGGTCTGAGATAACATAGGAAGGTCTAATGCTCAGGATGTGGTATCTCTTGAATGGTATAGGAAAACAGTAGATAAAAAAGATGTCAATAACTTGTATGTTTCACGGATGGTGGAACCATTAACCAGGACAGAAAATATAAAGTCAGAAGGTACATGGTGGAACTAATTTTTCTCCAAAGATGTTTTTTTTGAGGTGTCTGTAGAATGTATGTTTTTTGGCCCAGGAGTTTATTGAATACTTATCCAATTATGAGTATTAGGAATGGCACAAAGGAAGCATGGCAGCTTAGGGGCAAAGAATTCCACTTCTAAATTTGCCAGTGATTGCATTGAAGGCCTTGGAAGTATTACTTTTTTTTCATCTGTAATATTTGGAGTGTGGTGATGGAAACGTACCTCTTAGGGGAGTTGATATAACTGATATTGAGCTAAAGAATAATAAATTCAGACTAAATAATTGACTATTATACAGCATTTGAAAAAATTATAGTAGTTAAACATTCTGGGGGCCATAGTAACCATTTGCCATGATAAATGTTTATACACTAAAGTTAGGTTCCTAAGATTACTCATTTTGATAGTCTTTGAATAACATCGGCTGAGTTGCATGGATTGCCTCTGGTGTGCTTTTGTTCTTAGTTTTCTAAGCTTTTGTTCAAAACAAAAACTAAGCTTTTGTTCTTAGTTTTCTACTTTTCATTACTCATGTATAATTTTTACCTGCTTTTGCATTAGAAGGAAAACTTTGTCCTACTGGTTAAATCCAAACTTCTTGTGCTAAGTATTTTTTATACGTTCACTGTTAAAAAAAAAAAAAAAAAAACTACCTTCAGAATGTTCACTGAAAATGCTTAGCTAATGAACATGAAAAGAAAAACAGTTGTAAAATGTTTGCCATTACTGAATTGTTTTAGTGTTCTTCATTGAGGCTTCTCTGTTCATCAACCCTTTGAGCAGGAAGCAGTATAAGGTTTCTTATGATTATTACTACTAACACATTGTAAAGATCTTTTTCCTTTAATCTATTTAGTACAGGATCTATTTAGTATTGGCCTGTGTCCCAGAATACCATCAGAGATAAGGCTATTATCCTTTCATTGAGTATTATCCTGGGAAAATATTTATAAAATTGAACTCCATTGCACCTGCTGACCTCCTTTTTTAAATGAAGAAAGGGTGGGGATAGAGATTATGCTAACTGAATTCAGATGAAGCAGTGTATTTGGCAGCACTGACAAAAAGTGCTTTAGTTAGGGCCTTTTATTTTGTGCAAATCGATTCCATCTTGGACTCTGAAAGAAATAAGTTGACAATTCAGATCAGGAAGTTGATGATCACATCAGGTGCTCCACACTTATTGGCACAGTTGCTGTTTTTCGTAAGAAATTCTATACTAGGACTCCTAGCTATTTCTGGATTAATCTAAAATGTTTCCTTGCCATTGTTATGTTTTCTGCAAAATTGCTATAAATGTAATCTAGTGGCATTACGTTCAAGTGTGAAAGACAATGCTCTTAGAAGAGTTAAATATTTAATATTCATGCTTAGCTTTTTAAAAAAATAGATCATTAAAATGCAAAAGAGTAGTCAAGCACAATTTTTAAAACTTAGTTTCTTATTGAGCCTACTTTAAGCTTAAAAAGCTTGAAGAACAGTGCCATGTAACTCATAATTATCGCTTTAAAAATATTTTGCATTGTCAGATTACTCAGATTATCTTTATATAAAATATATGCTACATGCACTCATTTCAGTATGCTATTAAGGCTCACATCTTTAATCACTTGGGTTTTTTGCTGGTTTGGGGCATCATTGCTAAATTAAATGTTGGTTTGTGCCTTTCTAAAAATTATTTTGATTGATAGGACAAGATATAAATGAAATAAATTTGTTCCCAATTTTGTTGTCCCATTAAATCAAGCTATATTCTTTTTTCTATATTCCCTTCCAGTTCCTTCTCCTATGCTCACATGCCTTTTCCATAATTAACTCAGTGTTGCAGTCTGCTGTTCACATTATATTTTAAGCTTTTTCCATGGTGGTATAATATAAAAGTTCAGTATCATCATAGTACAGATGCAAAGCTATTCTGTTTATTTAATAATAAAGTATTTGACCAAATTAGTAATGTGGTGGGAACAGCAGTTAATAAAATATAAACAGTTTATGTGATGAAATGCAGCAAAATTAGAACTGGAGCCTGGGTCTCCTCACTTAACAATATATTATACAATGAACCTTCCAGTATTCTAGTTGCTGTATTTTAAAATTAACAGATCAGGAAAATAAGACTTCTATTGGATTTAGTGGACTTTATCCATCTCAATTTTCTATACTAAGGAAATTAATGTGTATACCAGCTTTATAGAGTTAATAGTAAATTATATAATACATTAATGTATTATGTAAATTTTACATTGTATACATGTTACGTATGTTCGATATGTTTTGGCCATATAATCAGAAAAATTAATGTTTTTTTGCATAACCAATCTACAGTTGAATTTAAGCTGTCTTAAACGCTGAAAACTAGGAATCACTTTCATCAGTTTATCAGTTTTATCAATTTGTTCAGTTTATTTACAGTTTTTAAGTGAAGTAATGTATTATCCAAATTTACATGAGTTAAATGCAGTAATTGTAAACATTTAGTAATGGAAGGCATAGGAAAAACAGGCATAATATGTAATTGAGCACAGGCTTTGTGGTCAAGAGATGTGGTGTTTAATCCCAGCTCTACTCCTACTAGCTCTATGTTCTTAGGCAAGTTATTTACTTTATCTCTTAGCCTCTATTTCCTTCTCTCTAAAGTAGGCTTAATAATACCTGCCTTATAGAGTTATAGTAAATTGTATAATACATAAATGTCATCTTGCAGAGAACCTGACACTCAATAAAGGTAGTTCTAGTACTTATTTTTACCTTTAATATTAATTAAAATTTGTACATGAATTACATTAATAGTAATTTTAGAGAAGAATCAATTTTAAATGGTTGAGGACTTATACATCAAATCAGATTTCTATGAATTCTATAATGTTTGGAAAGTTGCATATGTTGAATGATACAAAATTAAAATGGATAGTGAGAGAATTTTTTCTGAGTCTTCTGCCAGCTAACATATAATTTTCTTTGAACAGGTTCAGCACTGTGTAGCTACAACCTAAAGCCTTCTGAATACACTACATCTTCAAAATCTTCTGTTCTCTGCCCCAAACTACCAGTTCCAGCGAGGTAAATTTTATTGCAAAGTTGTTAACTTGTGACTGTTGTTTTTGTAGGTAAATTTTAAACAATATATGTTATTCTGAGAAAATAGTCATTTGATACCTGTTGGCCAGGTCCAATACTTTTATAACAAAAATTTTAAAGTAGGAATAGAAATGACATTATATATTTAATATTTAAAAACAACACATAGGCAGCCAACTTTTCTTGTTCTGAGATATTTTAAATTTATTTTAGGGGCTTGCTTTTTTTGTTTTTATTTTCATGCCATAATTTTTAAGTGCACAAAACCACTGAATTGCTGTAAAATCTGCAACAGACTTAGAAACCAACTCTCACAATCTCCAAAGAGTTTTTTAAATTGATCCTAGTAATATTTACTGGGATTGTTGTAAATTTACTTTGTGAATTTAGAAAGTATGCCAGCGATTATTCCCCATAGTTTCTTTCAGGTTATATTTTTTAGGTAACATTCTCTGTATTAGGTTGTTTCCTATATCTTATCCAAGGTCTTATTCAACAAACATTTATTATTAAGTACCTACTGTGCATAATGAATACAAAGATGAAACAAGAAATGTTCTTTGGAAGGATCTCAAAGTAGTTACAAGTAAAGCAATGTTTAAAATTATAAATAGATTTTTTGAAAGGAAATGCATTATCAAGCATTGTAAAATATATGCTCAGAATTAGGTATATGTATATGTATATGTGTGTATGTATAGTTTTGTATATACATTTGTGCACACACACACACCCCCACACACTTTGGAATGTTGGTCAAATCACAGTCTTAGTGTATATTGCCAACTGTGTGTAACATGAGTCAACTTCTCCAGGAAAATGTACTTGAGGCCACTTTAATTGCATCTCAATATATTATAGGAAGCTGTTGTATAAAAAATTTTGACACTCATGTCTACTTTCTTTTGGATTACTTATGGGTGTAACTTGGGTTTTATTAACTTGAATTTGAAATTTTCTGTTGAAAGTAAAAAAAAGATGTATCAGTTAAAAATATTTTCAGCTCATTAATCTTGTCAAGCTGCTGTTGAAAATCAAAATTTAAAGCCTGTAGACATAAAACTAAAGGGACTATTTTAAAAGATAGTAAGAGAGACCTACAAATTATGGCCTTAAACCAACAGCTACGGAGATTACATTCATATAAGTTGAGAATATTAGGGAAGCTGTGGCAGTAAAGAAAAGAAGATCCTTTGAATAGTCTTAGGAGAAAATTTATCCATATAAAAATGAGAAAAGCTCTATACCCTTATCTATCCAACTGGTAAAGTCTGTTTTAAATATATACTTTGAATATAGAATCATGCTTTCAAGATTAAAACATATTATGACAGGATAGCCAGAAAGCCTGGTTGTGAGAGAGAAGTCTCTGCTCCTGTGTAATGGGGGCAGGATGTCAGGTGGGGGCAGCCCAGCTCATCCTGCACATCCTTCCCTGCCTCTGACCTCTGATGCCACTTTGTCGAGGACTGCCTGTTCCTGGTTATCTTGGTTTTTGCAGTTTTTGGTACACACATGCATCTCACGATGTCCTAGGGGTATTCACTGGAAGACAAAGAATAGTATTAGGGGAGAAGATTTTAGAGATGGACAGAAATGGCTTCTAACAAGGTCATCATCTAATATCTCACTAATCTAAAATGCAGTGCTGAACCTATACCATCTGAAAACGGACTGCATGCTGTGTTTAAAAATCCTTATGTTTTACTTATTTTAGTACATCACAGTCTAAGTATGTTATCACTTTTGTCTGAACCAAGCCAGCTGGAAAGTAAAAGAGAAGAACATTTGATAGAAAGAAGGCAAATCTTGTAAATACCAGAGCTATATAGCATTAGGTAAACAAACTGAAAGGATCTGAGAATAAGAATAAATTTGTTTTAATAAAAAGACTTGGGGCATCACCCCGTTCCACACATCATTGTATTAGATACCAAGTCTCCAAAGGTGAGTAAGACCTAGTCTCTGTCCTTAAACTCATAGTCTAGTAGGGACTATGTTTTTGGTGACTTTTTTTAATGGCAAAAGACCAGCACCAGGCAAAACTATGAGGCAGGCAAGTACCCCTCAGCATCCTTCACATCTCTTTTGGTGTCCTTCTAGGAACATCCTACTGGGACAGAAGGACATGAACTTTGAGATAAGTCTGGGGTGAATTCCATATAATTACTTTCTATTTGTCACCTCTTGCAAGCCTCTTAACCTCTCTGTAAACCAAGTTTCTTCATGAGTGAAATGGGAATAGTCATACTCCCCTCAAGGAATTGTAAGAGTTAAACAAGATAATACGCATTAAACATCTATTACTGTGCTTGGCACTTGACTTAGGAGGTATTTCTTTAAACTTCTAGAACCTCTTCCTTTGGCCCATCTTTCTTGGGTATCCAGGGGCCTTCTACAGCTAAAAGCAGCACCTGTTTTAGAGAAAAGCAATTGTAAACTAATTTTCAATGAAGCATTAGTGACACATAATAACCAGATGATTACCATTCCTAAAAGCTTTTGAATTTTAAAAACAAATGCCTAGAAAGAGTTGTATTTTATCCAAATTCATAATTCTCTATTGGTGAAATGCCAACCACGGTGGCAGTATGGGGAATAGCTAGCCAGTATGCTTACAGTGCTTTTAGAAATAGCCGGAGAAAACAGCAATTGTAGAAACAGATTACATAAATTCAGTTTACGCATCATGTATTTGGGCACCTCTGCATGACAGAAAGTTTACTAGGTGCTGGGGAATTAATGATACAATAATGTATAGATGACAGATTAATAGCCAAAGGCCAGATGCAGTGGTTTATGCCTGTAATCCCAGCACTTTGGGAGGCCGAGGCAGGTGGATTCCTCAAGGTCAGGAGTTCAAGACCTGCCTGGCCAACATGGCGGAACCCCGTCTCTACCAAAAACACAAAAATTAGCTGGGCATGGTGGTGCATGCCTGTAATCCCAGCTACTCAGAAGGCTGAAACATGAGAATCGCTTGAACCTGGGAGGTGGAATTGTAGTGAGGCAAGATTGTGCCATTGCACTCCAGCCTGGGCAACAGAGCAAGACCCTGTCTCAAAAAAAAAAAAAAAAAAAAAACAGAAAAAAGAAGAAAGAAATTAATAGCCAAGAAAAAAATGTTATCTGTTCATATTTTTCAATGGAGGATTCAAGGATAAATTAACATTTACAAATCATCTACTACTTGCCAGCTATCCCACAGTGTCTCTCATATATATTATCTCATTTAACCTTCACAAAACCCTGTCAAGATATTGCCCCCAATTTGTAGATGAGGAAAAAGAAGATGAGAGAGGTTATCTAAAGCCATACAACTAATTGTTGCAAATTGGAATTTGAATCTAGGATGTTGTAGTCTATACTACAGTGAGTGTTCAACAACAACAAAGAGTATAGGAGTGAAAGAAGGCCGGGCACAGTGGCTCATGCCTGTAATCCCAACACTTTGGGAGACCAAAGTGGGAGGATCACTTGAGCTTGGAAGTTCAAAACCAGCCTGAGCAACATAGCAAGACCCTCTCTCTCTACAAAACATACATGCATGCATACATACATACAAACATACATACATAAACAAATAATAAAAATGTTTTTAAAAGGGTGAAAGAAGAGAAAAAAGAAACACCACTCCATATTTAGACTCATATTTCCTGCCTTTAGTGTACTGTAGAGATATTGCCAGAATACTTTATTGTTATACTTACTTAAATAAAACTTTTGCTGAAATCATGTGTAATTGTTTCTTTATAACCTGAGGTTCTAAAGTAATTATATGAGATGCAGACCCCTGCCTTCTCGTGAAGACAAATGGACAAGTGTTATTAGGCACTGTTAGTCATCATACTTTAGGGAGCTTATTAACGGTGATGATCTGAACTGAAAGGGAAATGGACAGTATGTTTGCCAAGGTAAGATATAATTTTCATATGAGGGACTAATGTAAAAACTTTTAAAAGACTCATAAGTTCATTTTGTTCTTGACTGCTTCAGCAAGTGAAACGGCATCACTTCCTAATGTGACTACATTGACTTACTAAAGATTCAATATTTGGTGGGCTTTGGAATGTAGAAAAACTTACTGTATATAGAATACTTTAGGCTTGTCCTTTTAATTAAGAAGCACAAAATGTGTCATTTACGTAAGATACTAAAGTAGAAATGATCTCATAATACTAGCTCCTCAGAAGTATTATTTTCTGAGTGGTATATGAAATCGGTGTATTCAACTCCACCTAAATTCATTAAATCACATGGGATTTCAATGCTAAAATATAAAACAAACCATTTCAATGACACAATTGTTACTTATTTTTTTAAAATAAGAAAACAATTCAAGTATCAAAACTCTGTGACCGGCAGAGTTGTTTTTGTTTGGGGAAAAGTTGAGAAAAAGAATGACAAGTAAGGAAATCTAGTTTGTTTAGATTTCAAACAAGGGAATCTAGTGCTTTTTACTTTAAAGCTAAGTATTTCATCTTATTTTTGAATAATGTCCCTATATATTATTTCTTCTTATGTTTGTCTTCTATTTTTGTTTTTCATTACCACTAGGAACAGATTTTGACTATCAGCTAGACAATGTAGTTACTCAGCATGTGCTAATTTTATACCTTTAAATTTAGAGCATCAGGTTGTTTTATTTTATTTTATTTTATTTTATTTTATTTTATTTATTTATTTTTAACTGACATCGACTGAATTTTGGTGTAAAGGACTGCTGTTATTTTACTCCAGTTCTTTGAAGGATACTTATAAAAGTACTCTTTCCAGTTGGCCAACTGTTAATAAACAGTGTGTAAAAATGTTTGAAAGGGTAAGTTCAGAGCAGATATTACCCAGCATTTCCTCCTAAATAAAAATGAAGGATTTTCATTTTGAAAGTTATAGTCATTCTCTTTTAAAATCATCTGTTCTCATCCTAAATTTGAAAACAACAACAACAACAACAACACTGAACATATTGGGCATCCTGTTCCTATATAATTTTGTGTCATCGATTTATGGGTGCCCTCTTGGATGATGATGATGATCTGAAGAGACTTGCAGAGTACTTACTCCTACTCTTTCAGCTAACCAATGGAGAAAGTAAGAGAGAGAGATGGAGTTACAGGCAGGGTGCAAGATTAGAAGAATTGGGGTTTTTATAGTTACCTGGCAGGAAAAAGAAAACAGGAAAGCAGGGCTGAGAAAAATAGTGGGTACTGAAAACAAGAAAAAGACATCAGTATCCTTAAGTGAATATATTTTATGTTCAAGGTTAGAGGCAAGTGAATTAAATAGACACTAAATCACAGATGATGGGGTAATAAATAAAGAGGATGGAGTTATAGATAATCATGAAACAGAGAGGATTTTAGTTTTGAAGGATAGACAACCAGGCTTTAGTTTAAAAATATGGTTAGAAGAGTCCTTAGGCAGAGACACTAACTTGCAGAGATAGCATCTAGACAACATCAGAAAAGAAGTTTCATCATGCAAAGTTGTCAAAGATTTCTGTCACAAATCAGCTTCTATTGACTTAGAAATTTGCAGTTAATCCTTTTTGAGTCTCATAATATTTTTAACTAAATCTACTTCACTTAAAGGTATTCTATAATATCTTTTTGCATCATTTGTGAAGCACTTTTTGGTTAAAAAAACAATGACTTGAATACCTATAATTCAAGCATTTCTTAGAATGCTCTGGCTTCCTGTGCTTTCTGATACAATATCAAACCTTTGGCATTAGCTTTCACTAATACCATTTTGGAGGTTTACACAAATACACAGGGATGCAAGAGGCAATTTTTAAAAACAAATATCCATGTCATATTGTTATGTCATCATTTTTGGATATATTTACTAAAGCAAGACTAAGGCAAAGCTAGATCTTTAAAATTATATTATTTTAATGTTCCACCAAATATGACAGCATGGAAGATGTCACTTATTCTTACCACCAATGGTGCTCATTTACTAACATTTAAAGGAAACTGACACATAGTGTGCTTATATTCTTACTGGAAAAGAAACATTGTTTTTCAAGGAAGGAAACAAGGATAGTGTTTTGCTTCAGGTCATATGAAGTTGCTTTGCTGAGATTAGAAACCTTGTAGTGCCCAACCATGTAATTTTATCCACTCATTGGACCAAAATACAGTGCCAACCAAGAATGAGAACACATTTGTATCATTCCAGTCAAAAACGTAGTTGTAGCTGTAACTTAAAGTTCTATGAACATATTTTCATGGATACCATTTTTTAAAAAGTTACAAGAACAATTCTGGAAATGTGGGATTCATGTTAGCGATGGCTAAATTTTAACATAAGGCAGGTATAAGTGTGTATGTATGCATGGACATACATATGGCTGTCTTAGAATTCGAGTAAATCACAACCGAAGGCATATTCATAGTTCTGTGTTTAAAATCTCTCATTGATTAGTGTATAGTATCCTCTCAGAAGTTGAGGATAGTGTATACTATCCTCTCAGAAGTAGAACCATGTTGTAACAAACCAGATTAATGTCACAGTTTACACATAGCTGTAGTCTTTCACAAGTAAAAGCTTCAGTCCATATAAGCCTAATATAAATGACTAAGTAATTGGTTATTTTACGTCTTTTTAGACACAGATAACCTTAGATTAATAGTGACTGATGAAAAGAAAATAGCCCAGAATTATGTGATCCTAACAAGTCCACTATGTCTCACTTTTTAATTATTTTCTGTTCTCATGATTATGTGTAATCTTTTATGCAGAGATATCACATTAGATATACTTTTTCCCCTTCTATTATTACATTATAAGCATTTCCATATATTACTACTCATGGTTACTGTTTTAAATAGCTGACTATTATGCTGTTTGTTGATGTCTCAGGATGACTTTGTTTATATGAGAGGTATTAAGCTTATGCTGTAAACACCTATATTAATCTGAGATTTTGTATGCTGTTTTGTTAGAGGAAACATTCTATTAATGGTGGCACATTTCAAGTAAAAGCATGTGCTTTTTATTTTCAAATCGCTTATGGCAAAAATTCATTTTCAGTTCAATAAAGTATGTGTTTGTAAGCTTTGTCATCTGCCCCTTGACTGGTAGATGTGCAGGCTAAGGAGTTTTAAGTGTTTGGTTTTGCTTTTGGTAGTTCTGTGTGTGTATGTGTGTGTGTGCGTTTCTTTTCAGAAGGGGAGGGTAATGTCTTCTGTTGGAACATGCACTCCACCCTCTTTGATAAGGCTTGTGGTGAGATTTGCATCACTACCCATGACAGTCATCCTCATAGCATTAAGCACACGGCTCTTAGCTCCCATAATGATGCGTGGAGGGTGGAGTGTATTGCAGCCATATTCACCTTTCATTTGTGTGTTTGATGTGGCATTTATATTAAGTAGGAGTAATTTTTTTTCTGATTTTTTTTTTCTTGTGTCACCAGTGCACCTATTCCATTCTTCCATCGCTGTGCTCCTGTGAACATTTCCTGCTATGCCAAGTTTGCAGAGGCCCTGATCACCTTTGTCAGTGACAATAGTGTCTTACACAGGCTGATTAGTGGAGTAATGACCAGCAAAGAAATTATATTGGGACTTTGCTTGTTATCACTAGGTAATTGTTTTTCTCATTATTAGCTATTGCATAGTATTGCAGTAGAAGACTGTTTTGTCTTTTAGCCAAAATATGAATACAACTGGGGATACTTGTAAAATGTTTAACTTCCCATAGCCAAAATCATTGTTTCAGATTATATATAGTTAAGAATATGTACATATAAGTATGTATATATATCTGAAACTCATTCCCTTCTTTTTTTCTTTCATTGGAGAAAACTAGTGTTTTCCCAAACATTGGTTACTTAGTCCACAGCTACTTTAATATGATAGCAGAAGCCTTCTTTTAATGAATCAACAACCCTCTGTTTTTAGTTATGATTCCTAAAAGGTATATTTACTTATACAGGAGGCGACATATTCTCTTATATATTCCCATCTAAGAATATAGATTTCTGATAGATTAATTTTGAAGTATGTAATTTCCTTTTCATTGCTGCAGTGCATAGTATCGATGTATTGCTGGAAAAATTAGGAAATCTCCACCTATTAGCCACTGAGTTTTCTAGTCCATAGATAATAAATCAAATAAAAATTTTATTTTCAAGATTAAAACTCCCTGTATTATTCTAGAACTATATGTACCTTATCAGAATGTATAGGCCTTCTTAGTTGGGAGAAGTAAACTATGGTAGGAACCAACAGCTATTTCATTATATAAGTAAACTTAGTATTTATGCCTATTAACAGTTATAGCCATTGAGAAGATACAAGCTGTATTTCCGTCTTTCCTGTCATTAGAGAGTATTTTCTTTTTGCTTAGGTAGTACTTGACTCAATTGAAATAATGCTGTCCATATGAAAATCTATTTCTGTGATATTTGAAAGGCTCCCATCTGTTTTTGGTTCCTGTACATTTATTGCAAAAGTGAGTACCTTAATAATGTTACCTAGACACGAATCCCAACCATTTATTTGGCTTTGCAAGTGGCCCAAAGAAACTTGACTCTTAGTCTAGCTTTATATCAAAATTATTTGGTTTTTGAAATAGTTGAATACTTTAACCACAAAACTAGAAATCCAATTAAAAATAGTGCCAATAATGTTAAGCCATCAGAATTCTATTTTTTATTAGAATGATTCTCTTTTGAGGCTTAAGTTTATAATATAAACTTAAAAAATCTTTGTTCATTTTTTGTGGAATGGGCCTTTAGATAATTAAGAAATTTATAAATTATTATTTCAGAAATGTAATTCCCATGCAAGGGTTAAATCTTTCCTTTCTTCTTTAAGATTTTTACTCAGGATTATAGCACATGGGATTTAGCTTGGGGCAGGTAGAATAATTGGCTGTATAACTCAAACAGCTTTGCTCCTTTTTGAGAAAGGTCTCCTCACCTGGGACCCCTGACCTCAGTTGAGAAATTAGACAGAGGAAGTTTGGCCATAGTAGGCTTCAGGATGTTACTCCACAGGGTTAGACCATCATTTGGAGTTCTAGAGGGGAAACAGCCAGAAAAGGATAAGATGCCATTTAGCTTCTGGACTGTCAGAGAAGTTAAGTTGGTCCTGAAATACATAGATTACTCAATAAAGGGTAGCGCCTAATTTAACTGATCTCTGTCTATGTGTGGTAATTTTTCTTGTCACCAACATGACATGTCATTCTCTACACTTTGTGTGCTGGCATGTATGTTTGCATGTCTGATGTCTTCCCCGTGGTGAATCCACAACAGTCCTGTGCTGTTTTTGAGTCACCATGTGCATTTGCATGTATTTTTTTCTGTAGTTCCTAAACCCACAGTTAGGTAACTTTGGTTTCGAGTGATGCTATTTAAGTGGTACAAGTAGCAAAGTCAAATACAACAGTAGCCAGTTTCCTTCCTTACCTAATGTGGTCAATAGCAACAGAATATTTCCCTGGGGAAAAAAGCAACCATCAAAAGGGTTTTCTTTGTATTTACCTGTGTTTTCAAATAATATTCTATATGTTCTCTATTTATCTTCCCTGCAGTTCTATCCATGATTTTGATGGTGATAATCAGGTATATATCAAGAGTACTTGTGTGGATCTTAACGATTCTGGTCATACTTGGTTCACTTGGTAAGCTATTTATTTCTTTGTTTTCATGGTACTTAACTACTTTGGTAGAAAATAGAAATACAAAGAAGAAAATAAATTTTATTTTCACATGCTATATCTTCAAGGAAGACTGTTAATTTTTGCCTTAAAATTTCTCATAATTCTATTTGCCCCTCCCTTCATTTCATCACTGTTGGCATTTGAAGTCCAGACCTTTTTTCTATGCATATGTATATGAACATATATAGTTAAATTTTACCAGCTGAATATGAAACCTTTTAGTAATGGAATTTGTTCTCATTACATTTATAATCTTCACTGGTATGTTTGGTCTTACTGTTCTCATCTGTTCTGTCTTTCCTGAAATTCTTTAGACTACTGTGATTATTAAAGTCAGAAATAAGATGATATATGTTGAGTTCTCCCCTACCTCCCTTAAATTTAGCATAAACTTTGCTTCCTTTTATCCCCTACTCTCTTCTGCTCCCTCCCACTTTTTGCGTTTGTTAAATAGTCTGAGCTTTTGTACTAGGGTTATAATTAAAGTTAAAATATTATTTTCACCTGCTGTATCTTTTTAAAACTCTTGTTTATCTTTGCCTTAAAAAGTTTTATGATTATATTTACATTTACGTTTTCCTGGACTAGTTTTATTAGGTACTACTTGTCCTTCTTCTATAAAGTAGTGCAGAACTGCTAGTAAGGAAAACTAAATCAGTTATTTGGAAATAAATTTGAAGAGGTTTTCCTGAATGTAAAGGAAAATTACCAAAAAAGTAAAATGGTAAGTTAGAAGATGATAGCAGAAGAATAAACCATGACCTTAGGAGAAAAGAAAACAATGGAACAGAAACAACAATCAAATACAGAAATAAAAAATTTCAGAATTAAAAAGATTCCCCCAAAAGATCATAGGCAAATTTAATTATGATTCAGAATTAGACAGAACTTTAAAGCTCTAGATATTAATAGTGTTGTGATGATTAAATTAGATCACATCTATAAAGGATGTAGCACAGTTCCTAACACAAATTAAAAGTTTAATAATAAATACTGTCTACCATGGCTATTGTGAACAGCTTCCTCCTTGACATCATTATTTCAATTTCATTCTATTTTTTTAACTTCAGCTTTTCTCCTGTAATTCATTTCTGTTTCTAGGAAACATATTTTCTTCTTCCATTTTCTGAATATATTAAACATTTTTCCAAACAATTTTCTTGTACCTGCAAGACTTCAAAATGGAAACATTCCCCTTGCTCTAAAATGTTTTTCACCAATTTCTGGTAGTTTTGATTTGTTTCCTCCTCTTCAACAGATGGAAAATTTGTACTTGGTGTTTGCCAACAAATAGGTAATGGAATTTGTCTTTGACCTCATTCACTCTTGAGTGCAGATGTTGATGTACCTCGACTTTACTTCAGTTTTTTATCTCCTAGACATTTATCATATCAGCCACACACACACACATCTCTCTACTCTGAATTATCCAATTTTTTACTGTGACCTACAAGGCCTTACAGTATGGTCTGGTCCCCAGCTACCTCTCTGCCCACATCTCTACCACTTTCCGCATTGTTCATTGCAGTAGCCACAATGGTCTTCTTTCTCTCATACTAAGGATGGTTCTACCTCAGCCTCTTTGAACTTTGCCTGGAACACTCTTTCCTTAGATAGTATCATAGATTGCTCTCTGTCTTTGATTCCGTTGCTCAGTTATCATCTTACTAATACCAGTGAGGCCTTGCTTACCCATCATATATAAAATTGCAAAGCTTTCCGTACCCAAACACTCTATCTATATCCTTCTTACCAGGAGATCATTTTTTCTTTAGACTTAATATATTGTATTTTTCCTTGTTTTCTTATTCCTCCCCCCCACCCCCCGCCCCCACTGTTACATAAGTTCCATGAGCAGCAAGAGTGAGGACTCGGCTTTGTTTACTGCTCTATCTCTAGCTAGAAGAATAGGTGCTGTAGCATTCAAAATGTTTGCTGAATGGGTTGAAGGTAGGTATGTAAGTCAGCTCTCATATGTGGAGGTAGGTTTGTCTCCGTCTTCAGTCTGGTTCTTTGAATCTCTCAACCGGTGTTGGAGATTAAAAAATGCTCATCCCTAGCACCCACCACTATCAGAGGTTTCCTCTTTGTTCCTCCCTTTGGTGGGAACTGTTCTTTTGATTTGCATGTATTCATTGTACAAATATTTAATCAACTGCATTACTGTGTCAGTGCAAGACACAGAGGTATCTGTGATGAGTACAACAGAGAAGATCCTTGCCCTCTTCAAGCTTCATTGATGTTTTCTGTGATGCTTATTTCCTTCCTTCAGCCTCCTCAGCTTAAATGCTGAGGCTCTTTCTTTGTGATCAGTTCCTCTCAGAGGTGTATGTTTCTACTGGCTCGCTCTTAGCTTCATAGTCAATAATAAATAAATTTGAAGGAAGCTTATTTGATACACTGAAGGATTTGTAAGTGCTTAATGTGGAGGGTGATAATAGAGTAATGGACACTTTCTTTATGCTGGCAAAAAGTTATCGCTACGTACTTCCCAGCCAAATGGATTGTCACTGCATTAGTCCCATGATGATCTGTAGGAAGGGTCAAGAAAATTGAGAATTTATGTTACACATTTTCTTATGCTAATTACTGCATTAAAAATTGGCTCTTTTGTCTCCAGGAGGCACAGGTGTACTATGGTGGCTGTATGCAAAGCAAAGAAGGTCTCCCAAAGAAACTATTACTCCCGAGCAGCTTCAGATAGCTGAAGACAATCTTCGGGCCCTCCTCATTTATGCCATTTCAGCTACAGTGTTCACAGTGAGTTTAGGCTTTGGTGTGTCTTTTGGTTTTGTGTTTTATTTGCAGGAGATCATTAATGGAGCAGAAACTCAAATCTAGCTTTTGCATTCCTGACCCTGATCTCCAGTAGATAATATCTCTGTCCCATAGTATATGAAACATTAAAAAGTCTCCTAAAGGCTTCCCTCATGGATGAGTGCTATTTGATGAAACGTTTTTTTCTACCCTGACTGCTTTTTGAGAGAGGATTTTCACCCTAGAATATTTACATTACCATTTGCTTACAAGAACATATTTCTTACTGTCATAAGATAATTACTTTTTAAAAATGATTCCCTTTACTGCAGAAAAGTATGTTAAAAAATATATCATTTCATTTACTTGTTCACTAATTATCTTCCCATTTGTCTTTCAAACTTTTCATTTAACAATATGGCGTTATTTCAGAAATATAGGTCTGGGCAGGTACAGTGTGGCTTATGCCGATAATGCTAGCACTTTGGGAGACTAAAGTGGGAGGATCACTTGAGCCCACGAGTTGTAGACCAACCTGGGCAAGATAGTGAGACCCTGTCTCCATAAAAAACTAGAATCAGCTGAGCATGGTGGTGTGCACCTGTGGTCCCAGCTACTTGGGGGGCAGAGGTGGTAGGGTCACTTGAGCCATGATTGTGTCACTGCATTACAGCCTGGGCAACAGAGTGAGACCTTGTCTCCAAAATATATATGTGTATTTGTGTGTGCGTATGTGTGTGTATGTGTGTGTGTGTGAGATTTGCTGCTTAGGTATTAAGCAATAAAATTACCAATTAACATGTGGTTAAATAATTTATATATGTATCTTTGGTTCATCATTATCTTCTCTCTGAAAAAAGAAAAAAAATCAGTCTACTTCTAAGAGCAACCGAAGCTTTTTATTGAGCATCAGAAACAAAAAATAAAGCCACCATAAAACCATTGATGCCAAAAGATATTTGTTAGTTATTGTTATACAGATGTTACAACAAAATATGAATGAAATCTCATTTCAGGTACAGTTTGCTGTGCCAGCTGCTGGAGATGGGACGTGGGGGTGGGAGCAAGCAAAGGGTGAATCTGACACAGATCCCACTTTTAAGGAGCTATTGGTCTAATAGGGAAGATCGAAATAAAAACCTCATTTTTATGGTGTATTTGTTTAAATAAAGAGTCTCCTCCTGACTGACAATATGTTTTGATACATAATGAGTGGCAAAGGGAAAAGGAAAAAAATTCTAGGATGTATTAATAAGTTGATAAATCCTTTATGTTTTGCTTTAAAGGACACTTGGTAACCGTCATATACAATTGACAATAAATATTGCAAGAGAGATACTTACTGCTAAAATATTATTGAAATTCAAAGAATGCTACCTCCAGGTTTGGGGGTGAAGGGTTATGTTAAAAATTTCTACTATTTTCGGTTTCTGTTTTCACTACTTACAATAACTGAAACCATTCTCTCCATACAGGTGATCTTATTCCTGATAATGTTGGTTATGCGCAAACGTGTTGCTCTTACCATCGCCTTGTTCCACGTAGCTGGCAAGGTCTTCATTCACCTGCCACTGCTAGTCTTCCAGCCCTTCTGGACTTTCTTTGCTCTTGTCTTGTTTTGGGTGTACTGGATCATGACACTTCTTTTTCTTGGCACTACCGGTAAGAAGATATGCTTCTTTCTCTTAGTGACAAGCGTGATTTGCATTCCAGTATTTTAGAACATCAGAGAGAGGTAATTCTTCAGACATTTGTTGGTGACGGTCCAATAGCCATCAGAACTTGTAGTGGTTATGGCTCTTCAACAACCTACTCCATATTCGTCTTTTTTTTTTTAGACGGAGTCTTGCTCTGTCACCCAGGCTGGAGTGCAGTGGTGCTCTCTTGGCTCACTGCAACCTCCGCCTCCCAGGTTCAAGCGATTCTTCTGCCTCAGCCTCCTTAGTAGCTAGGACTACAGGCGCATGCCACCATGCCTGGCTAATTTTTGTATTTTTAGTAGAGACAGAGTTTTATGATATTGGCCAGGCTGGTCTCGAACTCCTGACTTCGTGATCTGCCTGCCTCAGCCTCCCAAAGTGTTGGGATTACTGGCGTGAGCCACTGCTTCTGGCCTTTTTTTTTTTTTTTTTTTTTTATTTGAGACAGAGTGTCTCTCTGTCGCCCAAGCTAGAGTGCAGTGGTGCGATCTCAGCTCACTGCAACCTCTGCCTCACAGGTTTAAAACAATTTTCCTGCCTTAGCCTCCTGAGCAGCTGGCACTACAGGTATGCACCACCACGCCTGGCTAATTTTTGTATATTTAGTAGAGACAGGGTTTCTCCATGTTGCCCAGGCTGCTCTTGAACTCCTGGTCTCATGTGATCCGTCCACCTCAGCCTCCCAAAGTGCTGGGATTACAAGCGTGAGGTAGCGTGCCCAGCCCATATTCGTGATTTTTTAGAACATCCTAGCCATGTAAGTCTAGATCAGGGAAGGCCTGAAATTGCATTCTAATTCTGAAATGATCATGAATTTGAAGTAAGTTCTGGTACTGACTCAGACGTTTAGATTCATTCTAAGATGAACCAATGAATGCAGTGTCACTCAGGAGTTACCTCAAATCCCAGGTATAGCCAAGGATATACTTACTTCCTTGAGATTTTCTAGTTTGGAAATGATCTGACCCTAACTAGAGCTCCAAGTGAGGATATAGTTCATAGTTAGACACTCAGACTTTCTTACAGCCATACCGAATATCAAAGGTTAAACTTAAATGGAACTAATTGTAAAGAGTATCATAAGGATAGTAAACTTGTATGTAACTATGTAACTTATCTGTCCATTCAGCACACACACTTAGCAATTGAATATAATAATAATTTCTGTATTTTGCTAAGAAATCTATAATGATTGGATAAATAATAGGTCTTGAAAAAAACTGAAGTGTTTGAAAATTCATGGTTAAACTAAATAATTGATAATTAAAGGAGAATTTTATCAAATTGAACAACTTTTAAAAGCTTTATATGATGCCTCTGAGGACATCAAAATGCATAATAGTACAAATCTTAATTTCACAACTTTTCAAGTGATAGTTGTTTTTGTCCCTTTATGAAATAGCACATGGATCAGAAGGTTTGTGGCTTGGGGTAGAGGGACCCCATTGCCTTCTATTTAATTGCCGTATTTCTGGATTTGTACTTTATGTGCTTCTTCTTTCCTCCCTTGGTATTTTCCTAGGCAGTCCTGTTCAGAATGAGCAAGGCTTTGTGGAGTTCAAAATTTCTGGGCCTCTGCAGTACATGTGGTGGTACCATGTGGTGGGCCTGATTTGGATCAGTGAATTTATTCTGGCGTGTCAGCAGATGACAGTGGCAGGAGCTGTGGTAACATACTATTTTACTAGGTGAGAATTTGTTGTTATTAGACAACTCAAGTTCATCTAAGGGACGGTGTCCACAGGCTGGAGGGGAAGGGAATCAGACTGGGGCTGGTAGGAGTTTCATTTCTTTAATAAAATAATTAGAAGTGAATATGATAGAGTGTTATATATAGTTGATAATTCTGGGAGGTGGTCAAATGAGAGATTGTTGTTTTATTCTTTATACTTTTCTGCAATTGTCTCAAAAAATTTATCGTGATGTCACAAATTGTATTTAGCAGAAGAATAAATCTTATAGTGGTGCCATACGTACTTTTGCTTTGTATAAAAGTCCATCAAAGGACAAGTCTTTTTAGTTTGTTTAGACCGGAACAAGTGTGAGTTCCCTTTGCTAACTTTACAGCCAAATATGAAAGCTTTAGGCCTCATAGTTTTCTATTATAATTATATGCCAAGTCTAAATTGAACATCTTTTTAAATTCTGTTTTCTGATTATGTGGTTAACCCCGTAAGTATTCACTAATAGAAGCTTTCGGAGCACAGTTTTATTTAACTTGAAGTATTAGAGCATCAGAACCCCATGAAACCATAGAGCAATGACATTAATTTAAATAGCATATGTGTAGCATTTGTAATAGTAGCATTTGTAATAGTGATATATCACTTGGCCATTTTGTCATAAGACAAAATAAGAGTGATGAGCTGATTTTTTTTTTCCCCCACTGCATTGAACTCTAAACCATACCTGTGTTTCCATCCTGATCTAGGCTTTGTTTTAATTGTCTTTTTGGTCATTTTTTAAATAGGGATAAAAGGAATTTGCCATTTACACCTATTTTGGCATCAGTAAATCGCCTTATTCGTTACCACCTTGGTACGGTGGCAAAAGGATCTTTTATTATCACATTAGTCAAAATTCCGCGAATGATCCTTATGTATATTCACAGTCAGCTCAAAGGAAAGGTAAGAGGAAAATGCATTTCTGTACTTTCTGTGGGCACATTCCAGACCTCAGTTCTGCATGTAGGAAAGCATCCAATAATGTTAAATACAAAGTTGTGTTTTCTTCAAAGTCTTTACGAGGCAAAATCTAGCCCTTCTCCCCTGTCTCCCACTCACGCACTCCGTATGCTCTGGCAAAATTCATCCAATCACTAGTTACTAAAAGTTTCCTGTGCTGCTCTTCCTCTCTGTTGACTCACATATCTTCCTTGTTAGAACTTCTTCCCTATCCTTGACTGTGGGAATAACATGCATTTCAACATAGTTTAGCTCAAATTCTACCCCTTTGTAGAAACCTTTCCTGATTCCTGCCATCTCCCAAACAATGCTGTCTCTTTGTTCTCCACTCTTATAACTCTTAGCATCTATACTACATTCTGATTGTAACTTTTTTGTGTTTAGTATTTTTTTCTCCTACTAGATTGTAAGTACCTTGCAGGTGTTATAAACTTCGTTGTATCTTATATGCAATAGAGACTAAATAAATATTGAATTTAACTTATTAAAAATAATTCAGTCATTATGTTTTAAGGAGAAAGTAGACAAGTATGGAGGCTTTGAAGCATAAATTGTGATTTTAAAATTTTTATTTATTTTTCTAATGTTTGAAGTCTTCTGTATGACAGTTTGATTCTTTGGTTTTTTGATTATTTCAATTTTTCCCCCATCCAGGAAAATGCATGTGCACGATGTGTGCTGAAATCTTGCATTTGTTGCCTTTGGTGTCTTGAAAAGTGCCTAAATTATTTAAATCAGGTAAAATATTTTAAAATTAAATCTAATATTTACTTTCAAAGATAGGTTCATTGTTTCTTCTCCCAAGCTAAAATAAACTTAATTGAAAGATGTTATGTTTTTCTTGTGGTATTGTACACACATTGTACCTTGATAAAGTGTGTCTATTTCAATCATATTCTTATTTTTTAAATTAATATATGTGCTTACCAAGCCTCATTATTATTTTAATTTTTTCCAACTATTATTTTAGGTTTAGGGGGTACATGTACAGGTTTGTTATGTAGGTTATTATTTTTATTTTAATAAATAGATAAAACATCACTAGGGTTTGTTTTTCAGGGAAAACATTTATCTCTTATCCCTTAATTCACATTCCTTCATTTTTTAAGTTTTCCCTAAGAATCTGACTACTGTGGCTATTATTATCCTTTCATTTTTAAAAATGTTGTTTGAAAACTTCAGTGTAAAGCTATTGTGACACTTTATCCCTCTCTGCAGCTAGCTACTATCATTCAAACTAGTGTGCTCTCTATGCTGATACTTTTTTTTGTTGGAGGGGGGTCCCCAACTGCTAAACACTATGATATTGGCCTGGGAAATATTATCAAAGGAAGTACTACTTATAAGGTTGAATGGAAGAATTGATATTTATAGGATAAAAGGGCTGAGGGGAATGGATTAGTCCTCTATCTAGCTAATATCTGAGGATCTAGGAGTCTCTGTGGGGCATTCCTTCCTTCTTTTCTTTATTTTTTTAAGTTACTTTTCCATTCCCTAAAAATCAGTTCTAATGTATTAATGCCCTCATCTAATAGGCCAGAGGTAAAATTGACTTTCTCACCATTTACCGCTAAGTGATTAAAGAGTAGCATTGCACTTTCCATTCACTCCAGGCTAGTCACAGGTTGATAGTTCTATGGTCATGGTATTGAGCATGCCTGGACTTTGCTTTATTGGGTTCTGTGGTTACTATGAGAAAGTAGGTATGATGTTTCATTAGCAAAATACATTCTTATAGGTCATAATATTCCCTGTGGATGTATAAGTGTTTGGAAGCTCATTCTTAAAATAATTAGTAACAGCCATAGCAACTTGAAAAATTGGGTTCTTTAAAATTGGTTTGAGGCCAAGTCATCTTTATCAGAAAGTTGGTGGATACACTAAAGATGATCGTAATTGCATTTTTATACCCATCACTAAGTAGCTTATCCTTGGAGAGGTATGCGAAGCCCAGATCTCTAGTCTCAATCCCACTGCCGTCCCCCAGGCACCTTTTGCTTTTACAGTTTTCCAAGTGTGCCTGGGATGACTTCCAACACCTGAGTAGTTCCTACTGAATCTTAATGATTCTGCCTGAGCGTCACTCCAAGAAGCCATCCTTCACCACACTAGCCCCTCTGCTGAGCTTCTTACACTAGGTCATACCTTAGTATTCAAATACTAACAACACTACATCGAAGTTATCTATTAACTTTACCTTTACATTTCTAGCTCCTTTAAAGTAAAGATCTTCTTTTTCTTGGTCTCCTCAGAAGCTAGCACAGTGCCCAATATACAATAGGTGGTCTTTTAGTGTTTTCTGAATGAACTGTTAATTATATAAGTGAATATTTGGACTCAAAAGGACTAACAGGGTGATACAAAACTATAAAAATCTTGAAAAGGAGATGTGCAGTTATACTGAAGGAAGAAAACACATCATATGATATCAAGATAGTCGATTAAAAGGTTACAGAAATCGAAGGTTTTCAGCATATCCCAAGCTAAACATTAGTCAGTGATTTAGTACCAACAACCCTGAGATGTTGATCTTTTTTGTACACGTTTTGTCCATTTTGGATCAGCATTTTGTAGGCATGATGTTTGAAGTTTTAAGTGGAACATTAAAATAGTAGTAAATCAAATATGTGAGCAAAGGCTTAGAGAGAGTTATTCTGAACTCATACTTTGTAGTTCTGTTTGGGAGTACAAAGTGCTACAATGTGGGGACTGATCACCTGCAATGCTTCATGTCTCCTGGGCTCATAGGAGATGCCACATTTGAAATATGGTCAACACAACTCTGTAAGGCTAGCATTATTTTCTCATCTGTTTCATAGATGAGAAAATTGAGACTGGCATCTGTGGCAGATCATGAGACCTAAAGGTAGAAGAAGTTTTCAAATCAAAGTTTGCCTCACTGTTTCCAGTATATCACACTGCTGCCATTATATCACACTCATACACATATAAATATATATACATTTCTGAGTGGCATAAACAAAAATATGGTTTATTATAGAAAATATGCAGACATCTCAAATTTTAATGATTCATTCTGTAAACTAAGACAATGATTTTTTAAAGAAAGTCTATTGAGGTCAGGCATGGTGGCTCACACCTATAATCCCAACACTTTGGGAGGCCGAGGCAGGTGGATCGTTTGAGATCAGGAGTTCGAGACCATCCTGGCCAACATGGTGAAACCCCATCTCTAATGAAAGTACAAAAATTAGCCAGATGTGGTGGCTCATGCCTGTAGTCCCAGCTACTCCGGAGGCTAAGGCAGGAGAATCACTTGAACCTGGGAGGCCGAGGTTGTAGTGAGCCGAGATTGAGCCATTGCATTCCAACCTGGGCAACAGAGCGAGACTCTGTCAAGAAAAAAGAAAGAAAGAAAGAAAGCCTATTGAAATTAAGATTTGCAACACACTTGTAATTTTTATGACTTTGAAAAAGTCTAAGAATTTAGAACAAAATTGGATAAGGCCTACAGTATGAGTTTGACTTGGTGCCCTGTCTTAATCTGTTCAGGCTTCTATAACAAAATACCATAGGCTAGGTGGCTTCTAAACAACAGAAATTTATTTTTCATAGTTATGTAGTTTATGAGAACTATCCCCATAGTTCAAGAGGCTGGGAAATCCAAGATCAAGGCACCAGCAAAATCAGTGGCTTGTGTGGGCCTGTTTCCTGGTTCAGAGATGGCGCTTTCTTACTGTGACTTCACATGGTAGAAGAGACAAAATAGCTCTTTGGGGTAATTTTTTAAACAAGGGTACTAATCCCATTCATGAGAGTAGAGCCCTCATGACCTAATCACCTCCCAAAGACCCTACTTACTAATACCATTACCTTGCTGACTATGTTTCAACATACGAACTTTGAGAAGACACGAACATTCGGACCATAGCATTCCCCTTCCCCCTTTTGCCTCAAATAAGAAAGGAATAATTGTCATTACCCTTTCATTTATTTAATTTATAAGGATCCACACAGAACTGCTCATACCCTATATTCCCTTAGCATTGCTGTCTAGCTTGCCCCTATTAAGTGAGTCATTATGTAAATATTTTAAACTTTAAGAGAATTGCTGGGTCCTTCGCTAGAGAAAGGAAAGAAGATGTGAAAATGAAGAAGTTGTATTCTGGGACAGATGGTCACACAGGCCTGTTACATGCATGTGACCCTCTGCCCTCACATATTTTCTTTCACATGATCAGTACTTTTTAACTATATCCCGTCACACAGAAGTACAACCAGGGATTGCGTGGGCTAACAGGCATCCTTTAAAAAGATTTCTGGATGGTGGTCATCCTTCATCTTGCTCCGGGGGGTTGAATATCCTCAAGCTTGTGTCCTACCCAAGCAAATGTTGAGCGTGGGCTAAATGTTAATCAGTGATGTCTGTCTGTGGGCAGTTTAACTCCAGATAAGGAAGGCTGTCTGAGAAGAAGGTGGGTGGACTCTAAAAATCTTAACCAAGAAGTCTGAAGAAAGTTCAGAGAATAGTTATCAGGGAAAGCCATAAAGGACTCCGAAATTCCTAAGAACCTTAAGCATGAATTCTTTTAGACTAGGAAGTATAGAAAAGGAGGGAATTTTCATTGGCCTGCTATGATTTGCAGCACATTTTTCTTCCTGAAGAAGTCATCTTGACCTTTATGTATCCAGTTTATCTTCCTACCTTGGGAGGGAGTGAAAGAGCTTGCAAAATATCCACGTACTTTTTTTTTAGTTGGGTTGAATACAAAGGAATCGCATAGATCCATAGAAATACTGCCAAAAAGGCTAAATTTCTGTGACTATCTTCGACTCTCACAGAAATTTCTCAGAGGGGTGGAGAAAATAAATTATTGCTGCTTATTTATCTACAAAGAGATAGACTTCTGCCCTAAAAGCAGATGGAATGGCGCAGGGTGGGGTGATAAGAAAGAAGCAAAAGAGGAATAATAATAATTCTCAAATGAAATGAACCTTCTAAAAACTAATGAGGGAAACAAAAAGTTTTTATAGTTTAGTTTGGAAGTGTTGGGCATTCTCCTCATGTCAACTGGTCTGATGATAACAGAGGAGAGAGACTGGAGACATGTGGGTCCTCTCTTGCTTCTGTCTCAAGGAAATTCATGGTGAACTGGAAAGGGTAGAACACTATAGTTAAGAGTGAGTTGTTCCCATTGAGGGTAGGAGTGACCATAAGCTAGTACCTAGTTGATTTAAATGGGTTGTCCAATTTCCTTGATTCTAGACATTATGAGCTATTTAGCATCAGGATACATCTCATAATCAATATGTATATTTGATATGGTAGGATATTTTCTCCTAAAAACTTGTTATGAATAACTGGCTCATTAGTCTCTTGATTATATCTTAGAATGTGGGAAATAAGGTATTTCTCTTCAAGGGAGTTATGCTCCAGATCACTGAAGACCTTTGTCAATTAAATTGTTGAACTGAAGAATTACAGTGAGAGATGCTGAAAGATTGAAAGTTGTGGAGGAAGTTACTAAAATTTGAAATGAGTAAATGTGGTTTGTATTTCCAATAAGAGGGTGGATTCCACATACAGTAGATGAGGGAGTAGATGAGATTGATATTAATCCTTGGCAGTACTGTAGAACAGGAAGTCAGCAAGCTTTCTCTGTGAGGGACCAGAGAGTAAATATTTTTGGCTTTATGGGCCATACAGGATCTTTCATGACTGCACAATTCCATTGCTGTAGCATGAAAGCAGCCATGGACAATATGTAAACAATGAGCACAGCTGTGTGCCAGTAAAACTTTATTTACAAAAGTAATTGGCAGGCCAGATATGGCCTGTAGGTGATAGGTTCACCACCTCTGCTATAGAATAAATTGTTAACTGGGTGTTTTTGTGAGTACTTAGGGAACTGGTGCGAACTGGGAACCAGTCTGTGTTCTTTCAGAATAGAACTGGCTGGGGCAGTTCTTCTTCATCATTTTTCAGCAAGGTTAATGTTACACAAGATCAAAAGTATAGTTTATTTTTACTTCTTTGAGTCACTTGGCAGAGTATTTCAAAAGAAGCTTTTGTGGAAGATGAAAAAAAACACTTGGACCACTGCAGTTAGGTAGTTAACTCTGTGGTGCCTGCTGTCTTTTATCTGATAAGAAGCACTGACAGATGACAATATAAGGGAGCAACAAGCAGGCAGATGCTAACGAACACTTAGTATGATTTCTTTAAGATGTTCTGTATTTTAGTTTTTGAGATAAAAAGACTTATAGTAATATATTCTGATAATAAACTTCCGCAATTTGTATGATGAAATTCTGTATACCAAAATCATACTGTACTTCTGTTTTGTTTTTCTTTTTTTGGAGATGGAGTCTTACTCTGTCGCCCAGGCTGGAGTGCAGTGGTGTGATCTCGGCTTACTGCAACCTCCACGTCCCTGGTTCAAGCAATTCCCTTGCCTCAGCCTCCCAAGTAGTTGGGATTACAGGCGCACACCACCACGCCTGGCTTACTTTTTTGTATTTTTAGTATAGATGGGGTTTCACCATGTTGGCCAGACTGGTCTCGGACTCCTGCCCTCAGGTAATCCACCCGCCTCGACCTCCCAAAATGCTGGGATTACAAGCATGAGCCACCGTGCCTGTCCTCATAATGTGTTTCTTAAAGAGCACCATAATTTATTTCCTACTGCCCCATTACTGAAAAAAGCTGAGGAACCACAGGTAGTGACCTGCTCAGTAAAATACTCTCTTCGGCTCTGAAATGTTCTGCATTTTTAATCAATGAATTTAATCATATAATGGCAAGTTAAATTTTTGATAATTCAAACCTCATCTTCATTACAGACTCCTAATAATTAACAAGCTTTTAATTAGAATATTCATAAATTGTAGACCATCTCTCCTGGGCTCAGTGGTTAATGCTTTATAGACAACACAGTATAAAGCAAGCCCTTTATCTCCAACAGTTTCCCAGCAATCCCAACATTTGGGACCCAGTGACAATTTGAGTCAGCACTAAACCCAAAATTCCTCAGGACCAAAAGTTTTAGTCACAAAGTTCATATACTTTTCCTTCCTAAGACTCAAACATATTTGATGTTATAATACTTTTTCACACTTCCCAGAAAACATCAATGCTGTTCTAGAATGTAACATAAAAAAGAACGGAAAAAAAAAATCAGTCTATGACTAGTAGGTCAAAGAGCACATGGGGCAGCCGAAGCAGGTATAATTGAATGAAAGCGTTATCAGCTAGAACTCAGTATTTTAAGGAACAGAAAGCTCAGCTCAATCTGACCTGAACAAGGGAGAGGGAGGGGAATGTAGAGCAGGAAAGAGCTGGGATTCTTAGCAATTTATTAGCTTCTATAACAGAAAAGTTCAGAAATCTGGCAAGTTCCCAATGTCCCAATTGTCACCAAGTTGAAGTACCTGGTTCTCCCTGCTCTGACTTCATGGTGTTGGCCTCACCCTCAGTTTTACACTGTGACCTTCAGCAGCTCTTCTCATTATGTTAGCCAAACAGCTACAGCCATTCATACCCTCACACCTTCAAGAGAACCTATGGAAAAGAAAGAAAGCCTCTTTTTCCCAGAAGCCCGAGGGAACATCACTTTTGCTTTCATTGGCTCTGATTGGTTTATTTACCAATTCTGAACCAATCATTGTGGCCAGTAGGTATAGTATGCTAATTGGCTTATGTCAGTCAAGACCCATCCCCAGAGCCTGAGGTAGTGACAGTCTCACTGGGACTGAAACAGGGAATGGGGTAAGGCTGTTTTCTCAAAAAAGATTTAGGGTTCTGCTCCCAGGAGGAGGAGGGGTATAAAATGCCAGCTATCAAAGAGCTATGTACTACAAGAGCTGTGAGAAGTGAGAGCATAGAAGAAAGCCACCAAGGAGGAGATAGTAGATAGTCCAGATAGAGCACCACAGCAATCTGATGCCCACACCTACCTCTTGAGCTTTTAAAGCATCACCTAAATGATTACAGTGCACTGCTGATGTTCACAGTCATGACCCTGAGACATCTAGGAAAGATTAAATTATGTTTGATTTACTAAGACAGGGAAGAAGTTAATGGATGTTAGAAAGGTTTGTGTATGTTTTAATAAATAACAGTGTTTTTAAAGGACCAAAACTAAGCCAAATGGAAAGTTATTTTTACCATATGAGGCTTTAAATCTTATATTTTCTTGTACTCAGTCTCAATCTTACCTCATTAAAGGGTGCCATGTGTTTGACTGAAATATTTTTAGAAGCTATGTTTTAGCTATGCTCAGTTTATATCTTAACAAAGGAAGTTTCAGTTGTTGATGAAAATGTTGTTTTTGCTTTTGTCCAGAATGCATACACAGCCACAGCTATCAACAGCACCAACTTCTGCACCTCAGCAAAGGATGCCTTTGTCATTCTGGTGGAGAATGCTTTGCGAGTGGCTACCATCAACACAGTGGGAGATTTTATGTTATTCCTAGGCAAGGTAAGACCAAGTATTTTTTTCTGCAACATACAGTAAAATTTTGCATATATGTATTTGCTCTTTTATTTTAAAAATAGCCAGGCCACCAAAAAACTAAAAGTAAGTACTTAGAAAGTACTTAGAAAGCCCTTACTATGTGTCCAGCATTGTTATAAGTACTTGACATATATTGTGTTCATTTAATCCCCACAATAAATTTTTGAGGTAAGTTCCGTTATTATCCTCATATTACAGAGACGGAAACTGAGGCATGGAGAGGCTAAGTCATGTGCCTATGTTTCTCTTTCTATGTTGTTTTTTGTTGTTGTTGTTTGTTTGTTTGTTTGTTTTGAGACGGAGTTTCACTCTGTCGCCCAGGCTGGAGTACAATGGTGCTATCTCGGCTCACTGCAACCTCCACCTCCTGTGTTCAAGCAATTCTCCTGCTTTAGCCTCCCGAGTAGCTGGGATTACAGGCATGCGCCACCACACCCGGCTAATTTTTGTATTATTGGTAGAGAGAGGGTTTCCGCATGTCAGCCAGGCTGGTCTCAAACTCCTGACCTCAGGTGATCCACCCGCCTTGGCCTCCCAAAGTGCTGGGATTACAGGCGTCAGCCACTGCGCCCGGCCCTCTTTTTGTGTTTTGAACTGTAAAGAATTAGGAAAAAGTCTTCCTCCTGGTTAATGGTACTGCAACTGGAGCCTGACTGCCTGGATTTCAGTTCTGACACTATCACTGGTAGTTGTGTGACCTGGGCAGGTTAGATAATCACTCTGTGCCTCGCTTTGCTTATCTGTAAAATTGGAATATAATAGTGCCAGACTCCTCGGGTCATGAGGTTAATGCATTGTTAATACATGTAGGGTATCTCGGAGAGTGCTTGACACATTTTAAGTTCTCAGTGAATGTTAGGTGTCATTATTATTACTATAGTATTATGTATAAGCCCCTTTAAAATAGAGCTGTTAGAGAATAAGACTTATACTTTCCTTAGAAATGTTGAACAAGAGGCAAGTTATTCTATACTATTAAAATACTACAAAATATTCAATAACATTATAATTAGATTTCATTGTATCTGAGTTTTAAACCACAAAATACACAGAAGAGTTTTGAATTGAGAAAAGAGAAAGACTTATACTACCACCACTATAACTAAATAACTTATCATTTCTATATAATTCTTCCCATGTTTTTTCATCGGCTTGTATTTCTGTAGTATAAAAATCATAGCATACGTACCTGTTGGTCCTCCCCATTTATCTTTACATTACACCATATACATTTTGCATCTTGTTTTGATAATCTTCACAATTATTCATTATTACCAGGTAAATATCCACCAAATATTATTTGTAAACATTCTCTTACTATTGAACCCTTAGGTTGCTCTAGCCAACTGTATTTTTTAAATGTTTTTGTAAAGAAAATGTGTTTGGCATGGAGAAGCATAGCATTGTGTGTGATGAAGTGGGTCAGTTCTCTACAGCTGATTCAGAAAGGCTTCACCATCTTTTATTTTTGTTTGCATATTTATAATTTATCCCTATAGCTAAGAAAGGTTAGAAGCAACTTAGGATAAAAGTATACATATGTATGCATACACGCACTACACACACCGCTTTTTTTTTTTTTTTTTCCAGAGTTTCACTCTTATTGCGCAGGCTGGAGTGCAGTGGCACAATCTTGGCTCACCACAACCTCCACGTCCTGGGTTCAAGTGATTCTCCTGCTTCAGCCTCCTGAGTAGCTGGGACTACAGGCATTAGTAGAGACGGGGTTTCTCCATGTTGGTCAGGCTGGTCTCGAACTCCCGACCTCAGATGATCTGCCCACCTCGGCCTCCCAAAGTGCTGGGATTACAGGCATGAGCCATTGCCCACAACGCTTTTTACAAAGGGAAATAAGAAGCCATTTAGAAAAATAAGGGAGATACTAACTGGTAATATTTAATGATGATGATTTTAGTAAACTCTGATTAAGACACTTTGGGTACCAGGCACTGAGTGAAGGGCTTTTGTTAAGTGTTACATTTGGTCCTCCCCTGTAAGGTGAGCTACTAGTATTACCTTTGGTTTCCTCTACTCTAAAATAAAGTTTAGAGAACAAATTAAATTGGCCAGATTTAGAGAACTAGAATGTGGCGTTCAAACTCAGGTCTGTCTGACTTCTAAGTTATTAATCACTGTGTGCTCTAATTGCCTCAGCTGACGTTAAATTTGTCCTCGGGCCTTTTTAAAATTTTTTTAAAAGCCTTTTGACTCAGTAATTCTGAGTCAATGATAAGCCACTTCTGGTAACACTAACTGCAAACAAATACAGCATTATTTATATAGTGACCAATGGTAAACAGTCTGATGCCTTACAATAGAGAAATGGTTGGGAATAATAGTCAGTAGACTGTTACTCACCTACTAAGCCCTGTTTTTTATTAAGAGTTTACAATATGAAGAAATGCATATAATGTAATAAATGAAAAAGCTGAGTTAAACTACTAGGCTTTAGTAGTGTTTAGCAATGTTTATAAGAAAAAGAATGGAAATGAATATCTCAAGATGTTAACAATGATTGCTTTTGGATATTAAAATATAGATAATTCCAAACCCCTACCCCACTTTATTGTAGTAAGATAATATTCTCTGTATTGAGTATGCATTATTTTTTTAATGAAAAATAAAAAGATGGGTTGAGTGCGGTGGCTTATGCCTATAATCCGAGCACTTTGGGAGGCTGAGGTGGGCAGATCACCTGAGATCAGGAGTTCGAGACCAGCCTGGCCAACGACGTGGTTTGAAACCCCATCTCTACTAAAAAAATACAAAAAAAAAAATTAGCCGGGCGTGGTGGCGAGCACCCATAGTCCCAGCTACTTGGGAGGCTGAGGCGGAGAATCATTTGAACCCAGGAGGCAGAGGTTGCAGTGAGCCGAACCATTACACTCCAGCCTGGGCGATAGAGCAAGACTCTGTCTGAAAAAAAGAGAGAGAGAAAAATATAAAGATGATAAAACACAGTGTTGTAAAGTTGACTTTTTTTAGCAGCCTAGTGACCTGTCAAAACTTTTTCTTTGTTTATCATATCCTTTTATTCATACCTTTATAGAGTGCCTACTAGTAATGTGGAAAGGACTATTATAGGTCCTGGTTATATACTGATCAATACATAGAATTTAAAATCTAGTAGAGGGCCAGGCACAGTGGCTCACGCCTATAATCCCAACACTTTGGGAGGCTAAGGTGGGTGGATCACTTGAGGTCAGGAGTTTGAGACTAACCTGGCCAACATGGGGAAACCCTGTCTCCACTAAAAGTATAAAAATTAGCCAGGCATAGTGGTACATGCCTGTAATCCCAGCTACTCAGAAGCTGAGGCACAAGAATTAGTTGAATCTGAGAGGCGGAGGTCACAGTGAGCTGAGATAGTGCAACTACACTGCAGCCTGGATGACAAAGCAAGACTGTCTCAAAAACAAAAACAAAAGAAACCTAGTAGAAAAAGCAGTTTTGTATCCCTTTTTTCACTTGGTATTACATTATGAGTATTTCTTGTTTTCTTAAAACATTTCTAACTCTGGTTATACAACTGTTGTGTCATTTATTTAATCCTCAGGTTTTCTGTTTTTTACAGTTGAGCTGTGCTCAATTATTTACTAACCTAAAATTTGTATTTGTGTATAAATCTTGCCCACATCAATCCTTATTTCCTGAAGCCAGAATCCTAGAATTAGAATTCATTAGGGTTCTTGATGTGCATTGCCCAATTGCTTTCCAGAAAGATATATTTTTTATAATGTAATATTTATAGTATTTCAAATGACCTCAAAAACCATAAAAGATAAATACATTTTTTAATTGAGAAATTCAAAAAAGAGAAAAATAAGAGGAAGAGAAATCTTCTGGGTTTCTAACATTTTAATATAAATATTCTTTAGTTTTTTTTCCTAAAAATATAGTTCTGATCATAGAATACAGTAAATCTTTCGAAAAGAGTTTTTCATTACAATTAAATGGCTGCTAGCATGCAGAATTTGTTTCTAATCAGGGAGTTCAACTAATAGATCATAATAAACATTATAAAACATGATGCCAGATACGAATTGTTCATATACATAGCAACTTGACTGAATATTGAGGAAACTATGCTGAGCGAAAAAATCTAATCCCAGAAGATTAATTCCGTTTACATAATAGAAATTACAACAGGGCTGGGCTGTGTGGCTCACACCTGTAATCCCAGCACTTTGGGAGGCCAAGGAGGGTGGATCGCTTGAGCCCAGTAGTCCAAGACCAGCTTGAAAAACATGGCAAAACCCCATTTCTACAAAAAAATACAAAAATTTTCCTGGCATGGTGCGGTGCACCTGTATTCCTAGCTACTCAGGAGGCTGAGGTGGGAGGATCGCTTCAGCCCGGAGGCAGAGGCTGCAGTGAGCCGTGATCACACCACTGCATTCCAGTCTGAGTGACAGAGCAAGACTCTTTCTCAAAAAGAAAAAAAGTGAAATGACAGCAGTATGGAAATGGAGAATGGATTTGTGGTTAGAGATCGGGTTGAGGAGGAGAGGAAATAGCTATAAAATAGCAAAGTGCAGGGTTCCAGTAATGATGGATATATTCTGCATCTTCACAATATCAATGTCAATAACATGCTTGTGAAATTGATATCATGCTATAGTTTTACAAGATGTTATCATTGAAGGGAACTGGGTAAAGGGTACATGGAACCATTCTACTATTTCTTACAACTGCATGTGAATTCACAATTACCTCGAAATTTTAAATTCAATTTTAAAACTCTGAATTAAAAAAGACATCATTATGGGTTCCATTTCTATGGTACCCTGATAGTTTTTATGGAATATGAATTAGATTTGTAAGGGACCTTAGCTCTTCTAGTTTAGTGACTTGTAACATATGGTCACTGGCCAATAGGGTCCTAAAGGTAAGAATAGACATTTACAATCCAATTTAAGTATTTTTAAGTATTGATATTTGTCCTAATAAAGCTATCCCAAAACCCCTTGATCTCAAATTTCTTTGCTTCTGTGTGAAATTATTTTACCTCCATTTCGTAATGTCTTTTCTCACACTAATTATATCTTCTAGTTGACAATTTATTTGACTTGGGTTAATAAAAATTGAGAATATGAATTATTACTTATATGTTATTTTATTGGTAAACAATATCTTTCAAAATGTAGGTTCTCTAGAGAAAGAGCATCATAAATGTTGCACTTACGATGTCAAAAAAAGAAAGGAAGGGAGGGAGGTAGAAACATTGCCAGGCATTGCATTAAATACTTTTAGAATGTTTATTTTAACAATCGTGGGATGTATGTATTATTATGTCTCTTTTAAAGATGGAAAAACAGGCTCAGAATGGTTAAATGAGCTTGCTTAGAGTTACAAAACTAAGTGCTAATTCTGTAATTCAAATCTACATCTTTCTGATTCCAAAACTAGTCTCATTTCCTTCCTGCTTCCCACATCCTACCCAAAGCATGAATCTTGTCTACTGTATTCCAATAATTTATCCTCTAGAGCAGGAATGTCTATTTTTTTTTTTTTTTCTTTTTTTGAGATGGAATCTTTTGTGTGCCCAGGCTGGACTTGAAGTTCTGGGCTCGAGCAATCCTCCTGCCTCAGCCTCCCAAGTAGCTGGGACGGTAGGTGTGAGCCATCATGCCCAACTAGGATTTCTCAACTTCTAAAGTCATGCGCCCTATTAAGAAAAAAGTTTGATCACAGTTGTTTAATATATTTACATTTATTTATCAATTTTATATATATATATATATATAGCTGTTACTAATATATGCCTTATAAAGCATACTAAAGAAGACATTCTAAATGGATGAGAAATATAATAGAAGTCCAAGGTGATCCTGTTAAATACTCCCTAGGATGGGGGTACTCCACCATGGAGATCACTGATATAGTCCAGTACTTCTTGAGACATAGGCTTTATCAGCACCCGGGATACTTTTTAAATGCAAACTACTGGGCTTTATCGTGGATCCAACCAACCAGACTCTGGGACTAGGGCCCAGGAATCTGCATTCTTAGCCTTTCTGCATTTTGAGAACCATTACTGCTTGATAAAGTGCATAACACTCTTTCATTATATTTGGGAATAACTACTACTTTTTTTGGCTAAACATCACTAATTGTTGAAGTTATCTTTTGTATGAGAATATCTAACCTTCCATCTCACCAGCTTTTTGTCTCAACATCTAGTTTGTTTGAACCACACCTTCTTTCTATAACTAACTTTACCATTTCAATGGAGTTTAACTTTTAATGGCATGCTGAGAGCATGAAGAACCTCAGCCCTCCAATAGGGTGAATGTGCAAGATTTGGAGAGTATAGGAAATAACTCACTCTAAAATTGAAACCAGGAGAGTGGAAGAAAATGGAAGTAATGACCGGGCGTGGTGGCTCACACCTGTAATCCCAGCACTTTGGGAGGCCAAGGCGGGCGGATCACCTGAGGTCAGGAGATAGAGACCAGCCTGGCCAATGTGGTGAAACCCCGTCTCTACTAAAAAATACAAAAATAAATTGGCCAGGCATGGTGGCGAGCACCTGTAGTTCCAGCTACTTGGGAGGCTGAGGCGAAGAATTGCTTGAACCCAGGAGGTGGAGGTTGCAGTGAGCCAAGATCATGCCACTGCACTCCAACCTAGGTGACAGAGCAAGACTCTGTCTCAAAAAAAAGAAAAGAAAATGGAAGTAATTAACCATCTATGGAAATAACCCCAGAAAATAAGTCACTATAAGAGAAGATTCATAAGTGAGTTGCTACAAAAATGGTGGGGGAGTCTTCCAAAGTGTGGGCAGACCCAGATTTGCTCACTAAAAGCATCTGAGAGAGGGATCAGTTTATAGCTTAACCAATGTATCATCTAATGCATTTTAACTCCAAGTTAAGATAATGGTGAATGAGAAATGCCTTGATGTTGATAAATACTGGAGAAAATGCCAAAGAAGAATTCTCACTCTGCCTCTTCTTAATGCTAGGCAGGAACAGGCTGCCATGATTCTAGAGGTCTCTTTTTTCCCTTTACTTAAAGCCTTATACAAGACAAAATAATGGACTGGGAAAGAGTGTGTCTAGAATTCAGTAGAATCCATTACTGCTGTGTACCAATATCCAAATATTTCTGAGTTTTTATCTGGAAAGAGCACTGAAGTTGACATCATGAGACCATTATTTGAGTAGGATCTATTCTTTTTTCTACTCTTATGACCTTGACCTTGGGTCTACTCTCTTTTTTTCTACTCAGGTTGGCTAGCATCTCTAAGTATGTTTCCCAGTCTATAAAATGGGATGATAATATTTGCCATAAACCATTTATAGGGTTATTGAAAAGCTGTAATAAAATGTATTTTAAAAACCACAAAAAATGTAAAATGCTGCATGTGAAATGATGAAGCATCAGAGTGGGTGGTTCTTGACAATAACTAAATTGGCTATTTCTTTTATTCTTTTAGCATGGATGTTTTTGGCAACCTCTGTCTTCACAGAGAGTCCAAATATAAACTTCATGGCAAATTATATTAAATTTACCACATATTCTATGTGAAATAAAATATGAAACACAGAAAAAGTTCTAAGACTGTAGATGTTTGTTGCAGCATTATTTATATCTGAAAACAACGTAAATCTTCACAGTAAGAGAGTGGTTAAATGTATTTTAAATCACTCATAAAATGAAATTATGTAGCTGAGTAAATATTTATGAAGCATTTATAATGATACTTCTATAAATATTAATGAAAAGCTTATAGTGATTTGTTTATATAATACTATTTCATATATGTGAAAATGCTTAGAAAAAAATACATACCATTACACTGAAATATCACTTTTTTCTGAGTGCTAAGAGTGTGTAAATTTTTTCTAAAATATGTGTACATTTATCTTAAAAATTGCCACAGATTCTAAATAGGTTAAGTTTTAGGGTGCAGCGTAGCATTTGGAAAACTTATTTATCTTTAAACCAGAATCATTTAACGTATGATTTTAAAGTGTATATTATATGATAAGCATGCATGACTCTGTGTGTATATGGGAATATATGGATTATATTTCCTCATTTGAGATGGAATGGCCTCATGCAACCATCACTTATAAATAGTAAAGAGAATTTGAAGTCTGCAAATGATGAGAAAAGAGTGGCTTTCTTCAGTAGGATGTTAAATGTGATCTTTGTTCTCTCTGCTTCAGGTGCTGATAGTCTGCAGCACAGGTTTAGCTGGGATTATGCTGCTCAACTACCAGCAGGACTACACAGTATGGGTGCTGCCTCTGATCATCGTCTGCCTCTTTGCTTTCCTAGTCGCTCATTGCTTCCTGTCTATTTACGAAATGGTAGTGGATGTATTATTCTTGTGTTTTGCCATTGATACAAAATACAATGATGGGAGCCCTGGCAGAGAATTCTATATGGATAAAGTGCTGATGGTAAGTACTTCAAATGCCCTTTCCTATTTTAGGGATAAAAATACCAATAAAAATATTTTATAAAACATTATCTATGTTTAATTCACACTATATGCAATTGAGTAATTTAGAATTAACCCCGTAGCACTGACTCATGAATGAGGCTAATCTTGGGTAAGTCAGGGAGGAAGGCTTCTTGGCATGGACAAGATCATTTCAGATCTACCTAGCTAGAGTTGTACTCGTTAATAGTCCTAAGTTCACCCTATTCCTGCTGCCCCTCTCTCTGTAGTTAGATAGATTTGAATTGACTTTTTAAACCAGCTTCTAGCCTTTTCCTGAAATGGGGCTCAAAGATAAAATATCCTGTTTCCCAGGTCCTAGTGCCTACCTGTCTTTCTCTGTCCACCATTGCCCCAAACATTACTGCTGTCAACCCTGATTAAAACTCATCATCTTAAATATGGTAGGCCAAATTGAAAGCATTTTATGATGAATACGGATAACAGACCTATGACTGATAGAGTGTATAGTTATTTATTAGTCAAGATCTGAACCTTTACACAGATATTATATGCAGATTTTTCATATTCGAACCTCAATTAAATTTCTTTAAAAATTTGAAAACCTTATTAAATGGCTTAAGTACCATTATAATCAGTGTTAAATGTTACCAAAGTAAAGATGCTTTCTAAATAATAATAGTTTGCTATTAAGCTATTAAATATTTCTATCTCAAAATGGGTAATATTGAATACTAAGCATTATACATTGAAATAACAAGTCATTTTCCAGGAGCATATTTTATCCAGTTAAATCTGAAATAAGTGTATTAATAAATAGGCTAGTTGTTTTTTTTTTTTTTTTTTTTTTTTTTTTTTTGAGACGGAGTCTTGCTTTGTCGACCAGACTGGAGTACAGTGGCATGGTCTTGGCTCTGCAGCCTCTACCTCCCAGGTTCAAGCAGTTCTGCCTCAGCCTCCCAAGTAGCTGGGATTACATGCGTGTGCCACCACTCCTGGCTAATTTTTGCATTTTTAGTAGAGATAGGGTTTTACCATGTTGGCCAGGCTGGTCTTGAACTCCTGTCCTCAGGTGATCTGCCCGCCTTGGCCTTCTAAAATGCTGGGATTACAGGTGTGAGCCACCACACCCAGCCTAGATTTTTTTTTTTTTCCAATAGTAAGAATTCCAAATGATTTAGCTGACCTATTTGGCATTGATTTTCTCTTTTTCTGACAACATCAGCTAAATTGTGGACATTTTCTTAATGTCTAAAGTAATTCTAACTGGTTATTTTCTGAATGGAATTTGATCATGATTGTTGCATCTCTTTTGTGATTAAAGCATTTAGAAGAGTGTTATTGTTTAATAAGTCACTGATCAAAAGCAGAGTAAAAAATACTGTTTTCCACCCTTCAGTGTTCTCTGTAGGAATCATGAGGATATTTAATGAAGAAGTGCCCCGTAAATGTTGACAGAATAGAAATGTTCCCTTTGGGGCACATTCCCATTTCGACTACTACGAACGATAGGTTCTGGTTGACACACCCTGTCTTCCTACTTTATGAAGTAATGTCATGGTCAGATTGACACTTTTTTAAAAGATAGTTTGTTTATGGTTTGGTTAAGAAAAAAAGCATTATGTGCTTAGCAATATCAGTGTGTTCTTTTACCTTCTGTGGTTATTTAAAAGTGGAGGCTTATGGAGTACCATGTTCTTCTTGTTTCATTTAACCTTGATATAGAAAAAAACAACAACAACAAATAAAGTGATATTCTGAGTATGAGAAAATAGCCTCTTAAAAATGTTAGGTGTTTTCTCTTCCAGATAGAACTAACATTATCTCTTGGAGCCTTAGTAAGATTGTCACAATGAATGGATGGAAAGATGTTTTAAATCAGCGGATTGCAGAGTCCATTCCTGCAAATTTAGCAGCCCTCATGTGTGATACTAAACATTCTTTATTGCTATGTTTTTAGGCCATCCATTTACCAAGATTGAGTCAAAAATGTAAATGTTCTTTAGAATTCATCTACTAACAAATCTGAAAGGAACGAAGAATTTACGCATTGTGGTCCATATTTTGCAGGAGTTTGTGGAAAACAGTAGGAAAGCGATGAAAGAAGCTGGTAAGGGAGGCGTCGCTGATGCCAGAGAGCTAAAGCCGATGGTAGGTGGAGATGAGGAGGTGGCCGCCCTCCAAGAATTTCACTTTCACTTCCTCTCTCTCTCTGTCTTCACTGACTGCACTTCTTCAGGAGAAGCTTTTGTTATCTGTATCACGCAGGACGTGCTGCTCTTTCTGTTTGTGTGCTTACCCATCACTTGGATGGCAGAATTCTTGTCACAACTGAGACCACCTTCTGTAAAAGTAAGCTGAAAGGAACAGCATCCTCATCAGTGCTCGGTGGGGGGTGGGGGATGATAGTTTTGTCCCTAAGGTAAAACTGCTATTGCTCTTTCCTTTTCAACTGTCAGTGTTTGGCTTTCATCAGACTGAACATTTTGGTGTACACTTGAACTGACGGTTTGACTTTTATCATTTTGGAAGGTGATCATAGCAATTCCTTTCAACTTGCTAAAATTCATACTCCCCCATTTTAAAATATTGTTCTGTTTACATCGCTGTCCTTTTCCCTTGGCTGACATTTTCTTCTGTTGCCTAGGTTGTACTTTCTTTGTTTCTTAAGCTTTATTTTTCAGTAGCAACAAGGCTGTTTTCATCAATACCCACATTCCCACTCAGTAAGACAATCTAGTCTTCTCCCAGTTTAATTGTGAGATGGATAAATTATTTCTGGTCATTGATATTATATATATATGTATATATATACAAATATATCTCTGTACTCCACTTTTATTTGAAAAGAGCAGCTTAATGAATGTAAGAGAACCTTGAGCTGCTTTTCACATGAGTATTGTCACATATACTTCACATGGGTATAGTGTAGCAATAGATGCCTCTATCATATATTGGTCTAATTACTTCCTAATTTAAATGCATATTTTTTAATAGCATGTTTATTTTCAAATATTATATAATTGTCTGCATCCTTAAATAATTAATTTTAAGCAATGTGCCCTCTAACTGCATATAATGTTCAAAAGTGTGAGGTAAGGACTTTCTTTCTATCTTCCTTACACTTTAATAAATGATTTGATTTATAGCAAACTTGTCCAACCTGCTGCCTGTGGGCTGCATATGGCTTAGGAAGGCTTTCAGCACAAATTCGTACACTTTATTACAACATGAGATTTTTTTGTGTTTCTTTTTTTTAAGCCCATCAGCTATCCTTAATGTATTTTATATGCAGCCCAAGACAATTCTTCTTCCAGGGTGGCCTGGGGAAGCCAAAAGATTGGATACTGCTGATTTATAGGTTTTCAAATTTAAAATATATGGTATAAAATAAGTTCATTTAAGTAGGTTGGGCGTGGTGGCTCATGCCTGTAATCCTAGCACTTTGGGAGGCTGAAGCAGGTGGATTGCCTGAGCTCAAGAGTTTGAGACCACCCTGGGCAAAACAGTGAATCCCCCGTCTCTACTAAAATACAAAAAAAAAAAAAAAAAAAAAATCCCATCTCTACTAAAATACAAAAAAAAAAAAAGAAAATTAGCTGGGCATGGCAGTGAGTGCCTGTAATCCCAGTTACTTGGGAGGCTGAGGCAGGAAAATTGCTTGAACCTGGGAGGCGGCGGTTGCAGTGAGCCAAGATTGCACCATTGCATTCCAGCCTAGGCGACACAGCGAGACTCCATCTTAAAAAAAAAAAAAAGTATATATATGGTATAAAATAAGCTCATTTAAGAGTAAAGGAAATAGGCTTATTGATGGGGGGGAGGAAGGGAGGCTGTATGTGTATGCAAACTAATTGCACATTCAACCTAAGTTAAAGCCTCAATAAAATATTTAGATATAAACCCTTTTCTCTATAACCCTTTCCAGTGCCTATTTTGGTGTTACTGTTACTTAATAGCATGAATAATTATAAAATCAAATTTAAATGTTTAGATCCCAGAGCACAGATCACTCTAGTACCCACATAGCTCTGAATTTTAAGTTTGCATCACCTAGACATGGATCGCTTGGGCAGATGGCAGCTCACCAGCAATCTTCCCAGTCAGGTTCCATGCCCGCCCTCCACACCTTTCTGTATCCCTCTTACTTCACAAAGGCTGAGGAGGGCAGCAGTGGAGATTCTGCCAACCCTATGGCAACATGGAGAAAGGAGGGAGGCTTCCTTTCTTCTATTGCTTGGTAGTCCTAATTGTTCAGCAAATCGATTCTAAGCCCAAAACTTAAAAAGACATAAGAAATCTTAAAATAAAAACCAAGCTTTTCCCCCTTTTCTGTCTCTCCAGTGATTGAAGCTTTCTTTATATCATTCAGTAATAAGCGTTTAAAGAAAGGGAGAAATATTTCAAGGTTGAAAACTAGGTAATCTTGCCATGAGTTGGCACAGATTTCTATAGTATTATTTAATGAATGGTAGCTGAATTGTAGTAGATCAGAATGCAAGTATACTTTCCTTACCTAAACTCCTAATTTATAGGCAATAATCCTGGGAGAACTGCCCAGGTTATGTGGCATTCTACCAGATGCCAAATATTTTAGGAAGAGTTCTTTCCTATTAGTATTTTCAGTTTTGAAATAGTGTCCCTTACTTCAAACAATGCATTAAAATCTTCATTTAATTTTTGCTTTCATTTTAAGTTGTTCATCAGTTCATTGCTTGCAGATTAATGGCAAAAACCCTCTTCTGCATCCCAAAATACATCTTCTATGTGCATTGTTCTGGTGCTTTGGACATTGTAGCATTGGGTCCCTACGAATAATGTTTTCAATGGTTAAAAAGCTCCCCGAAGACAAGTGTGAAATGTTGCTCACAGAGCAGTTTTATTTTCTCAGCACCTCAGTACCTTCTTTATTTCTCTTCCACAGTATGCATGGTTAGAGTTGGCCCCTACTAATACCATTCCCTTGCATGTGTTTCTAAAAATCTATTTGAGAAATTTCTACCTTAAGTTTGGGGATTGATAGAATTTAGGATTGCTTATTTGTATTTGCTTGATATAATTTACATGTTGTTGCTGTAGATGAAAGTTCTATAAAAGCATCATGCCTGTTTTGCAGTAGCTCTAGAAACATTGCTGCTGTTTGAATTCACTATCTTCCTCCCTCATCAATGGGATCTTTTAATTTAGGCTTCATTTTTAGCCTATACAATAATGTTCAGTAAAATGAGGTTTTATGTTTTCCTTTTGACAAGGGATCATTGAACTAAACATGAGAACTTTCAGTTTTGTTCTCGAACTTTTCCCTGAGAGAGGCTCACTAGTTAAGGAAACTTTAAAGATTTATCAATTTTTTTATGATTCTTTGAAAGTGATTTTGGATAAATGTACCAAAAGTGATGAAGAGGTTTAGGAAAGAGATTTTCTGACTGCTTGCTATCATATAGGAAAGAACTTAAAGAGAAAAGGGAGGAAAAATCCTAGACACTGTAGGAATATGGGCTAGAGAAGAATGCTCTGTGTATCTCAGAGATGATCCTGGAGAAAGTGTGACTTTCAACATTCGTAAGAATTTCAGCTCCAGGAATTCAGGGGAGAAGGATTCTCAGTCCATTTTGCCATCTTGCTGTTTGTGACCATGTGTATATTTGTAACATCATTCATGATCTCCTTTTAATGGTAATTGTCTAAGATTATACTCTGTATGACTTTGTTTTCTAGGCTTCGGGAGCAAGTTCTGCTTGAACCTAGCCGACGGTTATGGAAACCCATTGACATTCCAAAACAATATATACACATAACTATGTATTTGTGTGTGTGGGTGTGTGTAT
The DNA here is from genome assembly GCF_002776525.5 of Piliocolobus tephrosceles. Taxonomy (NCBI): domain Eukaryota; kingdom Metazoa; phylum Chordata; class Mammalia; order Primates; family Cercopithecidae; genus Piliocolobus; species Piliocolobus tephrosceles. Next base: position 33,624,097 of record NC_045447.1, on the reverse strand, counting down.
ATATATATATGTATGTGTGTATATATGTATATGTATATACACACACACACATAAATCAGCCAAAATCAGAGAAAAGGAACAGGGATTTAATACCTTTTTTATGCTTATTTTTGTCAAACATGTACTCCTTTCATACGGGTGGCTTTTACAAGGCAACTTCCGTCATTTAATGTTTTCAACTGTAATTGTCTTAATGGAAATGTTAAAATTCATATCTGATTAACATTTTTAATAACTTAGAGGAGATTTTAACTTTAGTTATTTAAAAATAGGTAAAATTATTGTACCAAATTATGTCTAAAGTTTATTCAGGGGTGATTTCCCTGATGTGTGTATAAAATCAAGATCTTATTTTGCTGATGCATAAGTCCTAGTGGGTCAAGACTAGGCATATGCTTTCAGATAAATAAGGAATTACTCCAATCAGTTTCCCCCAATCAAAGAAGCCATGTCATTTTACTTTTAGAAACATACAAGTGGGCCCAATATGGGAATTTTCATAATAGTTCATACATTTGTCAGCTAACATTAAAAGGTAACCAACTCCTCAGGTATTTGTAGTTTACCCTAACGCTTCTTTAAAAGAAAGTAGGTAAAAAAAGAAAAGGGTAGATAATCTTTCGTATGCAAACTTTTTCCTTATATTTTGTCTTTCTTTCCTTTTTGACTTTAGTAGCATCCTCCACACATTTGTGTGCCTGATTTGAAAGGAAGCTGGAGCACCCAGCGAGTTTAGCCTTTAAGTTTCTGTGTATTGATTTGCAGATTAAGTAATGCTGGGAGGAATAAAGATGGGACAGAAACATGGAACATAAAGCATTGAAAATTGCGGTGCTTGGGCTTCTGCTTCAGAGTAACGTCAGTGGCTTAGGGTTAAACGGCCATTTTATTCAAATGCTTGCTATACAATCTGAAAACACACTGGCAGGTGCTCCTCTCCTTGGCAATTCATTGAGTATCCAGAGTTCTACAATGTTTAACTGAAGAATTGGCTAATGTGTTGATCCTCCAGTGTGACTGTTCTTTTTGTTTGGGGGTGGGTCTGGGGTTTTTTGCTTTTCTATTCCTGAAGCTTACCAGATATGAATGGCTAATATTCCATTGTTCTGCTTATTGTAATGGTGAATGCTTTAAGAAAAAAAAAGTGTAATTTGCTAAGAATAATTCATGATCTGTTTATGCGATAACTCCTTTTTGTTACAATTTTTTTAAAAAAAGCTATTTTTGTTAATGTAAAGTAAATATTTCAGAGCAAATTTTTTAAACTTATTGCACTAAATACAGGCTCTGTACAAAAAACAAAAAAAGCCTCAGCATTTTATCATTCCATGGAAGGAGAATCTTTTGAAAGAAAGCATTGCCTCCTACCAGAACTAGACAGTGAATGAGACCGGTATTATGAAAATGCATACAAGTAAAGTCACTAGGGCTTCATAAGCAACTGTTTGCTAATGTGCTTCCTTTCAAAGGGTTGGACCTCTAAATTGCTGCAAAAGGTAAATGGTATTTTTTTTTAAGTATTGGTGTTCTTTACTCTAGCTAGGCTAAAATTTGCTAAATGCCTTGGTTTCTTTTCAAAGTTCATGTAATATTTCTGATTTTTCAGAATATTTGCAATAAGAGTCTGGATTTTAAAAAACGCACACATACACACAATTAAGAGCTCATGTCTTAGCAAGATCTGGGAAACCAACATTGCAAGAGTAGCTATTTGGAAAGAATAATTCTCCAGAAGTTAACATCTAACATCTAGTATCACCAAACAGTATCACTGTTCTCTTTTATTCATTTGATATGGAATAAATATAATTATGTAACTAACAATTGTCCAAATAGATGAGAGAGCAAATCACGTGAGAAAATTCAGAATACCATCTGTTTCATAGCCACACAGATTTTGGACTTTCGCAAACATTGGGAACTAAATTTAGAATTGGCAAAAGTCTAGAAGATGGGTATCCAAACAGAAGACATTCCAGGAGCTAGCAATTTAAAGAGGTATCCCTCCAAAGTGACCTGATGGAAGTCCTGAACTTGGAAATTAGGTTCTGCTCACTTGGACATCCCTGCATCATGGACTGTTGCTGCTCCCTGTTCCATATGCTCGCAATCTCAGCTATTTGGAAGCCACCAGGAATGCTTTCTAATTATCATTTGCAACTAGAACTGTAATCAGAAAGAAATTTTGTATTTTTGTATAACTTGATTGTGTGCCATTTTATATAACAGGTCCTGTTTTACAAATAAATTTTGTTTTACTAACATTGTGTTTAGAAATTATAATCTATGTGTAACCATGTCATTTGAGTTGCAAATTAATTGCCAGGCTGTTTTCCTTAAGTAAATTCATGTGCCATATAGAAATATGCAGATATGCATATACATTACACAGGCACACGCAGAGAGATATTTAATATGTGGAATATCACTCTCTCATGAGCTTTATTCCTTGATTAATTTGATAAAGCCTCACAGTGGATTTTAAGCAATATTTAAATATGTTGAGGTTATGTTTGGATATTCCTGCTGCCTCTTTTCATTCATTTCAAGTCATTCTTCAGCTAGCTATGGGCTGCCTTATTGCTATTCGCTCACTGCTTCCATCTTCTGCCCAAGTGAGAAGAATAGATGAAGAACAGAAATTTATCTGTGAAATGTGGATACCCGAATAATTTTATAAATCATTGATTCTGTGTTGTGGTTTTTGTCTTCTTCTGTGGTGAATCTTCAAAACTGCATTCAGGACTCATATTTCTAGACTTTTAGTTGGGGTCCTCTATTGTCAATTGTAGTAGTGACCAGAGTATCATGGTTTCTACCATCAGATAATTAAAGCTCCGGTGCATAATTTAGACTTTCTAAGCTCCTGCCTCAAGAATAAGGTCTTCCATAATATGGAAGAGAAAAGTTATATTTCATTGTAAACCCAAGAGACCCATCTTCTATGAGAGGCTTACTGGTGCAGTAGTAATAAAACATTAGCAATTTAGCTAGAGCACTGAGATTGTATAATCCTTGCGTGGATGAGCAGAGCTCAAAGCCAGTTGTTCCCGTAAACCATTTAATGCAATGGCTAATGTTTAGGATTAAAGTTTTTATTTTATCCTATAAGATAATTAAGTCCTAAGTCACTACAACTTAAGTAGCTTAAGTGTATGTTGGTCCCCAAACTTTTTCCATAATGGTTAAGGAGGAGGCACTTACTGAGTTTATTTTTAAGTTATGTTAGAAATGTTCTTTTGTAGAGTTGCTGTCTCTCTCTCTCTTTTTTTACCCTCACGAAGGGCATTAAGCTGCTGATTGTAAGTGATTTCCAATACCACTGATCTTGGTATCTGCCAAGGGCTTCCTTGCCTTCCCTGGGCAGTTTTAGGATTTCACCCCAGTAGGGGGTATGAGGCACTGACCCCTTTATTCTGGACCCAAACTGCTTTAGAGCAGAGTTAATACCTCTCCCTCCCTCTTCAGAACAGCTACAGGAACTGCAGGCACCACATATGTGTGAGGCCACACCACTGCCCCTGAGGCTTCAACCATTTCCACCATGCACTATCACTGGCTACTAACAGCCATTTCAAGAGATCTCGTAGCCTGCAAGGTAGAATTCTGGGATCAGTTCCAAAACCAGAACTGCCAGTAATGTTGACTTGAATATTTGATTTGATTTTTAGTCAGTAACCTTTTCATTTAAATTGGACTTTCCAATAGCCTTAACATGGCCTCTGAGAAGTTTCCTCCAGAAAGGTCTTTAAGCTTTCGCTTTTCAATAAGTAAATTCTTTACTGCTTTTCTACTGCTACTTAAAAACAACAACAACAACACAACTCTCAGAGTCTGGAGGCTTATCAGTGTACCTGCCACGGTTAAGTTCTGTATTCTTTTCATACATTCCATCTGACAAGTAAGAGTGCACTATAATGGCTTGTCTAGAGTTGTTAAGAAGTGGTCTGTGAATACATATTGAAAAAATGTGGGTTCATAAGTAAAAGCATAATGCAGAGATTTGTGTATTCTGTATTCACAGCATAGGCTGCCTTTTGCTTTAAATGCATATTCATGTATCTTTGTGTACTAAGAATGCATGTTAGCCTTTTTGAAAAGTAGGCACTGTTCATACACAGTAGCTTCTTGGAATTAACTCATCTTTGTTAACTTAGTGGCACATAGTCCACATTTTTAAAAAAGCAGGACCCTCGAGTATGCCAAAAGAAAATCTAAAGCTAGCAAACTTAAAAAACAAAACATAAATTACACATGTTGTGTACACTTATGAATTTAGAATAGCACATTTTTTCCATTCAGATTTCATACATTTGAACCAAATTCTTATACTCCACGTTTTAATTTTAAGAGGATAATTTTAATCCAAGATTTAAATCTTTGAAAATATCTTTCTTATAGAAAACTTCAATGCAGTTTTTAAAGTTACTGATTTCTGTGGAGAACCTTTCTTTTCTATAGAAATACTATAGTGCCCTTTCTTCCTCCCCATCTTGATTTTGTATGTGTAAAGACAAATGATGATTCAGTTTCAATATTGCATGAACAATTGCCACTTTTGTAAATTATATGGACAGAATGTGTTCTAAGGAAATTCATTAGTCAATTTGTGGAAAATATATGAAATTGTTAGAGACCTATTAGGCTATTCTTCAGTTTTGATGCTCAGTTTTACAACTTAAATGATTTTCTCCAGGACACGGAGCTCAGAATAATAAAGCTTTTATTGATAGTCTAGTGAAGATCTAGTTGAACATGGAAACATTGTAATTTACAGATGTCTCAGAAATGTTTCACTTTTATTTGCTAAGACCTGAATTTAATATTTGATATTCAAAAACAAATTATTTTGAAGGGGCAATGGGTCTCTTTGAGCTTAAGAAAGTTATGGACTATCTTTCTCTCAAATGCACATCGCATGTCTGTGAACACTCAAAATGCTCATAGAATCTCAGGGCCCTCAGACTGCCAGCTGCCACCCCTCCACCCCCTCAGAGTCTTAATGAACCCAAGTCAATAGCCTGCTCTAAAGTTGTTCTGATAATGTGTTTTGAAATGAGGAAGTGATGAGGCCTCCACTAGAGATGCTTTTGAGATGATGCTTACCACCTTCTGACCTGGAATCATTTTTATAACTTAAAGACTTTATGTAATTTGGTAGCAGGTTAGGGAATAGAAACCACACTAATCTGAAGGAATAACAAGATGATCAACACTGACTCTTCATGACAGTAAGATTTTCTTTCCTTGGAGGTATGAGGGTGTGTGTGTGTGTGTGTGTGTGTGTGTGTGTGTGTCCTTGGGGGTTATTTGGGGCAAGGTAGCAGATTATTTGCAATGAGCCAAAAAAAAAACAAAAAAAAATCCAAGAAGAAATAAATAGGGAATCTTTGTAATTAATCCATCTACCAAAACACTTGATTCTTTTTATTGTAACTCAGCTATGACATTATGTGGCTTAGTGTTATCAGTATATTACTGTCTTAAAATATATTTTTCAACGTGTCCAGGAACAGTTGAAGATGATGATAAATTAGCAAACTCAAGTGTAGTCCATAGTTGGCAAAAAATAAATTTGGTAGAAAGTTGGAGGAGCAGATGCTAAAGGTAGAAATGCAAAAGGTGTTTTTTCTCCCTGCATAAATCAGGGAGGTGTTTTCTGTTTTAGTGTTTTCCAGTCAACCACTAGAGCAGCTTGGGACTGCTCTGCCAATAGAACTCCACCCCCAGTCCCTTCCCTACTCCATCTTCTTTAGGAATATGTGAATTTCTTCACATCCGCACCTAGTACTATTAGGTAAGGGTGCTGCATCTACATGGAAGGCTCCCTGGGCAGACACTCATCAAGGGGTTTGAAGTTCTTGTGAAATTTGATCCCAGTGGCTCATGATTTATAGTCAGACATCAAACCATTGCCTACCTTTTCAGGCTGAAGAAAGTGGAAATGTCATAACTGGCTGGTGAAGAAAGGAGAAAAGTCAGCTCCCTACTCCGCCCCACACTCCAATAAAAGTTTGGGGGTTTTTTGTTTGTTTTTGCTTTTTTTTGAGACCGAGTCTCGCTCTATCGCCAGGCTAGAATGCGGTGGCACCATCTTGGCTCATTGCAACCTCCACCTCCCAGGTTCAAGCGATTCTCCTGCATCAACCTCCTGAGTAGCTGGGACCACAGGCATGTGCCACCACGCCCAGCTAATTATAGTATTTTTAGTAGAGACGGGGTTTCACCATGTTAGCCAGGCTGATCTCGAACTCCTGACCTCCGGTGATCCACCTGCCTCAGCCTCCCGAAGTGCTGGGATTACAGGCGTGAGCCACCGTGTCTGGCCTAGAAGAGCTTTAATGAACCTTCCACAGTAGTAAATGCAGAGACCACTGGTGGAAATTCCCATATTGGATAGAAAAGGGCCTAAGTCCATTGTAAGTATCTAAATTTGATATGTCTTTTTGTCACAGAAGTGTAGGACTTAAAGGGAATATTCTGACCTTCGTGTATGAATCTGATCCACCCATCCTGTCAGCTAGGATTATAATTTGAGCTGTTGTTTCAGGAGCATGTGTTAAATCATCTGAGTAAAAAAAAAAAAAAAGTGGGCATTAAAAAAAAGACTTGGGAATAATTGGGCAGATAGAGTGGGTTCCATGGATCATTCTAGTTGCCACTAGAAAATGTGAGGCTCCTTCTTCATTTACCATGTTGATAATCAGGTTGTGACTTTTTTTTTTTTTTTTTGTTTTCCCGTAAATTGTATTAGATACCACACAGGAGTGTGACAATAATAGGATAGCTTTGGGGGCTGGTGATTTGAAACAGGGACTTAAGTAGATTTTCCCCATTCTCTACGTTCCAGTAGTCTGTGCTCAGAACTTGGTTTTTGGCCCCTATTGTTTTTGCCTATTTTGATTTTCTGAAATGATCACATGGGGACAGTTAACTTTCCTTCTGCTGTGTTGCCTTAATGCTAGTAGATGGTGTTGTGTTGTTGGAGTTTTCTGATTTCTTCCCTATATGAGGGTACTAAGAGCTCCATAATGAAAAGAAGTTTTTATACTTTCTCAAAATATTCTGGACCACTGAATGCACTGCTAATAGATCTTACATCTAAAGAAGTTAGTTCAGTGGTTGTTAACTGATTTGATTACAGGAGAAAAAAAAAACTTTATAACTAACAAAAAGGCGGGGAGAAAAGTGTGAAGGGCGTCAAGCAAAATGACAGGGGCTTCAAAAAACAACCAAAGACAAAACCCTATCTTCTGAAGACCAAAGGTCCAACTTTACTTACTGGCTGGCACAGCCTTTCTGAACTCCTTGAGTTTAGAATGGAGCTCCTAGAATAATAAGGCAGCCAAATTTAAAGATCAGTCAATACAGTAGGGACCTGCTATTGATCTCTTAGGCACTGAGTCTTCACATCCATTGTCAAGCCCAGCCCAGCATATGGGGTGATATGAGCAGAAAACACACATCAGTGTGTTTTGATTTCTTGTGGCTGTGTAATGTGGCATGAGAAGTATGTTGTGGTGCCACATATTTCTCAATCTGATGCCTTTTTGTCTTTTTTTTTTTTTTTTTGCCATTTGCATTCTATTTCGTAGTGCCAGAATGAATTTTTGTATCTTGTCTTGTCTTTGTCCATTATAAACTGGAGGATCACAGTTAAGCCTTCCATAGTTTGGGATCATTTACCTTACCGTTATTTTGGATTTTTTTCTTGTTACAGTGTCACTACACTGTATTCATGTGGGGTAACAAACATGTAGGTGCTTGAACATGCCCCACAGACACGGTTGTAGCCCCAGTATTTGTGACTGTCGTTATTGACACAGTGCAGACTTTACAGATGGAGCATTATGCTCTCAGAGGACTTTTAAAATATGTATATTAAGCAATTAACTTTCTGGAGTTGGAGTTATCAAATCTTGCTGGGAAATTAACTTCCAAGAGCTCTGAATTGGATGGAATTCCATCTGGCTTCAGAGAACAATGAGCCTATATGAAATGGAGCTTTGAAATGTTTTTCTTGTGCAGAAATATGAACTAGAAAGAAAAGTGCTGATCTAATGCTAAGTTTTCTCTGTGTACTGGCTCAGTTGCCAGAATTATAATGAAAACTGTATTTTAGTCTAACAAATGTATAGAATTTTTTATGTAATAAATAAAATTTTATAGGAAAGAATGTTATTGTCTACTGTGTTGTAACACTTCCCCATGCCCAGGGTGGTGACTGATAAAATCATGGGCAACATCTTCGTTTCAAATTAGGTCAGTATGCTGCAAGGGTGCCCCAGAATTTCCCATCTATTCTTTTCTGTCTCTCACAGCATGTGCTGGAGGCTTTGGAATAACAAATATAAAGGTCCTAAAACCAGTTTCTGAAGTACAAAGTTCATTCACTGCCTGGCCAGGCTTCATAGCTGGAGTCTGAGTTGCCATGTGAATGCTAAGATTGCAACTGAACTCAATCATCAGGCAGAGTAGAAAAGCCTCCACTGGCCTGGGCATAGTGGCTCACGCCTGTAATCCCAGCACTTTGGGAGGCCGAGGCGGGTGGATCACGAGATCAGGAGATTGAGACCATCCTAGCTAACACAGTGAAACCCCGTCTCTACTAAAAAAATACAAAAAAAATTAGCCAGGCATGGTGGCGCATTAATGTAATCCCAGCTACTCGGGAGGCTGAGGCAGGAGAATGACCTGAACCTAGGAGGCGGAGCTTGCAGTGAGCCAAGATTGCCTCTCTCCACTCCAGCCTGGGCGACAGAGCGAGACTCACTCTCAAAAAAAGAAAAGAAAAAAAAAAAAAGAAGAAAAGCCTCCACTGGACAGCGTCCATCATGGAAAGCATTCACTGTGCCTGGTACAGTGGTCTACACATAATTGAAGCCTGGATCTGTACTGACTTTAGTGCATTTGTGAAACCGTGGTGCCATCATTTAGGCAGTAGCTGTGCCCCATTGAAAGTTTAGAAAAATCAAGCTTTTTAAAAACCAATAATTTTAGGTAATATTAGGGACTAAGGAAGGGATGTTCTTAAGTGGAAGACCTTTTGCAATACCGTACACCTCTCCTAATTTGTTCTGTTATTTTGGATTTTTCTTGAGAGGCTGCACTGTAAACTGCCTTTTATTAACAAATGTGAGCTGATGATAGTCCTGGCTGTTTATACCATCCTGCCAAAAAGAGTTGTTACAGAATAATTGTGAGGAGGCTTAAACACTGGAGGAATTTGAGATTCTGAAGAATATTAACCAATCTGGACTGTTCTTTCTTTTTTTAAGTGGTTCTGATGCAGATTGACGTAATTCTGTTATATGGACTACCTAATGATTAAAGAGCCTGTGAAAAGCCTCATGTCTGAAAGGTACCTAAAGTCTTTCCTTTCTGTTTGGCTATGGAAAGTGTACTCTGTACTTAACCTCAAATCGAAGGAAATGAAAATCTAGAGGATTCTTTCAGGAGGAACAAAACTTATGCACCCTATCTTAATATGTAAGTAGTAATTAAAATTTTAGCTGCTTTAAATAGCTGTACAGCTCAAAGCTCTTACAGATGTTGAAGGGTTCAGAAAGAAGCTGGTACCTCGAGAGGCTCTTTGGCCTCATATGTTTGATCAGATGCTGTGGAACTAACCCACTGGGTTTGTGCCTCTACCAGGGGTGTCCAATCTTTTGGCTTTCCTGGGCCACACTAGAAGAGGAAGAATTGTCTTGGGTCACACATAAAATACGCTAACACTAACCATAGCTGATGAGCCAAGAAAAAAAAAATCACAGACACACAAAATCTTTTAAGAAGGTTTACGAATTTGTGTCAAGCTGTATTCAAAGCCATCCTGGGCGGCATGCGTCTCGCGGGCCGTGGGTTGGATAAGCTTGCTCTACACGTTGTTTTTTTCACTTGTGGCAAATAGTAGTGAAGATAAGAAATGCTTTATGCCTTTAATTTGATAATATGCCTCATGTCATTTACTGTCCCAATTCCAAGAAAAATAATTTTAGCAGATTCACCTAGGTTAAATTTAGGATTCCAGAAAAAGTAAAGCTAAGCTACTAGACCATTTCATGGGCTTACCAGCAATTTCTTTCTTTTTTTTTGAGACGGAGTCTCGCTGTCACCCAGGCTGGAGTACAGTGGCCGGATCTCAGCTCACCGCAAGCTCCGCCTCCCAGGTTCATGCCATTCTCCTGCCTCAGCCTCCGGAGTAGCTGGGACTACAGGCGCCCGCCACATCGCCCGGCTAGTTTTTTTGTATTTTTTAGTAGAGACGGGGTTTCACCGTGTTCGCCAGGATGGTCTCGATCTCCTGACCTCGTGATCCACCCGTCTCGGCCTCCCAAAGTGCTGGGATTACAGGCTTGAGCCACCGCGCCCGGCCGACCAGCAATTTCAATGGAAATCTTAAAGCGCTCTAGGTACTTACAAGCTCCCTGGCCAGGACTGTCAGAGCAACAGTAAGGAACTGCCTTCAAGGCAAAACAAAGCGGCTTTCAGTCAGTCTCGGGTTACATCCTGTAACCTCACACTGGGAGACAGGATATTGGGTATTTAAGGTTGGTTTACTCCATCTTCCAGAAAGGATTCTCACAGCTTACAACAAAATAAAACAATTTTAACACACACGCACACACAAGTTGTGTAATAAGCAAACTGAAAACATTGAGAAAAGGAGATTAGCTATGTGAGAATCCCAGGCTAGGCATATGACTAAATTCCAAGCTTCCTGTCAGTCCTGTGAAAGAGAAAATCAAGAAAGGTACATGTTTAATGTTAAGTTTTAAAAAGCGTAAATAGAAGTTCAATAGGAAGGACTGGGTAGGCATTCACAATGATGTAAATAATATTTAATACGTTGGATTAATATTTATAATATAGTTAGTGAAGAAAGCAGGGGCTCGAGCAATGCATGATCTCATTTATATGAAATAAATATTCGTACACATCTTAAAATAAAGGTATAGTAGATGCTCTCTCAGTCCTGTAGGCACTGGTAGTTAACTGATTAATTGAAAAATTGGGTTAAGGAGGAGAACCATTAAAAATGAAAATTGTTTGCCGGGCACCGTGGCTCACACCTGTAATCCCAGCACTTTGGGAGGCTGAGGTGGGTGGATCACGACGTCAAGAGGTCGAGACCATCCTGGCCAACACGGTGAAAACCCATCTCTACTAAAAATAAAACAATTAGCAGAGTGTGGTGGCGCACGCCTGTAGTCCCAGCTACTCGGGAGGCTGAGGCAGGAGAATCGCTTGAACCAGGGAGGTGGAGGTTGCAGTCAGATGAGATTGCGCCACTGCACTCCAGCCTGGCGACAGAGGGAGACACCATCTCAAAAAAAAAAAGAAGAAGAAAAAGGAAATTGTTTTAAACTACAACATGTAAATGTTTATTGGCCAATTGTTGACATAGGTATATTCTTTCTGACTCTTGACTCTTCTGAAGTTATCTACTGTCTTTGGCATTAAAAACACCAATAATGTAACCTCCCGAAAGTGCAATAATATGAAATATGGATTTATTAAAATGAATAAAAAATGTAGAGATGCTTACGAAGCCCACTGAGTGTAGGTTCCCAGGTTTTAATAATTTTTATAATTTCCTTGCAATGTTTGTATTTCTCACCTACGCACAACTTGAGAGTAGTAGTTTTTGCATTTACCTTTATTATATCTTTGCAAGGTATTCAAGCTTTCAAAGGGTTTTTATAGAAACTACTCTTTTCGTATTCATTGTCTTTATCAATGTACATAATATTTAAATAATCCTGGCAGTAGCGAAACCACCACACCTGGCATAACATGTTGAAATATACACACCTGACCCTTGTTAGCACAACCTCCTGATGCTGAGAATGAGAACACAGAACACAGGCCTCTGAGTGGAAGCCCCTCTCCAGGAACATACAGGAGATACAACAGTCATCAGCCAGTACATTCTACAGAAGCTTGGAAAAGATCAGTTAATCTGGCAGAATGGTTAAGTGAAAGCCAGCTATGAAAGCCATCTATTTACATTTAAAAAATGATAATTATGGTTATCTCTGTTTTGTGGGACTATGAGTAATTCTGGTTTTTTTCTTTGCTTATTTGTATATTTAAAATATATAGTTTTTAATAGGAAAAAATTACATTAAAAACAAATAGCTGGGTAAGATAATAAAATGATAGTAACTAAACCAGTATGATAATAGGCCAATGGAATAGAAGAGAAAGTTTCCAAAACAAATCATATTATTTATAAGGGATTATACCTAAAATAGAATATACATAAAATGAATAAGAAAGGATAGAATCCATTTAATAAATTGTAATTTAGGACAATGGGCTTTCAATTTGAAAACAAATCTAAGTCAAATTAAATGGATTTAGGATTTTTTTTTATTATTATTATTAGACCAGGGAAAGGTCAGGAGAAGGAGTGGAGAGGATCTGATAAAATTAGAAAGATTAGAAGAAATAATAGAAATGATAGACTTGGTCGAAATAATAGGATGATGAAAATGATAGGTGGGGATTAGGGAGATGCACACTTCACATTTCATGGAAATTGTGATGCGTGAGGCCCATTTCAGATGCATTTCCTAAGCCTGTCCACAGCAGTGTGCGAAAAGTATCCATTTCATTCAACAAGCATTTCCTGAGACCTCTTCTGGTCAGCCAGAGTTATATTCTGGGAGCTCAGTGCTAAATACTGCCTGATCTTAAGTAGCTCACAGCCTAATGAGGGAGGCAGAGAGCAGCGATAAGTAGAGAGTGCTTTGGAGCACAGAGGAAGGTGTTGAGGTCGTTAGGAGAAGATGTCTCAGCTGAGTCTTGAAGGATGCGTCTTGAAGGATTAGCCAGGTGATGAAGGGGTGGGAGGGTGGTTCTACCCAGAATAGAAGCACTTTGGCACTCATATAGCAACATGAGGAACACAAGTCGTTCAGAATGTCCAGAGCAAAGAAGATGTGGATTTGCACCAAGAGGTGACCCTGGAGAGGATACAGGAGTCTTACATGTGTGTTCACATCTAAAGTGTGAGTTGTTTATATATTTGTGCCCCTTTTATTTTCCAAAAAGGCATACATACAAAAAGTTTTTTTTAACCCCAGGCTGGAGTGCAGTGGTCCCATCATAGCTCACTACAGCCTCAAGATCCTTAGCTCAAGTGATCCTCCCACCTCAGCCTCCAGAATAGCTGAGACTACAGGCATGCACCTTCACACCCAGCTTTTTTTCTTTTCTTTGTTTTTGGAGGGGCAAGGTCTCGCTTTGTTGCCCAGGCTGGTCTCCAACTCCTGGCTTCAAGCAATCTTCCCAACTCGGACTCCCAAAGTGCTGAGATTACAGGTGTGAGCCACCATGCCCAGCCCAAAAAAGATTATTAAACTAAAAATATAAAAGCAAAGACATAAACAGGAAGAAACAAATATGCTAGACTCTAGGACTAATATGGTCACAGTGCATTGAAGCCTTAAATTCTTTCAGCTTTCTTAGCAACCTGATAGGAAAAGAAAACACGAAGATCTACAGAATTTTATTCTCTAGTAGAAGAAAGTTTATGCATTCTTCAATTTACTGTGGAAGCATAAATAACCCACATATGGCTCTTAAATTGGGATTTGGGGATGCTAAGCTGGGGAAGTCCCAGCATGTAATTTCCTGATGTTTTATTTGAAGTTGTTACCTCATACCTTATTTAGGTCTGCCTCTATTATGAGTTACACGACATGGCTCTTAAGTGTAAATAAAACAGAAAGATAAGTCTTCATTTATTTCAGATATATTCACTGAGTTCTATATTAGCTAAGAATACCAGAATAAGAGACCCAGCCTCTGCCCTCTGAAAACTCGCACCCTATTTAGGAAGCAAAGGAGTAAGCAGATGATTGTAATCTAGTGTGCCAGCCGCTCTAACAGAGTTAACTCAGGAGTAGCAGGGAGACCCACCTGAAGGTGGGAGGGGCAGGGAGGTGGGGCTGTAATAAGTAAATAAGCCTTTGGGGAAAGGAAAGTAGAGTGTTCCCAGGAGGATAGCATGTGTGAAGAAATGATGATGTACCTGTGAATCAGTACTGAAGTGTAGGTGTGGGGACATGAAATTGGAGCGGTCAGTAGGGATCAGATCTCAAGGGTCTTGCAGGCCACCCTCAGGGTCTTGATTTTATGGTGCAGAAAATGAGGACTTGCTGAAAGATTTTAACCAAGGGAATGTTTGGAGATATTTGCATTTCAGCGGAAAAATTACCCTGACAACAGTGGGGAGTATGGCATGGGATGAGTTGCTTCTGGGCCAGGAAAACAAAGTGAAGAGACCATTGTAATATACCATGTGATTCAGAATGAGAATTCCAACTAGGGCACTAGCAATAAGAATGGAGAGAAAGGGCAGGAGAATCTCTTGAACCTGGGAGGCGGAGGTTACAGTGAGCTAAGATTGCGCCACTGCACTCCAGCCTGGGTGACAGAGCAGGACTCATCCCCTTCTCCCCCCCCCCCCCCAAAAAAAAAATGGAGAGAAAGTGATATATTTAAAAGCTAATGGAGGGATAGAATCATCAAAAACAGATGTTTGGTTGCTGTAAGGGGCCAAGTGAAAGAAAGATGGGAGTGAAGTGTGAATCTCCGGGTCCTGGTTTGCATGCAGCACTGCATTGGAAAATAATTTACTTTTCTCCTGGAAAGAACCACTTTAAGATGAAACCCTATTTACTTTAATAAAGAGACAAGATAAAATAACAGAAAAAGCACTGACCTAGAATTTGGAATATTTGGATTTATCTCCAGTGCCTCCAGTCCAATCATGGGTTGTTTGTCATCTCTGCCTGTTTTCTTGACTATAAAATGGAATATGCTCAGTCTGTGCTGTAGGACTACAATGATAAATACATGAACTTAGGGGACAGGAATATGCTTCAAAAGCAGTTAAATACAACAGAGTTGTTAACTCCTTATTTTCTGATGCCTAAAGGAGCCAGCATTGTATAAGGAAGAGAACAAAGGTCTTGGGATTATGGATATAGATTTGAATCTGTCTCTGCTGATTATTGTAGAAGCTGGGTAACCTGGGAAAGCCACAGAACCTTTCTGAGGCTCAGTATCTTCCTTTGTAAAATGGGAATACTCATGTTTTATAGGGATTGTGTAAGACAATGATAATTTGTTCATTTCACTCAATCATTACCTAACAGGTATTTCATGAGTACCTACTATGTGTTAGAAGCCAAGAATATAACAGTGAACAGAACAAGCTAGAGTCTCCGTTCTAGTTTTATGTATAAAAGCTAATGGTGGCCAGGCGTGGTGGCTCACATCTGTAATTCTAGGACTTTGGGAGGCCAAGGCAGGTGAATCACTTGAGGTGAGGAGTTCGAAACCAGCCTGTGCAACATGGTGAAACCCCGTCTCTACTAAAAGTACAGAAAAATTAGCCAAGTGTGGTGGCGGGCATCTGCAATTCCAGCTACTCAGGAGGCTGAGGCAGGAGAATCTCTTGAATCGGGGAGGCAGAGGTTGCAGTGAACTGAGATTGTGCCATTGCACTCCAGCCTGAGCGACAGAGCGAGACTCCATCACACACACAAAAAAAGCTAATGGTGGGATGATATGATTGAAATGACAGAGCAGAAAATTCCAAAACTCCATCCTTCCACAAAAACAATGATCAAATTGGCAAAAACTATCCAATCAATTTTTTGCCAAATTCTAGACTCTAATAAAGAACTTACACACCTAGGCAAATGCTAAATAAAGACATTATGGTAAGAGAGCATTGAGGCATGTTAACTTATTTGCATACCATCTCCACTCACCAGCTTAGCAGCAGCTGTGAAAGTGGTGGTTCATGTTTCTGATGTGGCTTGCCAATGCCCAAGTAAACAATGTGTGGTTAGACCTTGTTCTCAAAAAAAATTGTGGTTGTATGTTTTGAACTGTCTGGTGGCTCCCTGAATGATCAACTCAGGGATTTATCTTTGTGTCACGTGCCTCAGAAGCTTCTTAGGGCTGAAGTGATCTCCCAGGTGACATCTGTCAATAGCACTTAAAGGCATATGTACTAGCTGCAGCAACCTGTCGTGAGGAATAACAGATGCCTCAAACCGCAGACAGATGGAAGCCTGAGAAACGAGGCTAGAAAAGGACATACATGGAGGAATAACAGCTTTCAAAAGCTCCTGCATATACCAGGAAATGTCCAAGGCCACACAGGTGACCAGGGCTTGACACAGGAAGGACCTGAGAAGACCACAAATGTTCACTTCTGGCTAACCTTTTGATGCAAGCAGGAAGTAAAGGCTAAAGCAGAGTTGTAAACAGTCTTGCTAAGTGTTAAGCAGTGCCCCCATAAAGAATGAATGTGCAACGACTAGAAGGTGATCTCTTCTTTTTTTGTGGCTCCAGGTATTTAAGGAAAACTGTCAAATCACTAGCTGACCACAAACTAACAAAACGGAGACTTCAGTGACCACACACACACACCAAAGAATACAGTCTCTACAAGAAATAGTTCAGAAAAGTCATTAAACAAATAAAAAACTATAACCCACAACAAGCCAACAACAACAAACCCTAGGGAGGAGGAAGAATCTGATTTCCAGAGCTGCCACATTATAGTATGCAAAATGTCCAGTTTTCAACAACAACAAGAAATTACAAGGTACACAAAGAAATAAGAAAGTACAGCCTATGAGCAGAAGAAATTAACAGAAACTGGCCAGACGTGGCGGCTCACCTATGATCGCAATACCTTGGGAGGCTGAGGCAGGAGGATCGCTTGAGGCCAGGAGTTCAAGACCAGTCTGGGCAACATAGTGAGACCCCCATCTCTTCCAAAAAATTACAAAAATTATCCAAACATGGTGGCGTGCATCTGTAGTCCCAGCTACTCCAGGAGGCTGAGGTGGGAGGTTTCCTTGAGCCCAGGAGTTCAAGGCCACAGTGTGCTGAAATTGAGCCACTACACTCCAGCCTGGGTGACAGAGCAAACTTCATCTCTTCAAAAAAACATTTTTTAAAAAAGAAACTACCTTTGAAGAAGCCCAGATATTTGACTTACTAGACAGAGACTTGAAATCAACTGTCTTAAATATGCTCAAAGACATAAAGAAAGTGAAGGACAAAGAACTAAAGAAAATCAAGAGAACAATGTTTTACCTAATAGAGAACATCAATAAAAAGATAGAAATGATAAAAAAAAAAAAAAAAGGGAACCAAATAGAAAATCTGGAGTTGAAAATAACTGATACCAAAAATTCACTAAGAGGGGTTCAGTAGCAGATTTGAGCAGGCAGAAGAAAGAATTACCGAATTTGAAGACAGATCAACTGAGATTATTCAGTCTGAGGAGAAGAAAAAGAAAAGAGTGAAGAAAACTGAACAGAGCCTAAGAGACCTGTGGGATACCCTCAAGCATACCAACATACACAGAATGGGAGTCCCAGAAAGAGAAGAGAGAAAGAAAGGAGCAGAAAGAATATTTGAAGAAATATTGTCATGTAAGGTCTGGGCTATAAAAAGAAAAAAAAAAGAATACTTGAAGAAATGATGGTTGAAAACTTCTCAAAAGTGATAAAAACATGAATGCACATCTAAGAAGCTCAACAAACTCCACATAAAATAAACCCAAAGAGATCCACACTCAAACAGATTATAACCAAATTGTTGACAAAGAAAAATAGAAAATATTGGTTGCAGCAAGAGGGAAGCAACTCACTATGTCTAAGTATCCTTAATAAGAAAAACAATCGTTAATCAATAATCCTTTATTCAATAAAATTCTCCACCAAAACTGAAAGGCCAGGCACAGTGGCTCACACCTGTAATCCCACTGTAATCTCAGCACTTCGGGAGGCTGAGGCAGGCGGATCACCTGAGGTCAGGAGTTCAAGACCAGCCTGGCCAACATGGGGGAACCTTGTCTATACTAAAAATACAAAAATTAGCCGGGCGTGGCGGCACATGTCTGTAATCCTGGCTACTTGGGAGGCTGAAGCAGGAGAATCACTTGAACCTGGGAGGTGGAGGTTACAGTGAGCTGAGATCATGCCACTGCACTCCAGCCTGGACAAGAGACCAAGACTCTATCTCAAAAACTAAAAATAAGGCCAGGCACAGTGGCTTACGCCTGTAATCCCAGCACTTTGGGAGGCCGAGGCATCTGGATCACCTGAGGTCAGGAGTTGGAGACTAGCCTGGCCAACATGGTGAAACCCTGTCTATACTAAAGATACAAAAATTAGCCAGTGTAGTGGTGGGCGCCTGTAATCCCAGCTGAGGCAGGAGAATCGCTTGAACCTGGGAGACGGAGGCTGCTGTGAGCTGAGATCACGCCACTGCACTCCAGCCTGGGCAACAGAGCGAGACTCTGTCTCAAAAAATAAAATAAAATAAAAATAAAAACCTGAAAGAAATCAAGATAGTCTCATATAAACAAAAGTTGAGGAAGTTTGCTTCTAGTAGACCTGCATGAGAAATACTAAGGGAAATAATTCAGGTGGAAATAAAAGAAGACAAGTAACCCTAGCTATACAGTAAAATAAAAAAAACATCAGTAAGGAAACTACATAGGTAAACATAAAAGCTAGTATTATTGTATTTTTTTGTTTGTCACTCATTTGTTGTTGTTACTGTTGTTGTTGCATTGAAGACAGAGTCTTGCTCTGTCACTCAGGCTGAAGTGCAGTGGCATGATCTCAGCTCATTGCAACCTCCACCTCCTGGGTTCAAGTGATTCTCCCGCCTCAACCTCCTGAGTAGCTGGGACTACAGGTGCATGCCACCATGCCTGGCTTATTTTTGAATATTTTAGTAGAGACAGGGTTTTACCATGTTGCCCAGGCTGGTCTTGAACTCCTGACCTCAGGTGATCTACCTACCTTGGCTTCCAAAGAGCTGGGATTACAGGCGTGAGCCACCGCACCCGGCCTGTCACTCACTTTTTTTTCTATATGATTTAAAAGGCAAATGCATAACACAATAATTGCAAATGTATCTGAATGAACACACAATGTATAAAGATATAATGTACGACAGCAACAACATAAACATAAGAGGGTGGAGCTACATAGGAACGCAGTGTTTGTACATTATTTAAGCTAAATTGGTATTAATTCAAACTGAATTATTATAAATTTAGGATGTTAATTATAACCCCCAGGGTAACATTAACAAAAATATATATTCAGAAAAGGAAATGAGAATCAAAATAATATACTAGAAAAACCAATTAAACATAAAAGAAGACAGGAATGGAGGAACTGAAGAACAAAAAAGATATGATATAAGGAAAATAAACAACAAAATGGCTGAAGCAAGGCCTCACTTACAGTTTTTTGTTTTTTTTTTTTTTTTGAAACGAAGTCTTCCTCTGTCTCCCAGCCTGGAGTGCAGTGGCCGGATCTCAGCTCACTGCAAGCTCCGCCTCCCGGGTTCACGCCATTCTTCTGCCTCAGCCTCCCCAGTAACTGGGACTACAGGCGCCCGCCACCACGGCCGGCTAATTTTTTGTATATTTAGTAGAAACGGGGTTTCACTGTGTTAGCCAGGATGGTCTCGATCTCCTGACCTCGTGATCCGCCCGCCTCGGCCTCCCAAAGTGCTGGGATCACAGGCGTGAGCCACCGTACCTGGCCAACAGTTTTTTAAAATGTAAATGGATTAAACTCTTCAGTTAAAAGGCAGAGTTAGTGGGATGGATTAAAAAACATAATCCAACTATATAATAGCTACAAGAGACTCAATTTAGATCCAAAGACACAAATAGGCTGAAAGTGAAAAGATGGAAAAAGATATTCCATGCAAATAATCATCAAAAGAGAGCTGGAGTGGCTATACAAATATCAGACAAAACAGCTAGTAAGACAAAAATTGTTACTAGAGAGGACATTCTATAGTCATAAAAGGAACAACCCATCAGTAACATATAGCAATTATAAACATATGTGGGCCAGGTGCAGTAGCTCACCCTTGTAATCCAAACACTTTCGGAGGCCAAAGTGGAAGGGTCACTTGAGCCCAGGTGTTCGAGACCAGTCTCAGCAACAAAGCAAGACCCTGTCTCACCAAAAAAATTGAAAATTAGCCAGCTGTGGTGGTGTGTACTGGTAGTTGTAGCTACTCGGGAGGCTAAGGTGGGAAGATCCCTTGAGCCCAGGAGGTTGAGGTTGCAGTGAGCTATGATCATGCCACTGCACTCCAACCTTGGTGACAAAATAAAAAATAAGCATATGTGCATCTAATAAGAGAATCCACAGTACATGAAACAGAAACTAACAGAATTAAATGCAGAAATAGACAAATCAACAATAATAGCTGAGACTTCAATATTTC
The DNA here is from genome assembly GCF_002776525.5 of Piliocolobus tephrosceles. Taxonomy (NCBI): domain Eukaryota; kingdom Metazoa; phylum Chordata; class Mammalia; order Primates; family Cercopithecidae; genus Piliocolobus; species Piliocolobus tephrosceles. Next base: position 33,603,790 of record NC_045447.1, on the reverse strand, counting down.
ATTTTCAAAATGGATAGAATAACTAGACAGAAGATCAAGAAGAAAATAGAAGACTTGAAGAGCATCATACACCAACTAGACATAATAGACATCTGTAGAGCACTTTATTCAACACTCTTCTTCTCAACTGCATGTGGATCATTCTCAAGGCTAAACCATGTTAGGCCACAAAACAAATTGCAGTAAATTTTAAAAGATTTAAATCATGTAAAGTATATTCTAGGTCAAAATGGAATGAAATTAGAAATAAATAACAAAGAAATTAACTCAAAATGTTATCAACATGACAAGGAAATTACCTCAAAATGAGCCTAAATATAAGAGCTAAACCCCTAAAACTCTTAGAAGAAATCATAAGAATAAATCTTCATGACCTTGGATTAGGCCATGGTTTCTTGGCTACGAAACCAAAAACACAAGCAATGAAAGAAAAATAGATAAATTGGACTTCATCAAAATTGAAAAATTTTTGCCTCAAGGGACATAATCGAAAGTACAAAAGGCAACCCACAAAATGGGAGAAAATATTTGCAAATCATATCTCTGATAAAGGTCTACTGTCCAGAATATGTGAACAACTCTCACTACTTAACAACAAAAAAACAAACAATCCATAATGAGCAAAGGATTTGAAGGGATGTTTCTTCAAAGAAGTTTAAAAATGGCCATGAAGCACATAAAAAGATGCTCCATGTCATTAGGGAATTGCAAATCAAAACCACAAGGAGATATCACTTCAAACCCACTAGAATGACTATACTCAAACAAATAGACAATAAGAAGTGCTGATGAGAATGCAGAAAAATTAGAACACTCATACATTGCTGGTGAGAATGTAAAATGGTGCCACCACTCGGAAAACAGTTTGGCAGTTTCTCAATAAGTTAAAAAGTACAATTACCGTGGGATCCAGGTATATACCCCAAATGATTGAAAACAGGTGTTCAAAGAAAAACATGCTCACGAATGTTCATAGTAGCATTATTCATAATAACAAAAAAGTAGAAATAACTAATGTCCATCAGCTGATGAATGATAAGCAAAATGTTGTATATTCATACAACAAAATACTAGTCAGCCATAAAAAGAAATTAGGTACTGATATATGCAAAAACATAGATGAACCTTGAAAACATGATGCTAAGGGAAAAGAGCCAGACACAAAAGGCCACATATTGTGTGATTCCTTGTATATGAAATATCTAACATAGGCAAAATCCATAGAGATAGAAAGCATATTCATGGTTATCAGGCACTGGGGAAATGGGGAATTACTGCTTGTTGGAAATAGAGTTTCTTTTGGGGTGATGAAAATATTCTGGAACTGTATAGTGGTGATGGGTGCAAAACTTTGTGAAGGAACTAAATGCCACTGAGTTGTACACTTTAAAATGGTTAAAATGGCAAATTTTATGTTATATATATTTTACCAGAATAAAAATAAAAACATGCAGAAAAGTTAGAAGAACAGTTCAAATAACGTTCATATATACCCTTCATCTGCCTTCCCTAAATGTTAGTATTGTAATGTATTTGCTTTTTCTCCTCATTTCCACTCCTCTATCCTTCTTCCCTTTTCCTTCTCCTTCACCTGTTTCCCTTTTCGTACCTCTCCCTCCCTTTCTCTCTCTTGCTCTGTCTCCATTTCTCTTGGTTTCTTGGTCTCTCTCTCCATGTATGTGTGTGCACACATACACATGCATTCTACAGACCTTTAAATTTTAACAGTAGTCCCACTAATGTTCTTTATGGAAAAAGTTATTTTTCTGGTCAACAATCCAATCTAGGATCCCATGTTGCATTTCATTTTTATGTCTCTAATCTCTTTTAACTTGGAGCTATTGCACAGTCTTTTTTTTGTCATTCATGACCTTGATAGAGTCAGGCCATTTGTTTTCTTGAATGACCTTCAGTTTAGGTTTGTCTAAAGCTTCCTCATGATCAGATCCAAGGTATGCGTTTTTGGCAGGAATACCACAGAAGGCATACCGTGTCCTTCTCAGTGCATCGTAGCAGGAGGCACATGATCTCATTTGTCCCATTACTGTGATGTTAACTTTGATCATTTGGCTAAGGTGGATCTTCCTGGTCTTTCCAATGTGAATGTACTGTTTCTCCCTTTGTAATTAATAAGTATCTTGAGGAGAGATATTTTGAGACTATGTAAAAATTCTATTTCTCATCAACTTTTCACATATGTATTCACATTCTTCTCTGAAACAGCTATTACTGTTGTTTTCATATAATGGTGATTTTTCTAATTTCATCATTCTTCTTCCTATATTTATTAGCTGGTGTCCTACTGTAAGGAAAATCTTTCTCTTCTCACCCACTTAGTTTTTCATCAAATAAATATATATTTGTCAAAGTTTTAATTACTCATCAAATACCTATTTATTTATTGAATACATATTGATTATTCATCAAATAAATACATATCAAATCCCAATTGTTCCTTTTTTCTGTTATCCTCATTTATTTTTATGCCCACATTGTCTCAGATTTAGCCAATAGGAGCCCATTCAAGCTGGCTCCTGTACTTTTGATCTCTCCCCGTCATTCATTGAGTAATTCCTTGTTTACTGACACAACCAGATGTTCCAGGCTCATCTTGTGCTTTCGTGGTCTCAACTCTGTAATCAGCCAGGTCTTCAAGTGAGCCCCAGTTCCTTTTCATGGAAACTGGTATTTGGAAACCAAGGTCTGGGCACAATATGTGCTCTTTGTGGTAGCTATTTGATAATAGCGACCACATGGTATACAGCAGGAGAAAGGAAATGACTGCATTCCCCCCCCCCCCCCCCTTTTTTTTTTTTTTTTTTTTTTTTGAGATGGCGTCTCACTCTGTCGCCCAGGCTAGAGTGCAATGGCGCCATCTCAGCTCACTGCAACCTCTGTCCCCAGGGTTCTAGAAATTCTCCTGCCTCAGCCTTCCGAGTAGCTGGGATTAGACACCTGCCACCACGCCCAGCTAATTTTTTTGTATTTTTAGTAGAGACGGGGTTTCACCATGTTGCCCAGGCTGGTCTTGAACTCCTGACTTCAGGTGATCCACCCGCCTCAGCCTTGCAAAGTGCTAGGATTCCAGGTGTGAGTCACCGCGCCTGCCTACTCTGCATTACTTTTCATAGGTCAGTCAACACCTGGAATATAAACGAATGGGAGTGTTTTCAGAGACAAGCCTAGAGAAGATACCTACTGGGAAAAGAAACATCTTGGGGTAGAGAAAGGGAAAAGCAGTGATTACTATATTCAAATATCTAAAGGGGCGTTGTAGAAAAAAATGGTGTCTATAGTCATGTCCTGAGCCCCTAAAGGGTTCTAATAGTTGGAAAAAGAGACTTCTGTTTCATCAGTCAATTAACATGTGTTAATCACCTATTACTATCAGGCTGCGGCAGTGACTGTTGATTGCCCTGCTATTAATCTTCTGCCCATCTTTCTCATGAATATAACCCAGGTATCATTCTGGTTAGCAAAATGCCTTACTAAAATACTCACCTTTCTATACTTCTCTGAAGCTTGAAGTGGCCATATGACATAGTTCTGCCCAATGCCATATAAGCTAAAGAATAATGGCAATATCCAAGAAAATTTTGCCTTCCCAATATAGGTGCCGCCTATCCTCCTGGTTTTCCCCTTCTCTGGCCTGTCTGGAATGCAGATGTGATCCTACTTGAAGGAACAAAAGACATATTACAAACACCAACAAAACCACACCAAAGATGGCAGAACCAAAAAATAGAAGGAGCCTGGTTCCCAGAAAGCATTCTTGCCTAATTTCTGCAGAGTTTTGGGCTTGCTGTCTTCTGGGCTTACTGTTACACGAGAAGAATGAATCCCTTTCTTGTTTAAGCCACTATAATAGGTTTCTGTTAAATGCAGCTGAGATGCAGTCCTAACCCAAGCACTATGCTAAGTCCTAGTAGGGGAAAGACCGCCTAGTGGAGACACTGGCTTTTCCTGCCTATCAGACAGAATGTGAGGAAGACTTCCTAACACCTGGAACAGTACCAAGATGGACTTAACCCCAGGAGAAGACGTGATCCCCCTGACTACGAAGGAATGTGTGTAGAGTCTGGGTGGTACTTTTGCAGCTGGGATGTTGTAAAGCGGTATTGAGCACAGAGTGAAAGGCTAATTCAGTGACCTTTAAAGTCTATTCTAGTGCAAAAATTTTTCTAAGAGTCAGAAAGTTAAAAAAAAAAAAAAATTGGATGGACTCAGGGCATGCTAGGCTTTCGCTGGACAGTTAGTGTTTGTTTTTTTGAGACAGAGTCTCACTCTGTTGCCCAGGCTGGAGTGCAGTGGCACAATCTTGGCTCACTGCAACCTCCGCCTCCTGGGTTCAAGCAGTTCTCCTGCCTCAGCCTCCTAAGTAGCTGGCATTACAGGCATGCCCACCATGCCTGGCTAATTTTTTGTAGTAGAGATGGGGTTTCACCGTGGTAGCCAGGATGGTCTCTATCTCCTAACCTCGTGATCCACCTGCCTCAGCCTCCCAAAGTGCTGGGATTACAGGCGTGAGCCACTGCGCCCAGCCGACAGTGTTTTTTAACTGTAGTCCTGTATTTGGATCCACGATTTTCATTAAAGTTCCTAAGAACGCATGCTCCCTATTACAGCAATTTAAAGTTTCTAATGAAATTTTTGTTTTAGTTTATTTGTAGCAATCTAATTTATCCCTTTTTTTACTTCTAGAATTTTTATTTATTTTGGATTTACAAATATTGCCATAAAACATAGCAGCATTTTAATTTTTAGATAGTAATGGATTTGTTATTTTTATCTGTGTTTAAAGTCATGGTAGTCTGGGCACCGTGGTGCACAACTGTAGTGCCAGCTACTCAAAAGGCTAAGGTAGGAAGATCTCTTGAGCCCAAGAGTCCTAGGCTGTAGTAAGTGATGAACACACCTGTGAATAGCCACTGTACTGCAGCCTGGGCAACATGGCGAGACCCTGCTTGAACAAAAAGGGAAAAACAAGCCACAGGAATAAGATGCATTTTCACCACTTTGGAATGTTTATGTCCTATAAACTAACCATTAGGGATCCATTTATTGGCAGAGTTTCTGTAAATATATTAATGCTCTTGATGAGAAAAGGAGGTTTTTTTTCCTCTCAGGGTGGAAACCAGGTTCTTTGGTGGGATGCTCACCCAACAAACAAATGAAAGGAAAGGTCAAGACTTTACTGGATTCTATGGTTGATCCCAAGCCTGAGATAGGAGAATGAGCTGCAAACTTTGTGAAGGTAGCCAATGGTAACTGGGAGGCTATTAAGGGCACAATAGAGGTTTATTGAGTGAATCAACAAATGAATCCTTTGGCAGCCTGGTTGTTTCTGAGTCGAGGCTATGAGATGATTTTGCACAGTCCACACAGGATAGAAATCAGTGTTTCTCAAAATGCATCACAATTGGTGGTGCAGGGAAGGTAAAAAGGCAGTGTTTAAAACAGAAATTACTCAGGGTCTCACTTCTACCTGCTGAATCAGAATCTCTGCAGCCGGCAGACAGAAATCTGCATTTTAACAAACCCGACCCAGTCCAGAGGATTCTGCTGCATAATAAACTTTGAGAACTATGGACACTTATGCTGTTCCAGCTGAAGTTTCCACAGAGGGATGGAACCTTAGAGGGAGCAGGAGTTCCAGCTGGAGCAGGATTTTGGGGTGGTCTTCCTTGAGAGGGCAGCCTTAGTACATGTGCTTGTCTCTACTGACACCTGCTGGTTGAGAGTGACAATTAACAACACCTGAAACTACACAGGTGTTTTCTCTTGTGGGGCCTCCAATACTAAAGGCATTTAGTGTTTGCATTCTAACAGCGGTAATTAACATACCAAAAAGCCCCAGGTATGGGACACTGACTTTTACATGTGTATCCTCTTTTCACTAGCTTTCAGGTAGAAACAATATATACCTGAAGAATATTGTCCTTCGATTATCTTATATGTTTCTTAGAACGAATGTTCCCGTTTCACGTTCATTTGAAAAAGACCAACTTCTGGATGTTCTCTGAAAGGATTTACTGAACTTCTTTTTTTTTTTTTTTTTGAGGTAGTATCTTGCTCTGTCGCCCAGGTTGAGGTGCAGTGGCGCGATCTCAGCTCACTGCACCCTCCACCTCCAGGGTCCAAGTGATTCTCCTGCCTCAGCCTCCCGAGTAGCTGGGACTACAGGTGCCTGCCACCATGCCCAGCTAATTTTTATATTTTTAGTAGAGGTGGGTTTCACCATGTTGCCTGGTCTAGAACTCCTGACCTCAAAAGATCCACCCACCTTGACCTCCCAAAGTGCTGGGATTACGGGCGTGAGCCACCACACCCGGCCTACTGAACTTTTTGATTACGGAGTTTGTTCTCTGTTATTGTTTCATAGAAATAATAAGAAGCTAATTCTTATCTGACATCAAAGACTCCAGGCAAGATTTAAAAAAAAAAGTACCGGCCGGGCGCGGTGGCTCAAGCCTGTAATCCCAGCACTTTGGGAGGCCGAGACGGGCGGATCACGAGGTCAGGAGATCGAGACCATCCTAACACGGTGAAACCCCGTGTCTACTAAAAAATACACAAAACTAGCTGGGCGAGGTGGCGGGCGCCTGTAGTCCCAGCTACTCCGGAGGCTGAGGCAGGAGAATGGCATAAACCCGGGAGGCGGAGCTTGCAGTGAGCTGAGATCTGGCCACTGCACTCCAGCCCGGGCAACAGAGCGAGACTCCGTCCCACCCCAAAAAAAAAGTACCATGATACCTTAGAGAAAAACTGGTTCCATTACTTTGCTGAGCACCTACTATATGTCAGTATTCCTCTCAGGGAGTTCACAGTTGAGGGACGGAGAGGGGATAGGTGTGGTCAGTATAGCAGTGGAAGTGTGTGTAATGTGTCAAAGCAGTTGGGGGTGGGGGCAACCGTTCATTCCACTGGGGTGGGGTCAAGGAATAAGTTGAGGCCTAGGGGAAAAGTGTGGTCTTTCAAATCCTCCACAAACATCGCCAGATCTGAAGTTCCCGGAAAAGAGACTGGAGTGTGGTAAGGCATAAAGGTGTGAAATAGCATTTGCAGCGTATGCACTTGGGAAGCACTAACCTCCAGGTAATATGTTCTTATAAAGTATGAGGCTGGAAATGATAAGAATGAGGCCAAAGAGTCAGGCCACGTCTCACCCACCTGCCAAGAAGGTTAGATTTTATCCTGTAGGTGGTGAATAGCCATAGAATAATTTACATTTAAGATTTGCTTTTTATCAGGTTGTTTACCCCACTGGAATATCAATGCACGAAGTATAGAACCTCCTATTTATCTGACAGTGGTCAAAACTGAATCAAAAGGCCTAAGATTATATCTATTAATTGAGAATTTCATGAAGATTAAATACAAAAAGTCCCAGTCCCTTTGGAAAGTATCTTAGCATTCTGGTAATTACATTTGACCTGTGGGCTGTAAAAGGTTTTGGTTTTGGTTTTAATATGGATATTTAACAGAGCTGAATTTCTGTGCCTTTTATACACAGAGCTGCTGCACTGCCTCCTCTCCTTGTCCTAACAGGGACTCACACACAGCATTCCCCTCACACAGACCCCAGAAAATCCCATCGGTGTCCTTACTGGGGCCAAACGCTCAACACTGGTTCCTAGAACTTGAGGCATGAAATAAACCAATTCATTGTTTTCTGCATAATTTTGCATGCTTTTAAAATAATACGTGATGATGGATATATTACCATGTTGCCTTTCACAACAGGTTAAGATGCTCACTTTGTGGTCATACACATGATCAGGACCTTCCCTCATGGAAGAAGGATAAAGAATCCCTTTGTTTCGCCCTCCTCCCTCCTGCTTGGTCTTCAGCCATACCATGCATGTCTTTATCCATGTATCATGGTCTGGTGGAAAAGCATGGGATTTGGAATCTGATGGACTTGAGTTTGGATCTTGCCCACCCCATCACCTTGCCAAGTTCCTTAACTTCTCTTTCTTTACCTGGCAAAAGGAGCTAATAATACCTTCTCTTGAGGATTGAGTGAAAAATGTGATTACATCCTGAAACCAGTGCCCAACACACAGCAGGTTCTTAATAAATGCTGGTCCTTTCCATTCTTTTTCTATCTTCCCCTTCATATCAGTGAGCCATCAGAAGGCCAGGAAGCAGCCAGGCATGGTGGCTCACACCTGTAATCCCAGCTACTCAGGAGGCTGAGGCTGGAGGATCACTTGCAGTCAGGTATTTGAGACGAGCCTGGGCAACATAGCAAGACCTCATCCCTACCAAAAAAATAAAACATTTTTTTTTTTAATTAGCCAGGTATGGTGGCATGTGCCTATAGTCCCAGCTACTCAGAGGACTGAGGTGGGAGGTTTGCTTGAGCCCAGGAGTTTGAGGTTACATTGAACTATGATTGTACCACTGCAGTCCACTCTAGCCAACAGAATGAGACTGTGTCTCTAAAAATAATGATAATAGGCCGGGCGTGGTGGCTCACGCCTGTAATCCCAGCACTCTGGGAGAACGAGGCAGACGGATCACCTGAGGTCAGGCGTTTGAGACCAGCCTGGCCATGATGAAACACCGTCTCTACTAAAAATACAAAAAATTAGCCAGGTGTGGCAGTGCGTGCCTGTAATCCCAGCTACTCGGGAGGCTGAGGCAGGAGACCTGCTTGAACCCAGGAAGTGGAGGTTACAGTGAGCCGAGATCGCGCCATTGCACTCCAGCCTGGGCAACAAGAGAAAAACTCCGTCTCAAGAAAAAAAAAAAAAAGATAATTAGAAGTAAATAATTTTTAAAAGAGCAGGAGGCTCACAGCCTTCAATTCAGACTGCAACAGTACTAACTGGCCATTAGATCATGCTGTTCAGTGTTGTCCTAGGGGGCTTACCTCTGGAACAGGTTAATTAAATAAAAGCACTCTTCTTAGCTTACAGATTTTCTGTCTTGATGTCTTTGTAAAGATTTTGAGCTGTTTTGGGTATGGAGTCTGACAGTCATTAACTAGCCCCCAACCTTCCTGCTCTCTTGTTGTTCCAAGAGGACCCCAGTTCCGTCAATATTTGCTCACCACTAGACATGGACCACAACCCTGATGTGATCCCCAAAGCCAGGCTTTCCTGGCCTATGGGTTAAGCTGCCCCAATCGCACAGATAAGCAGCTTGTGCCTGACTGGCCTGCCCCCAAATCAGGAGAGAATCTCTTAGCCACTTGTGCTGAAATGTGACTTTCTTATTAACAGATATTGCCTAACAGACTGTGGTTTCTTGCTCATTGGCCAAGTCAACAGCCTAAAGGACCTTACTCTCAAAAATTTAGTCAAAAGTTAATCTTTGACTTAGAGGGACAACATTTTTGGGAACAGTCTTCATTGCACGTAGTCTGTTCTGTTTGTACTCATCTACTCTTAATATAATATCTTGGAAATGCCAAGATGTTGGCAGATTGTGACTGAACAAAATTTGGCAGTGAACTTGACAATCAAAATAGAGCCAAGTGACAAAAGTTTGAAAAGACACAAAAGAAAAAGACTTACAAGCTGAAGAACCCCAGTGTTAGCATAGAGACATATGGTTATAAAAAAAAATGCAAGTTTGCAAAGCTGTAGCACAGAACAGCAGTAATATAAATGCCTGCCCAAGTGTGGCTGCAAGACAAAGCTGGTGCCTGATATGGGGAGATAATGACGATTCTGAAATATTACCCTGCTGTATTTGTACTTGAAAGATTTTAAAGTATGTTCAAAGTAAATTTTATCTGTGTTTAATAAGCTCACAGGATAAGAAAGGGGATTGTGCCTTCATTGTAGTTTGACAAAGAGGGTATCTTTCAAGACATACACAAGACAGGAAAACCAGCCTTTGGAAAGACCATATGTTGCAATCTGAGAATTAGAAGGTTTGAGCACGTATACTCCAAGAAGCCTCTTATTTGCTTTGGAATTCCCAACTTACAGGTATAGCCAACCGTTAATTATTAATATAAATTAATTTAGTAATTTCTACCTTCTACCTAGTTCAGAAGTTCTCTTAGAAGGCAATGTATTTCTGGCTGGGCGCGGTGGCCCACGCCTGTAATCCTAGCACTTTGGGAGGCCACGGTGGGTGGATCACCTGAGGTCAGGAGTTCGAGACCAGCCTGACCAATATGATGAAACCCCTGTCTCTACTAAAAATACAAAAATTGGCCAGGCATGGTGGTGTGCACCTGTAATCCAGCTACTCGGGAGGCTGAGACAGGAGAATCACTTGAACCTGGGAGTCAGAGGTGGCAGTGAACCGAGACTGCATCATTGCACTTCAGCCTGGGCAATAATAGTGAAACTCCAACTCAAAAAAAAAAAAAAAAAAAGAAGAAGAAGAAGAAGGAGGAGGCAATGTGTTTCCATGCTGCCTTCTCTGAGAGTTGGAGAGCAAAATCTGTTGCTTCCTAACCCCCATGCAGTGCTCCTCGCTCTGTCTTCTGGAACAGCAGGTGCCTGTGCTGGTCAGCAGCCCTTCCAGCATTTGATTAGAGGAAGCATTTGATTGAGGTCTCTTTTGTCTGCCATTATTCAGAACAAATGCATAGTCTCCAAGCCCTCCCCATCCAGGATCCCCGACCCTGACCCTAGCAGAATGCTCCCTGTTGCCTTGCATCACCCCAGGGTTTTCTCAGGAACAGAGGAAAGAGGCCAAATGTCCTATTTTACTTCTTGCTAGAGTCCTAGAAAGACCAAGGCAATGAAAACACTTGATTAAATAAAAGTCAGGATAATTGGTGATGACTTTTTTTATTTACAAAATGTTGGCGTTCTATTGGGCATGGGAATTTAAAGTTACAAACACTCTTTCCTTTGTCTGGGAGATATGTGCATGGTGGAGTATAAGGGAGAATCACAAAGACTCTTTTCTTTCACTGAGAATCACGAATCCCTTTTTAATATATCTCTTTCTTTTCTTTCAAATGAAAAATGTGCCCGAAAGTTGAGCTGATTTTGAGCTGATTATGAGTCAGTGCCAAGCTTATCCAAAATGGATGGTCTAGGCCAGGTGCGGTGGCTCAGGCCTGTAATCCCAGCACTTTGGGAGGCCAAGGCAGGTGCATCACCTGAGGTTGGGAGTTCAAGACCAGCCTGACCAACAGGAAGAAACCCCTTCTCTACTAAAAATACAAAATTAGCCAGGCGTGGTGACACATGCCTGTAATCATAGCTACTTGGGAGGCTGAGGCAGGAGAATCACTTGAACCCGGGAGGCAGAGGTTGCGGTGAGCTGAGTGCCATTGCACTCCAGCCTGGGCAACAAGAGTGAAACACCATTTCAAAAAAAAAAAGAAAGGATGGTCTAGATAGACGTGCTGTTGTGTTGCTTTGATGTCCTACTGAGTTAAGCACTGCAAGAGTGCATTCAGAATGACACAGATCTATAGAATAATTTTGATAAATAAAAACCATGCAGAAAATGTTGAATAAAGTAACAAATCTCCAGAGTTCCATAGGTTTAACCGTATCATATATTTTTAAAATAGGCAGGTGTTAAGCCTTTTAAAGTTATTTCACCTTAAAATTATTTATTTTCCTTACAAAACAATACCTCGAATTGGTTCCTCTGGTTTTCAAATATATGATCTGATAAATGAAATGCATTAACATTTTATGAATTAGATGTGCTGGAATGGCATACATTGCTCCTGGAATAGCCATCATTTACTGGACACTTTTTCTCCTTTTGCCTAGTAAGCAAAAACCACTGTGCTAAGGGCCTGCTAGGCATTATCTTTAAATCCTTATAAGAATCATGAGACAGAGAGTCGTTCCCATTTTAAAGTTGAAATCACAATAACTCAGAAACTTAAGTTATATTACTAGAGGTCAGAGAGCCTCTGGCAAGTTATTTAAGTAAGCGTTAGAGCCACAGTCATTAGCAGAGTTCTGAATTACAGTAGTTTATTCAGTAATCCATATTCAGAGAACAGAGCAACAACACTCATAATCCAGTCTTGCATTAGGTTCACAAGACTCCAGGAATCTCCTTTTAATTCCTTCAGCACACTGGTGCATTGTCAGTTTTTTTCAGTCTTGCACAGGCCTAACTTTTCCAGTAACTTCGGACCTCTGGTAGAAGTGACTACAGTACTGTGCATACTCAAGTGTTTCACTGAGTGCCAGTTGACAGAGGTGACATTGTTAGGTTGGACTCTCCTACCTGAGTTATGATAATAAGGAAGTCCACCAACTTCCTTTTTTCCTCAAGGTCAGAGTTACATCTAGCAACTTAGGTACTCAAGTCAAGTAATTAGAAACTTCCTCTCAAATCAGCAGGGTGGAAGCTGGTTCTGTACTGCACAGAAAGGGGCCCTCATGATCTCATGGTGTGGGACTCCTGCCCTGACCTTGGGTCTGGGTCTCCTGCTGCATTTGTTCTTTTTTTTTTTTTGAGACAGAGTCTTGCTCTGTAGCCAGGCTGGAATGAAGTGGCAGGATCTTGGCGCACTGCAACCTCCATGTCCCAGGTTCAAGCAATTCTCCTGCCTCAGCCTCCTGAGTAGCTGGAACTACAGGGACGCGCCACCATACCCAGCTAATTTTTGCATTTTTAGTAGAGATGGGGTTTCACCATTTGGCCAGGATTGTCTCGATCTCTTGAACTGTTGATTCGCCCCCTCAACCTCCCAAAGTGTTAGGATTACAGGCGTGAGCCACCGTGCCCAGCCCCATCCATCTTTATCAGCTGCCATGAGACAGATCCCTGGATAGGACACACCTTCCTCATATGCTAGAGAATTGCTGTGATCATTTGGCTAATTAGAGGGCCAAATCTGCATTGTAAAATGGTACCCTCTTTAATTCCCTGGGGACAAATCCTACAGTGTCCTACTTCTGGTCTGCGTGAAGTTAAACATTTTTTCTTACAAACTCTCAGTGGCACCACCAACTTAAATAAAGAAGGAATTTTACCTTGTCTGCTGTCCAGAGCCAAACAAGTTTGTGGGTAGAATATCCAAGTCACTCATATTCGAAACTCTAGAGTTCTCCATCACACTTCCTTCTCCCTGATCATCTACTAACCCCTAACAAAGTTAGGGGCAAAAGGAGCAAAGTTAGATTTATGTCAGACCCTGTGTGGGACTAGTAGGTACTTATCGAATGAACAAAGGAAAAGTGGGAGGGAAGGAAAGAAGGAGGGAGACTTAGAACTTGAGTGTTTGAAATCTACTCTAATGTTAACAGTGTGAGGAAACAGCTCTTTTGAAAGTCATTTGGAAACGTGTATTAAAAATCTCAAGAATGGGCCAGGCGTGGTAGCTCATGCCTGTAATCTCAACACTTTGGGAGGCTGGGGTGGGTGGATCACCTGAGGTCAGGAGGTTGAGACCAGCCTGGTCAATATGGTAAAATCCCGTCTCTACTAAAAATACAAAAATTAGCCGGGTATGGTGGCACATGCCTGTAATCCCAGCTAGTCCGGGAGACTGAGGCAGGGAGAATCACTTAAACCGGGGAGGTGAAGGTTGCAGTGAGCTGAGATTGCCCCATTGCTCTCCAGCCTGGGCAACAGAGCGAGGCTCAGTCTCAAAAAATAAAATAAAATAAAATCTAAAGAATATGCACATTTTTACCCAGCAATTCTGTGTTTAGAAATTAAGGATATATGAAAAGATTTTGCTGCAAATCAGACTATTGTTCCTTGTTGTAACATATTGCAGCCAACCTAAATACCGAACAATAATCAGGTGAATGAATTATAATACATCTATACCCCTTCTTCCTCTAACCTTTCCTATCTCAGTAAATAATAACACTGGTAAACCAGTTGTTCAAGCTGGTAACCTAGAATCATTAAATTTCCCTTTCTTTCAACCTGTCATTTTGAGTCCTATTGTTTTCCAAAATATACAAGGAGTCGTCTTATAGAGGTATTAACTTAAGCAAGCAATAGGTGTCATCAAGCCTAAAAGCCAATCTATCAAGAAAATCTGAATGCTTTTAAGGCTTTACTCACCATGGATATAGAAGGAAACATTGTTCAAGTAACCAGGTAAGTGGGTGTTGATTCCAACATCATGGAAGAAGAAATTAAATTAATTGAGAGCCATAGCGAAACATGGACAAGGAAAAATGAAAAATAATGATATAGGGCTGCATACATAAAACATATGTACAGTATGGTACTTTATGGATGATTTAAGAGATTTTTTCAAAGTTAATTTTGATTAGATGCAATCAGTACAATCTTTAGATCCTCGACACCAGGCCCCCTGCTCTTGCCCTCCTCTCTCTGGTCCCCTTCCATGAGGCAAGGAGTCCACTATGGGACTGAGGGGACATGCCCACCCCAAGCCCAATACCACTCTCCAGAAACCCAGGACCCTAGAACTCCCTCCCAAGACAAGGCCTGTATGAGTTTCTTCTCCAGGTACTTCTTCCTAAGGATGGATACTGGCTGTGATTGTAGCAGGGGATGTGGCTGGAGCTTGTCCTTGTGGGCTCAGGTGTCCACACGTAAGCATGAGCAGCCTCTCCTAGTGTGGGCTGGGACGAGGAGTGGGAAGAGAATGGAGCAGAGTCTTCCATTTGTCCTCTTGCCTCAGACCTCACTAATGTTAGTAGTCATCCTGAATGCAATGTTTACTGCTGACTAGTCATACTAACTAACTCTCTCGGTCCCATATAGGATATGACTCCATTAGATCTCAACTTCAACTACTATAACTACAAAGGTGATAAACAATTAGTATTTTAAAAGATAAGCAAAAATAAGAAAATTGTTCGGGTGCAGTGGTTCACGCCTGTAATCCCAGCACTTTGGGAGGATGAGGTGGGTGGATCACTTGAGGTCAGGAGTTCAAGACCAGCCTGGCCAACAAGGTGAAACCCTGTCTCTACCAAAAATACAAAAATTAGCCAGGTGTGGTGGCGTGCACCTGTAGTCTCAGATACTTGAGAGGCTGAGGCAGGAGAATTGCTTGAACCCAAGAGGCAGAGGTTGCAGTGAGCTGAGATCACACCATTGCACTCCAGCCTGGGCAACAGAGTAAGACTCCATCTCAAAAAAAAAGAAAAGAAAAGAAAATTAGCTACACTCACATTTTGTTAACTTAGATAACCACCATAACACCTTGCAGATTTTTAAACACATATATTTGTAATATAGGTAAATATGTATGTAGTATATATTCACATTTTAAAAACAAAAGCTGGACTATATTACTATAAAACCTACTTTTTTCACTTAAAGTTATATCATGTACAACATTCTATGTCAGTAATACCCATTTAACATGCTATTTTTGTTGACTAAATGACATTCCATTATATAGATTACTTAATGCATACATAGTATTTTGCTACAAAGTACTAAGCTCTGACATATACATTGTTGAACATGGTGCATATAGTTTGAAGGGGGAAGCAGGTATTAACCAAACAGGAAAAAATACCTGAGCATAATTTGTGATGAAATGCCATGAAGGAAGAGAACAGAATACTATGAGAGAAAATCATAGAGGTACATAATGTAGTTGCAGAAAGATCTGTCTGAGGGAAACAAATTTGGTCTTGAAGGATGACTAATTTGGCATGTAAAAAGCTGAGGAAGAACATTCTAGGCAGAGAGAACTGTATATTTGGGGCCGGGTGCAGTGGCTCACGCCTGTAATCTCAGCACTTTGGGAGGCTGAGGCGGGCAGATCACCGGAGTTCAGGAGTTCGAGACCAATCTGGCCAACATGGTGAAACCCCGTCTCTACTAAAAATACAAAAATTAGCCGGGCGTGATGGCGGGCACCTGTAATCCCAGCTACTTGGGAGGCTGAGGCAAGATAATCGCTTGAACCCAGGAGGCAGAGGTTGCAGTGAGCCGAGATCGCGTCACTACACTCCAGCCTGGGCGACAGAGCGAGACCGTCAAAAAAAAACAAGAAACAAAACAAACAAAAAACTGTATATTGGAAGCCTCGAGGCAGAAAATTTCTTACTGGAAAGATGGTCATGGGGACTCGTGCTCAGCGAGGCTGGGACAAATGAGGCTAGAGGCCTTCCATGCTATGCAAGGTGTTTTGCATTTTCAATCTGTGTAAGTAACATGATCTAATTTATATTTTAGAAAGCTTACTCTGCCTGTTCTGTGTAGGAGAATGGGTTGAGGCTCTGATTTTAAGATGAAGGACTAGTTTAACGAATATTTCAGTAGTCCAAAGGAGATGATGGGGACATATAGGAGAATATTTGTGTAATTTGGCCTTTCTATATAAACCATTTAATACTTCAAAATAAAATCTCAAATTTTCTGGGCTATGTAATGCATCACTAATTCCACTAGATGGCAACGGCATAGTTATTAAGCAACACTGGAGAATTTCCTGGGGTTACTCAGTGCACCGCATTATTTCTAAGGTTATATTTTTTCGGTGTTTGATCTTTGATTTACATTGACATTTACATTCCCTTTAAGTTCCAAGAATGTAATATATCTTACAGTTCTTGTTTTAAAATTATAATTTCAATAACTCCCTTGACTGGGAGAATGTGAAGATCTCTGCCAACACGTTTTTGGTTCCCCACTATTTCTTTGCATCTACTTAAAAAAATAACAATAATAAAATAATATCAATTGCTATTTCTTGAGCACCTTTTATGAGTGAGTTATCGTGCTGAGTATTTGTATACATTGCCTCATATACTCATGCAGAGTAGATGTATTTCTTCTCATTTATAGACAAGAAAACAGAGACTAGGGAAGACTGGTAATTTGCCCAAAGTCACAATTATTATCTGCCAGAACCTTAATTCCAGCCCAGTCTCTATAAACAAATTATTAAGTGGATAAATTGGTAAATAAGCAAATAAATGAGTAAATAAACAAGATGATTATGCCTAGATGAATTGAATAAATTGTTTGGTCATTATAGATAATAAAATATTAGTTACAACCAAGCTAAAAATATAACCCAAAATATGCAAGCATGACAAAATAATATTCTCATAACACAAAGATAAAGATACATATTAAATAATTTCTGTCTTCTCTTTTTCCCTTTTCTTTCTTTTTTTTTTTCTCTTTGAGACCAAATGTTCCTTTGTTGCCCAGGCTGGAGTAGAGTGGTGTGATCCCGGCTCCCTGCAACCTCTACCTCCCAGGCTCAAGCAATTCTCCTATCTCAGCCTCCTGAGTAGCTGGGACTACAGGCCCACTGCACTTGGCTAATTTTTTGTATTTTTAGTAGAGACAGTGTTTCACCATGCTAGCCAGGCTAGTCTTGAACTCCTGAGCTCAAGTGATCTGCTCTCCTTAGCCTCCCAAAGTGTTGAGATTAAAGGTGTGAGCCACTGCACCTGGCCTGTCTTCTCTTTCCCTTAACATATTAGAATTTCCCAATGATATTAAAACTTCCTTGAGAGCAGGACCAACTGAATTATAATATTCTTTCATTTGAACATACTATATTCTATTCAATAATTCTCCTATAATTGAATTTAGCAATTTCCTCTCAAAATTAAGGGATTATTAATAATGCTATAATGATCATCTTTGTATAGAAATTTTGTATCTCCACCCATTTTGTTAAGGATGCTGTCCTAGAACTTAAATATTTATTGGATAAAAAGAAATTAACTTTTAAAACACTCTTGTTTATGTTATTTTTAACCTGATGAGTAAAGTGACACATTTTCCTTTAAAAATATGTAGCAAATATTCCCAGAAAAGAAAAACTATGCTACATCCCTCTAACCAGAATAATGACTTTTATGATTTTTGTATATTTATTTCCTGCTATATATATATTTATATATCTGTAATAATTATCTATATATACACCCATTTTCACAGTTACAATAAAATATACACACATAGGAACTTTCATATCTTGCCCTTGCCATTTAACATTATGTATGGTTATATATAGATATTTTATATTTTTTATAGATTTAGCTATAGATATCTGAACACACATATATAATATACATGTTCCATATCATTAAATATTGTTCAGAAACATGATGTCTTTAATTTATTTTTTTATAGAGACAGAAGTCTCACTATGTTGCTCAGGCTGGTCTCAAACTCCTGGGCTCAAGCAACTTTCCTGCCTCAGCCTCCCAAAGTGCTGGGATTACAGGGGTGAGCCACTGCACCCAGCCTCAGAAATACGATTTTTAATAGTGGAAGTATATTCCATTTTACTAAACTTTTATTTATAATCTTTTTATTATAGAGATATTTTTGCCACTCTGCTAATTCTTTCCTTTAGATAGACTTCTGGAAAGGGTATTACTACATCAAGAGGTGAAGGTACTCTATGAATGTTGATGCTTATTGCCAAATTGCCCTCCAGAAAGGTTCCACCAATCCTTTGCTCTAAAGCCTATGAACGTCACCATTTTCCACATCGGGCGGATACTCATATCATCATTCTCATCACCTTTAACAATATTAATGGCAAAAGATGACAGTCCCTTGTTATTTTCCTTTGTATTTTTTCTTAGTGAACTGAATATTTTATAGTAATTTATTAGCCCTTTATATTTTCTCTTCCGTAAATTCTCTATTCATGTCCTTTGCCATTTTGTTATTGAGATGTCACCAATTTTCCTACTGTTCAATAAAAGATTTTTATATATTAGGGATACTAGCACTTTTTCCAGTCATATTAGTAGCAAATCTTTCTCCTTCTTTGTAGTTTGTCTTTTAATTTTGTTAGTGATGCTTTTACCTATAATCTATGTGATTTAAATTTTCGATAATTTCCTTAAGCCCCCAAATCAGTAAAATAGTTACCTATATTTTCTATTTTTAAAATATTATTTTCTTTTATAAATTAAGGTACAATTTATATTCTATTTTTAATGGTTTTCTTTTACTTTTCATATTTAGTAATAGCTAGAAACAATTCTATTATATAATACGGAGTAAGGCCCATTTGTTATGTAATTTATTCCTTCCCCCATTGACTTGTGTGGATATTTTGTCATATGGAGTAGATCTATGATATTCTAAGAAGTATAATTGTTCAGAGGTTAGACTCTGTGATCAACCACATCTGGGTTCAGATCCTAGCTCTGCCATCTTTTTGTCCTTGCACAAGTTACTTAGCCTATCTAATTCTCAGTTTCCCCATCTGTAAAAGACAGATTTTTGGGAGGATTCCATTATCCTGAGCATGCAGAATAGTCAGCATGGGCTGTGCTACCTAGGAAACATTCAGTACAGTATGCATTCACTACTAGAATTATGACTATGATATCGATGAAGTTATTCATAGGTTTTTGTTTTGTTTTGTTTTTTTTGAGACGGAGTGTCACTCTGTCGCCAGGCTGGAGTGCGGTAGCACGATCTCAGCTCACTGCAACCTCCACCTCCCGGGTTCAAATGATTCTCCTACCTCACCCTCTGGAGTAGCTGGGTCTACAGGCACACGTCACCACACCTAGCTAATTTTTGTATTTTTAGTAGAGACAGGGTTTCACCATGTTGGCCAGGATGGTCTCGATCTCCTGACCTTGTGATCCACCTGCCTCAGCCTCCCAAAATGCTGGGATTACAGGTGTGAGCCACCACGCCCGGCCGGTTATTCATAACTTTAATAAATTCTGATATTCTTGAATGGTGCAGGAATACTCACTACAAACTTTTAATGAGTTACTGGGCATATGGTCAAAAAATACAACAAAGCCGCATTCACATCTCCACAATGGCTGTTTGCTTGTCTCACTCACAGGTAAGTGATACACTTCCACATCCACAGGGCACACAATGTGTATCTTGCCTTAAAAGGAAGAACTGCAAGGATATAAAACCAGATTATCTCAAAGGTTAGAGTGATTTAGGAGTACGGCTTTTCCATATTACTTTAATCATTTTCGTTTGTTTTGTTTTTGTTTTGAGACAAGGTCTGGCTCTGTCGTCCAGGCTGGAGTGCAGTGGCATGATCACAGCTCACTGCAACCTCCACCTTCTGGGCTCAAGCCATCCTGCCACCTCAGCCTCCCGAGTAGCTGGGACTATAAGTGTGCGCCACCATGCTTGGCTAATTTTTGAATTTTCTGTAGAGACAAGGCTTTGCCATGTTGCGCAGGCTGGTCTCAAACTCCTGAGCTCAAGTGATGCTCCCGCCTCGGCCTCTCAAAGTGCTGGGATTATAGGCATGCACCACCGCACCTGGCCCTTCTGTATTACTTTAATTTTTGACAATAATTATGCATACTGAGGGGAAAACAATAAAGATGTACCCTTGGAAAAAGTGCTTCCCTCAATGAAGTTACAGATTAATCATCACCCAAGATTTGGAATTTACTGCAAATAGTAAAAACATTAACACTTAAATCTTCAAATACAGAGAAGACTTTTAGGAACCATTTCAAGGTGTGCAGAAATTTGGCATGATCTCAATTTTATTTAAATCTTCTTTCATCTTTCTTTATGCATGTGTATACCTTAATTACAGGGTGTAAAATTACAAGTATAATTTTTTTTTTGAGACAGGGTCTCATTTTGTTGCTCAGGCTGGAGTGCAGTGGCACAATTACAGCTCACCACAACTTTGACCCTTCCAGGCTCAAGTGATCCTCCTGCCTCAGCCCCCCGAGTAGCTGGGACTATAGGCATGTGCTGCCAGTGCCTGGCTAATTTTTAAATTTTTTGTAGAGACATGATCCCTCTATGTCTCCAACTCTGTGGCTCAAGCAATCCTCTTCCCTTGGCTTCACTGTGCCTGAATTACAGACATGAGCCACCATGCCTGGCCTAATTATAGTTCTTATCATGTGGAGCTCAATCATCTATTACTAAATTGTTTCATAGTTATTTTCTTTCTCTTTTTTTAAAAATGAAGATATCATTAACATATCATAAAACTGACCATTTTAAACTGTTTACTTCATGGTTTTTGGCATATGCACAAAGCCGTGCAACCATGACCACCATCTGACTCTAGGGCATTTCACTGCCCCGAAGAGAAACCCATGCCTTTTAGCAGTCAGTGTCTATTCCCCTCACCCAGCTCCTGGAAACCACTATTCTACTTTATTTTGCTGTGGATTTGCCTATTTGGGATTCATGTAAAAGAAATTATACAATATGTAGAATTTTTTGTCAGCTTCTTTCACTTAGCATGTTTTCAAGTTTCAATCATGTTGTAGCATATGCCAGTATTTCATCCCTTTTTATGTCTGAACAATGTTCTGGTGTGTTACATAGTATATTTTGTTCATTCATTCATCAGTTGATGGATACTTAGGTTGGATTTGCACCTTTTTGCTACTCTGAATAATGCTGCTATGAACATTCGTGTACAAGTTTTTGTGTGGACATACGTTTTCAATTCTTTTGGGTATATACCTAGAATTCCCAGGTCATATGGTAATCCTGTATTTAACTTTTTGAGGAATACCAAGTTGATTTACACAGCAGCTGCCCCATTTTACACTCCCACCAGCAGTGTATGAGGGTTCCAGTCTTTCTACATCCTTGACAAGTGTAAGTTTCCATCTTTTTGATTATAGACATCCAGTGAGTGTGAAGTTGTATCTCAGTGTGGTTTGTTTTGCATTTTCCTTATGATTAATGATGTTAAGCACCTTTTCATATATTCATTGGCTATTTGTATATGTTCTTTGGAGAAATGTCTATTCAAGTCCTTTGCCCATTTAAAAAATTGGATTGTCTTTTTGTTGTTGAGTATGAGTTCTTTATATATTCTAGATATATACTAGTCCCTTCTCAGATATGTTCTCTTACCCTTGAGTTATCTTTTTACTTCCTTGTAGTATTCCTTGAAGTGAAAAGTTTTAAATTTTGATGAAGTCAAATTATCTGTCTTTTCCTTGGTTGCCTGTTCTTTTGTTGTCATGACTCAGAAATCATTGTTTAATCCAAGGTCATAAATATTTAGCCTTAAGTTTATCTTCTGAGAGTTGTATAGTTTTAGCTCATACATGTAGGTCATTGATCTATTTTGAATTAAGTATATATATGTCATATACAGAGTATATGTAGGTGTATATGTGTGACATATCTGTAGATGTCCAACTTTCTTCTTTTGCATGTGGATATCCAGTTGTCCCATCACCCTTTGTTGAACAACTATTTTCTTCAAATGAATGGTCTTGATACCTTGTCAGTGTCCAAATCAATTGACTATAGATATGTAGGTTTATTTCTAGATTTGCAATTCTATTCCATTGGTCTGTAGGTCTTAGTTGAGCTCTTGATAAATACCGGCTTGAGATGAGTATATTTCATTCTCTAACAAGGGCCTGGAGTATAGCTGAACACTGACTGGCCCATGCTGCTTACCTGTCAGCTGGCATGAGTAAGAGATTTACAGCCTCCTCTGAGACATGAGGATTATAAGAGGGGCATGCACCTGAAAATAGTTTGTACCTCTGATCAGCTCCAAGAGTCTCCATAGAGACAAAGAGACAAATAAATTCCAAATTCCTGTCCATGTAGCTTGGCTAAAATAATTTGAAACCTAGTAATTTTTTTTTTTTTGAGACGGAGTCTCGCTCTGTCACCCAGGCTGCAGTGCAGTGGCCGATCTCGGCTCACTGCAAGCTCCGCCTCCCGGGTTCACGCCATTCTTCTGCCTCAGCCTCCCAAGTAGCTGGGACTACAGGCACCCGCCACCAGGCCCGGCTAATTTTTTGTATTTTTGGTAAAGACAGGGTTTCACTGTGTTAGACAGGATGGTCTCGATCTCCTGACCTCGTGATCCGCCCGCCTCGGCCTCCCAAAGTGCTGGGATTACAGGTGTGAGCCACCGCACCCAGCCTTGAAGTCTAGTAATTTGTAGGCAGTTATAACTCATACACCCATTTCAGCACCCTCAAATTCACCTGATAAATATTTATAGAGTCCCTGTTCTGTGCTGTGTGCAGCAAAGCAGCTTTAATTTGAGGACTTTTATTTCCTGGCATTCTTCCAACAAACTACTTACAGCAAAGTTGCCAAAGATAGTAAGCTGATTATATGAAGGTATCATTATTTATTTATTTATTGAGACAGGATCTCACTCTGTCGCCCAGGCTGTAGTGCAGTGGCGCAATCTTGGCTCACTGCAACCTCTGCTTCCTGGGTTCAAGCAATTCTTGTGCCTCAGCTTCCCGAGTAACTGGGATTACAGACACGCATGACCATGCCCAGCTAATTTTTGTATTTATTTAACAGAGACGGGGTTTCACCAGATTGGCTAAACTGGGCATGCGCCACCACTCCCAGCTAATTTTTTTATTTTTAGTAGAGATGGAGTTTCACCATTTTGGCCAGGCTGGTCTCGAACTCCTGACCTCAAGTGATGCGCCCACCTCAGGCTCTCAAAGTGTTGGGATTACAGGGGTGAGCCACTGCACCCAGCCTGAAGTTATCATTGTTATAGGCCAAAAACAGTTGAATGGTGGCTCTTATTTTTGAAAAGTTGATTTATAGTCCTTCTCTTTGTCAATAATTAGCCAGCAGGCCAACTGTCTCTTCAAGCCACTCCTTGTTAAAGGTAAATACAACCTTATCATTTGTGTATAACAGAATGTTTAGTCTTTCTGTTTTGCTTTGTTGAAGATAGGAGTGGCGAGATATCTGTAGGATTGCATTAAAGTTATCCAAAATGATATTAGGTTAACATGAAAGTTGTAAAGAAGGGAAGCAGAGACAATTATTCCCTGGGCCTGGAAGCTTCATCCTTCTGCCTTTAGGGACCAAAGCTTTGTTACCATATGGTCTGCCGTAACAATCCAAGACTGATCCCTTTCTTCCTGTTTATTGGTGCCAGTGATCCTAGAATAGCAAGGTATAGTTTGTGTCTGATAATGTTTAATCTTGGTGACAGCTGGCACAAGAAACATAACCCTGAACCTTGGAACGAAGATGGTTTTCTGCTCAGCGCAAGTTCTATTGCAGCATATTATAGCAAGCTCAGAAAGATAGCCAGACTTCTAAATTACATTATTCCTTTTTAAGTTGCTAAAATTGAGGCTGAGGCAGGAGAGTTGTTTGAGGCTTCCATTTGACACTGTAAAAATTAAGAACTTCAGTTCATCAAAAGACACCATTAAAAGAGAAAAGGCAAGCCACAGACTAGAAAAGGATATTTGCAAAGCACATATTTGGTAAAGGACTCCAAACTAAAATTTATAAAAATTTTACAAATCGCCAGATGCGGTGGCTTACTCCTGTAATCCTAGCACTTTGGGAGGCCGAGGAGGGGTGGATCACCTGAGGTCAGGAGTTCAAGACCAGCCAGGCCAACATGGCGAAACCCTGTCTCTACTAAAAATATAAAAATTAGCCGGGTGTGGTAGTGCCCACCTATAATCCCAGCTACTTGGGAGGCTGAGGAAAGAGGATTGCTTGAACCCAGGAGGTGGAGGTTGCAGTGAGTGGAGATCGCACCACTGCACTCCAGCCTGCGCAATGGGAGCGAGACTCCATCTCAAACGAACAAACGAACAAACAAACAAACAAAAACTTTTACAAATCAGTAAGAAAAAGGCAACCCAAATGGATGAAAGATTTAAATGGGTACCCCACAAAAGGGGATAGCCAAGAGGATAGAGCATATGAAATGAGGATTAACATCTTCAGACACCATCCCCTAGTCTGTGCAGTCAGGCAACTGCCTTTTCTCATCCTCAGCAGACAGAGAGGTATTCTCTGAAGAGGTTAAGACAGAACTTAAGGGAGGAGCATCCAAAACAGAGGTATCAAATTAAGTCAGGGAGATTAAGACACCGCCCCCGCTACCCGCCGCCCTCTGCCCCCGCACCGCCACCCCCTCCTTCACCATTCCCTACCCCTCGGCCCCCGCTTGACCCAGCTCCTAGAATTCTGACAACCAGGTCTTCACCCACCAAGCAGGAAACTGAAAAATTATTCTTCAGGGAATCTAACCAGCCCAAAGGAAAATGCCTAAAGATGCTCACACGGGGTTCTCTAGCTAGAAAGTCCAATCAAGTTGTTATACAGTGAAGCATTTCAATGACAAGATCTACCTGCGAATAAACACTTCCAATTAGTTTTAGTGCTGCTTTCTTAAATAAGAATTACCAGACCCTTGGGGCAAGTCTCTACCGTGAAAGACAGAGATCAAAACAAAGAGAAAGACAACAACAAAGCAACTTAGAGGAAACAGACTATAAGGTAGAAGAAAACTGTGAATGACTAAACTCAGATAATAGAAAGGATTGTAATAAAAAAAGAAAACTAGTTTGCTATTTAGGCTGTGCGGTGGCTCATGCCTCTAATCCCAGCACTTTGGGAGGCCAAGGCGGACGAATCATTTGAGTTCAGGAGTTCAAGACCAGTTTAGCCAATCTGGTGAAACCCCGTCTCTGTTAAATAAATACAAAAATTAGCTGGGCATGGTCATGCGTGTCTGTAATCCAAGCTACTTGGGAGGCTGAGGGAGGAGAATTGTTTGAACCCCTGGAGACAGAGATTGCAGTGAGCCGAGATTGCACCACTGCACTCCAGCCTGGGCGACAGAGCGAGACTCCGTCTCAAAAAAAAAAAAAAGAAATAAAATAGTTTGCTATTGAAAAGAGGAACGTTCAGAGAAGAAAAATATTTAAAATAGAAAAAAGTGTAAAACTCATAGAAGGGTTGAAAGATGAATTTGAGGAAGTCTCTTAGAAAGTAGGGCAAAAATAAGATGGAAAAGATAAAAGTAGAGATTCATTCCAGGGGATTCAATATCCATATAATAATTCCTTTATACCATACATATATAGAAGGAAAACTTGTTTGGACCAGTTAATTAGATGTAGTCTTGGGCCTGAAGTTGGAGAAGGGTGTTCTGGGCTCCCAAGGGATCTGACACAAAGAGAAGTTTCAGGAAGCTTTGAATTGAATCTTCTAGTCACTCACTGGGATGAGCTAGATTATGCTGTGAGTTTTCATGTTCAAGGGTAGTAGGAAAGATACAGCTTTCAAGTGTAATGAAATCACATTTATTAGACTGTATACTTTAGTCTTAAGGGTTACATTTAGCTTTTTAAATAATATTTTAAAATTTAATGCACTCCAGCCTGGGCGACAGAGCGAGACTCCATCTCAAAAAAAAAAAAATTAAAAATAGGAAGAGATTCAGGCACAATGGCTCATGCCTATAATCCCAGCACTTTGGGGTGCTGAGGCAGGTGGATTGCTTGAGCCCAGGAGTTTAAGACCAGCCTGGGCAACATGGTGAAATCCCATCTCTACAAAAAATACAAAAAAAGTAACCAGGTGTGGTGGCGTGGGCCAGTAGCCCCAGCTACTCAGAAGGATGAGGTGGGAGGGTTGATTGAGCCCGGGAGGTCAAGGCTGCAATGAGCTGCTATGGTGCAACTGCACTGCAGCCTAGGTGACAAAAGCAGGACTCTGTTTCAAAAAACAAAACAATTGGGAGGCCGAGGCAGGTGGATCATGAGGTCAGGAGGTCGAGACCATCCTGGCTAACACGGTGAAAACCCATCTCTAATAAAAATACAAAAAAATTAGCCGGACATGGTGGTTGGCGCCAGTAGTCCCAGCTACTCGGGAGGCTGAGGCAGGAGAATGGCGTGAACCTAGGAGGTGGAGCTTGCAGTGAGCTGAGATTGCGCCACTGTACTCCAGCCTGGGCGACAGAGTGAGACTCTGTCTCAAAAAAAAAAAAAAAAGAAAAGGAGGAAAGCTGAATATAATACAGTCTCCTGGATAGGATTGTGGTACTGAAAAGAACATCAGAGAACATTAATGAAATCTGAATAAAGTATGTGTTATGTGTGTGCCTAATTGAAGAGACTACCCAAACAGGCTGAGTGTGAGCAACAACGCTGTTGCAACAAGGCTGCAAGTGGGCTGAGTCCAAGAAAGGAGTCAGCGAAGGGTGGTGGGAGTGGAACTGGTTTGATAGGTTTGGGGTAGGTAGTGGAAAGTTACAGTTAGGGGCAGCTTTTTCGGGCAGGGGAAGAATGTCACAAGGTGCATAGTCATGAGGTGGGGGGAGGTCACAAGGCATGATACCACAAGGTCAATTCATGAGTTAGGGTAGGGCAGGAACGTATCACAGTGGTGGAATGCTGGAAGATCGGTTTAATCAGTTAAGGCAGGAACTAGCTGTTTCTTCTTCTTTAGTGGTTCTCCTGTTGCTCCATGCTTTGTGACTCCAGGAGGCCTGTATGTGTGGGTTACAGGGGTCACAATGACTCGGCCACCATGTAGCCTGTTCAGAGGACCTTGCAGTATGGAGTTTAGCTAATAGCCGTGTCCAGTGTTGGTTCATTAGTTGTGACAAATGTATCATAGTAATGTAAGATGTTAGCAATAGGGAAAACTAGACCTGAGGTAGATGGGAGCTCTATGTTCTCTTTGCAACTTTTCTGTAAACCTAAAACTATTCTAAGATTAAAAAGTTTAGGCCGGGCACGGTGGCTCGAGCCTGCAATCCCAGCACTTTGGGAGGCCGAGACAGGTGGATCATGAGGTCAGGAGATCGAGACCATCCTGGCTAACACGGTGAAACCCCATCTCTACTAAAAATACAAAAAATTAGCCGGGCCTGGTGGCAGGCGCCTGTAGTCCCAGCTACTTGGAGGCTGAGGTGGGAGAATGGCATGAACCCGGGAGGTGGAGCTTGCAGTGAGCCAAGATCGCGCCACTGCACTCCAGCCTGGGCAACACAGCAAGACTCCGTCTCAAAAAAATAAATAAATAAATAAAAAGTTTATTTGGCTGGGTGTGGTGGCTCACACCAGTCATCTCAACACTTTGGGAGGCCCAGGCCGGTGGATCACCTGAGGTCAGGAATTCGTGACCAGCCTGGCCAATATGGCGAAACCCCGTCTCTACTAAAAATACAAAAATTGACCAGGTGTGGTGTTAGGCGCCTGTAATCCCAGCTACCCAGGAGGCTGAGGCAGGAGAATCGCTGGAACCCAGGAGGGCAGAGGCTGTAGTGAGCCGAGATTGTGCCACTGCACTCCAGCCTGGGTGACAAAGCAAGACTCTGTCTCAAAAAAAAAAAAAAAAAAAAGTTTTTTTAAATAGAAAAATAGGAGGAAAGAACTTTTATCTTAACATCAGACAAATCACAGCTTTGGCATAAGCCTAGTGACTACGCCACATGACCATAACCAAGCAACCATCAGTCAGATGTCAGTCTAATCTTAGGTCCTGTTATTTTCAGTAAAGGGGAAAAAATCATGAAAGTTGAAACTGCAAGTCAAAGTATGTAAAATCATAAAATGGAATAGCATGTGGCATGGAGCTCCTATAGTCCCAGCTACCAAGGAGGCTGAAGTGGGAGGATTGATTGAGCTCAGGAGTTTGAGGTTACAGTGAGCTATGATCATGCCACTGCACTCCAGTCTGGGTGACAGTGCAAGACCTTGTCTCATACAAATAAAATAAATAAATAAATAAATAAATAAATAAAATGAAACTGGTAAGACAGCTAAGTTTAGATGAGGTGTTGTGGAAAACAGGAAGCCATTGATAATTTCTTGAGTGAGGAACTAATGTGGTGAAAGCAACAATTTAGGGATTTATTCTATCGGCAGCCTGCCAAATGGATTGAAGTTGGGAAAAGTCTGAGGCAGGGGGATCAGCAATAACTGGCATGTACTAAAATCTCAAGACTAAAATCCTAAAATGAAACTTTTGGTAAGGGTTTCAAGCAACGTTATTCTTAGTGCTACATGTGACCTGTTTTAACCACCTGGAGACAAGCAGAGCCTCTTGTGGAGACGGATGTAGCAGATCTTCACCTGACTTCCTTAGATATCTGAATCATAGAACTATTTCATATCCCCTTCTTGCAAGTCCAAGTTCTCCTGGCATCTTGTGGTTAGGACTGTATCTTGTTACTTCTGCTTGTCCTGCAGTGGCTCTGGGCTTGTTTGATAACCAAACTGAGCCTACACTTATTTTTAATTTTTAACCCATCCTAATGGGGCTTTTTTATTTGGAAATGATTTCAAACTTAGAGAAAAGCTGCAAGAATAAGAATGGTACATAAAACACCATGTTACATATTGTTACACCTTTGTTAAACATGTGTTTTATCCCATATGCTCATCCATTCTCTCTCTGTATCTATCTAGATCTCGATATCTATCTATAAATATATCTATCTCTATGTATAGACAGATATCTAGATATATCTAGCTGTTAAGATCTAGATAGATAGTTGTCTGGATAAGTATCTAGATTGATATAGATAAATACAGAGAATAGTAGGTCCATACTCTTTCTGTCTCTCTCTCTCTCTCTATATATATACACACACACACATATATATACACACATATATCTGTTAGGTATATAGTATATACCTAATACTTTTGGATCATTTGAGAATAATGTGCACACGTCATTGCCTTTTAGTCCTAAATACTTCAGTGTGTATTTCCTAGCAATAAGAATATCCATTTAAAGAACCACATTATAATTCTTATCGTCAGTTAATTTATTTAGTCACTATTTCTTGAATTGAACCAAACTATGAGAACACCCATTATCCTGGTCTGACCTGACCCACTGCTGACTGAATTACAGGAGTGAAAAATTCAAAGTTTCATTTGCATTTCAGGTTTTGGTCTTTGAGAGTACCATAGAATCAAGTTTTGCAGATTAGCTTTGAATTTGACTCATCATAGGTGTGTCTGATTCAGTTCAACTATTCTAAAAATCTCTGTCAAAGAATAATACTAATGCCAACAATGGCAAACACTAATCTAGCCTTCCTCGGTATGTGTCAGACAGTGTTCTAAGTTCACTGCATTTACCAATGCATTTAATCCTTACAACAACCTTAAGGAAACCATACTTATCTTTATTTTATACTTTGGGAAATGTAGGCAGAGGATTTAAATAACTTGTGTGTGAATACACAGTTGATAAGGGGATCTCTCAGATATCTTCTTAAATATGTTAATCTGTGTGTGTGTGTAGCCTTCTTACATTTCATAATGTTTTCTTTAAAGACAATCCCACGCTATTTCTAGTTATTGATTACTTCTCATTGTGTCATGTTCCCTTAGGACAGAAGCATTCATTTTCTTGATGTGTTGATCTTTCAGCTGAAGAAAAGGTGACTGGTCTCATGAGCCCGGAAGAATGAACTCAGAGGAGGTTGTTTACATGAAGTTCTCCCACTCACCAGCTGTTGAGAGTCTGCAATTATGAAGAGCAGGATCTTATTACTTCAATGAAAGCGTGTAACAAGGTTCTCGAACCAACAACAGCCAAGTGGATTTGGTACAGTGTGGCTGTCTAATAAATAATCAAAAGCATTTGATAGAAATCTGTCTTGCAGCACTGTCTTCACATTTAATGTTGCTTTCTCTTCTAGCCTGGGTATGTTTAAATGATTCCCTTTTCTCACTCTAGTGCCAATACTGGCCTGAAGGCTAGATCCACAGCGAAATTCTTGTTCAGGCTGGGTCTGTCGACTTTGACTCTGCTATTTATAGAGCCAATGTGGGTTAATAACTGCTATTTATTGAGTGCCTGCTCCATGCCAAGCATTAGGCTGGTGCTTTATATATGTTTAATCCTCACAATAGCCCTGTAAGGTTGCACCTATTATCTCCGCTTTGCCCACGAAGAAACGGAGACTCACAGAGTTTGTGTGCTATGTGTAAGATCACACACTTGCCAGAGTCAGGATTCAAATCTAGTTCTAACTCCAAAGCTCTCCACACTAACATTGTTTTGCTTATTATTGCTCCAAAGATAATTACCCCAACACCTTATCAATGGTATACTTCCTCTCATGATGGCAGTGTATGTATATGGAAAGTGTCTGAGATGGAGGACCAGAGAGTCTTTAGAGGCACAAAAGAATCACAGAATTATCTTCTAAAAAATAACACAATATTATTTGAGATCAGGAGTTGATAAAATATGGCCCCCAGCTATTTTTGTAAATAAAGTTTTATTGGGAACACAGCCACACCCAATCCTTCATGTCTTTGGCTGCTTCTGCTCTACAGTGATTGAGTTGCAAAGTTGTGACAGATTCCATATGGCCCCTAAAGCTTAAAATGTTGACTATTTGGCCCTTTCAGAAAAAGTGTGCCAACCTTTGTTTTAGATGACTCCGGAAGAAAGTCAACCATCTTCATTCAGGCCAATGTATTATTTTTTCCATTTGCCTGAAAAAGTACTTAAAGATTTATAATGCTAAGGTAATTACTGTATTCTAATGGTGGTGGTGGTGGTGGTGATGGAGTGGGGGGAAAGGGCGGCTGTAGGGATCTAACCAAGAAAGGGAAGGGGCAGGGAATAGGAGAGGTCTGGGCCCTGGATCCGCAGTCAACTCCTCACCCCAGACTCCTCCCACTCACGTCCTTCCTATTTCTCCTGCCAAATCAACTGTCCTAAAATAACTCATTGCTCATAAACATGCAAGTGGCTTCCCCCACACAACATGCTCAGAACCCAACACTTTGGCCTGGAATTCAGAGACCATTACAGTTTGACCCCTATTAATCTATCCACCCACTTTTTCCCTTTTCCTTTTTTTCATCATGAGGAAATCATGCCAAATTTGAGTTTATATATCAAAGCCAATTTGCTTGTCTTTGATTCACTTTTATGTAGCAGAAAAATAAACATATACTACTTACAGGTGTTTGTTTTAGTCCTTTCTGGTGGCTGTAACAAAATACCACAGACTGGGTGGCTTACATACAAACAACAGAAATTTATTTCTCACAGGTCTGGAGGCTGGGAAGTTCAAGATCAAGGTGCTGGCAGATTCAGTATCTTGTGAAGGGCTGCCCCCTGGTTCACAGCTGGCACCTTCTCACTTCATGCATCCCCACCTGGTGGAAGGACTGAGGGGTTTCTCTCAGGACTCTTTCATTCATGCCATTCATGAGGGCTCTGCCTGTGACCTAGTCACTTCCCAAAGGCCCCACTTCCTATTACTATCACCTTGGGGGTTAAGATCTCAACAAATGGATTTTGTGGAGACCCAAACATTTGAACCGAAACAATGTTGTTGCCAGGTGTGGTGGCTCACAGCCTGTAATCCCAGCACTTTGGGAGGCTGAGGCAGGCAGATCACTTGAGGTCAAGAGTTCAAGACCATCCTGGCCAATATGGTGAAACCCCATCTCTACTAAAAATACAAAAATCAGCCAGCCAGGTGTGATGATGGGCGCCTGTATTCCTAGCTACTCAGGAGGCTGAGGCGGGAGAATCACTTGAATCTGGGAGGCAGAGGTTGCAGTGAGCCAAGATTGCACCATTGCACCCCAACCCCTGGCAACAGAGAAAGACTCCGGCTCAAAACAAAAACAAAAACAACACACACACACAAAAACAGTGTTGTATTTGATCACAGGAAGCCAGGCTGAGCTTCATATATGATGTCACTTCACCTGAGCTAAAAGGTATAAACAAAATAAAAACTTACAAATGCATTGGTTACTTTTCTATAGTAGGTATTATCCAATTGTATTTAGAAAAATTACTCTAGCTATTTTTCGGCCGGGTGCGGTGACTCATGCCTGTAATCCCAGCACTTTGGGAGGGCAAAGTGGGCAAATCACGAGGTCAGCAATTCGAGACCAGCCTAACCAACATGGTGAAACCCTGTCTCTACTAAAAATACAAAAAAAAAAAAAAAAATTAGCCAGGCATGGTGGCAGGCACCTATAATCCCAGCTACTCGGGAGGCTGAGGCAGGAGAATGGCGTGAACCCGGAAGGCAGCGGTTGCAGTGAGCTGAGATCGTGCCATTGCACTCCAGCCTGGGTAACAGCGCGAGACTCCGTCTCATTAAAAAAAAAAAAAGAAAAGAAAGAAAAAGAAAAATTATTCTAGCTATTTAAAAAATTTTGTAATATTATAAACTCTCTCATTGCTATGTATTTTTCTTAAAGATAATTTTCATGGCTCTAGAATATTTCATCTCCTATATATTCTAAAGTCCTCCTAATGCTTCCCCAATATTTGGGTACTGAAGGTTGCACTTTCCACTCATTTCATCCCCTACCTCCATTTTGGGTTTGTTCTTCCATTGTTGCCCATTTTTGCTCAGGCTGTTTCTTTGGCTTGGAAAGGGTCCAATCTTCCCTTTCTGTCTCCTTGTCTTAAGTCCTTCCCTTCTAGCATAAGTCCTATCACCTTTCTCCCTTAAACTCTTTTGTTGTGGAAAAGTAGAGATTGACCTTCATAATGAAGGATGGATTTCAAGAGGCTTATTTTCCCCGGAAGTGCTGACACAGTACCATCTTCACTAGCAGCAATGGCACTGCAGTACCAAAGGGCTCACAGACACTATTATTTCCTGGTTCTGTGCTTAGAAGAACAGTTTGTTTTAGAAAATGATAAGAGATAGCTCACATATATTATGTATTTTCTACATGTCTGCCATTATTCTAAGCATCTTATATACATTAAGTCATTTATCTTCATAACAAATCTATCAAGTGGATATTGTTAAAACTCTTATTTTAGAAATGAGAAAATTGAGGTACAGAAGGGATAAGAAATTGCCCAAAGACACAACTGGCAAGACTTGGGATTTGAATTCAGACAGTCTGGCACCAGAGTCTGGGTGCTTAGCCAATGAAATAGAAGTGCAGTGAATTTGCGATGGCTCTTTATCTCCCTAGTCTCAACGTGGCCCTTAACATTTGCAGAGTATATGCAGAGGGATAGGGGCTGCTGAGCAGTGTTCTTCCTAGGAACATGGAGTCTATTCCTCTGTGTTGGAGAAATCTGGCTGGGGGCCACCATGCTTTACAAAGAGGAGATTGGTAGGCAGATAAATTTGCTTTGTCCTTGATCATTCTCTGAATATGACGAGTTCAGAGGCATGACCAGAGCCATGGCAGAGTAGATTGAAAGCACTTGTGCCTTCTAGTCCTTAATCATCTCAGTGTCCCTAGTGCCAGCATAAAGTAGGCCATTACACATGGAGAAGGTATTGTGACACAATCACATCATAATGGCTAGGGTTTAATTAACTATCCCTCCCAGGCCTTCTCCCAGGAAGGAGTGGGGCTTCTTGCAATGGACCACATGGGAGTGAGGGTGGGGAGAGGAGATTCAGAGAGCCTTCTAAATGTGAGTATAAGTACAAAACTGAGTCAGAAAGGGAATGAATGGTTTTGCCTTCCAGTTTAGAGAATGATGTAACCTCACATTTCAGGAAGATGTTAAAAGTTATCTCTGCTGGGCACGGTGGCTCACACCTGTAACCCCAGCAGTTTGGGAGGCCAAGGTGGGCAGATTGCTTGAACTCAGGAGTTTAAGTCCAGCCTGGACAACATGTCGAAAACCCATCTCTACAAAACATTAAAAAAAAAAAAAAAATAAGCTGGGCATGGTGGCATGTGCCTGTGGTCCCAGCTACTCAGCAGGCTAGGGTGGGAGGATGGCTTGAGCCCGGGAGGCGGAAGTTGCAGTGAGCCGAGATTGCACCATTGCACTCCAGCCTGGGTGACAGAGCCAGACCTTGTCTCAAAAAAAAAAAAAAAAAGTTATTTCTACCAGATACCCTTCCAGTGCCTGAATGCCCCTATGAATGCTCTGCTAAGCAAATGTCCAGCCCCTGCTTGTAAACCTGCACCAATGGGGATCTCACTACCAGTCTATTCCAGCTCTGTATGGCTCTGTTAGAAAGCTGGACATTTTGCTGAATGGAAATTTGTCTTCCTGTAGCTTCCACCAGTTGGGTCTAATTATACCTATGGGATGCTAGAGAACAAGTTAGCTTCCTCTTCCATACAATAGCCCTACAGAAATTTGAATTCAATGATCATGTCCACTCTGAGTTTTTCCTTTCAGGCCATATACTCACAGGTGCTTTAGTTGTGTCTCTTCTCACATGGTTTCACTAGTCAGGTATGTGTCCACTAACTGCTTCCCACTTGGCTTAGAGCTCTTCAAGTAGAGAGTGCCAGCCCGCATCAAGGGAGAACCATTCTTTCCATCCGTATTATTCTGTTCTCATGCTATTGATAAAGACATACTCGAGACTGGGTAATTTATAAAGAAAAAGAGGTTTAATGGACTCACAGTTCCATGTGGCTGCAGAGGCCTCACAATCATGGCGGAAGGCGAAAGGCATATCCTACATTGGCAGCAGGTGAAAGAGAGCTTGTGCAGGGAAACTCGCTTTCATAAAACCATCTCGTGAGGCTTGTTCACTATCATGAGAACAACACAGAAAAGACGTGCCCCCATGATTCAATTACCTCCCACCAGGTCCCTCCCAGAACACATGGGAATTGTGGGAGCTGTAGTTCAAGATGAGATTTGGGTGGGGACACAGCCAAACCATATCACCCTCCTGGGAGACTCTGTCTGTAATGAGTGCCTAGGATCAGACATTTTTGCTCTGACTTCCGAGGGGTTGCAGGGATTTTGGGTGAGTTTGGTTTTTACTCAGAAGAGGGCCAGAAAAACAAGGTCAGGCATGGTGGCTCATGCCTATAATCCCAGCACTTTGGGAGGCGAAGGTGGGAGGACTGCTTGAGGCCAGGAGTTCAAGACCACCCTGACCAACACAGCAAGACCATGTCTCTGTTAAAAAAAAAAAAAATCAGAATTAATTAGGTTTCTACAGTTGGTAAGAGATGATAATAGCTAATATTTTTCGAATGTTCACTACATGCCAGACACTGTGCTCAAAATTTAATATGGATTATATCATTTACCACTCAACAACCCTTGTAGGTGCTACTTTTATGATCTCTATTTCACAGCTAAAGAAGCTAAGGCTTACAGAGGCCTTGGAGTCTTCCCAGGCAGGGTGGCAAATGCTAAGACTCAGGCCAGACATAGTAGCAGGGAGCAATGGGCAAAGATTTCGGCCTTCAACAAATGGCAGCATTTGACTAATGATTTTGCTCCAGAAAAAAACAGGTATAACAGGGAAAAGGGGAGTTGTGGTGAGAATAGGTCTTTTAAGGCCCCAAAGATCCAGAAGGAAAAAGAGCTGTGCAAGGGTAAAACAGGAGGAACGTGATGAGTAAGAGAGTAATTATTAGTAACAGCTACCACTTGTTAAACAATACTAGCCAGCATTTGCCCTACATAATCCCCTTTAATCCTCACAGCGACCCTAAAAGGGAATTACTACTATTCTGATGGCTATGTTACAGATGAGGAAATTGAGGTTTAGCAAGGTTAAGTGACTCACCGAAGGCTACGCTGCTGGTAAGCAGCAACATCTGGGTTTAAATTCAGACTGCTGACTCCATGCCGATGGCCCTATAGTGACTCCCAAAGGCGAAGACTGCTGGCAATACTGAAAGGAAGGAAATTTATCTCCTAAGAGATGGAGGAATTTCAGAATATGCCCGGTAGCCCAGGGCTGCAGGCAATGCCTGGCACCACTCAGAGAAGATAGAGAACCTGGTTCTGGGAGAGACAATTTCGCCAGACTTTCTGTATCAGCCTCTCTATGAGGCTATCCTAACTTGAAGTTTCCTCAGAAAGAGGTCCTGGAGGCCCAGAGACCTCAATTGGATAAATGTCTATGACTAGATAGGCTTTTTAAGAATAAGAAACCTAGGTTTTGAAGTGGTGTTTTTATGCCTCTGTAGCTCTCTCCACGACCCCCGTTTTTTGTAAACAATTTGCTTTCTCTCAGTTCAATGACTCTCAAGCTTAGCATTCATCAGAATCACCTAGAGGAAATGTTAAAACACAGATTTTTGGACTCTTCTCCAAGAGTTCCTGATTCAGTAGGTCCAGGGATAAGGCCGGACAATTTGTACTTCTTAGAAGTAACCAGCAGATGTGGATTCAGGTGGTCCAGGGATCACATTTAAGAACAAATGCTTTATTTTATTTGCAAAACTACTTTTGAAAATTTCCAAATGAATTTGGCTGTGAAAAAATAAGTACAGAAAATGCAAAGGACTTGCCAATAGGCCAGAGGTACTGGGAGGGATTGGGTGGGAGACTTAGAGCCCAGCTCGGTAAGTGGTTGTGATGGGAGAACTTGTACAAACCGGGGAAGACAAAAGTCACAGTCAGAAGGAACTAGCTGTTCCCAGATGGGAACGAGGGGAAGCAAAAGGCCCAGGATGAGCTGGGCAGGAGAGCCAGACTGGCCAGAAACAGAGATTGGGTGAGGGCAGAAGTCAAATGGGGTAGAGATGTTGTCAAAAGCTGCAGTCTGCTGGCTGGGCTACAGGGAAAGAACTCGGGAAGCTGGAGGCAAGGAGCCAGGAGTGAGCTCCTGGGGTGTGGGAGTTGTGACCGAGTCTGGTGATCACATTTCAGCTGCAACTCACTGTCCCCAAAAGCCTCTTTCTTCCTCTGGTGGTGCCTGTCAGTCATAAAGTGCCCAGGAATTGCCCTCTGACAGCAGTGAGGTGAAGTCCTTGCAGCAAGAGAAGTGGGGACATCACCAAGTCCTGTTTCCTCCGCTTAGTGGTGGGTCCCATAGTGGCAAGCAGGGGCAGAGCCGGGAAGCACGCAGTCTGGTGATTAGACTTTAGATGTTCTCCAATCCCCAGGCTGCATTTCTCCCTCATGGGAAACTGACTCAGCTGCAGTACACAATGTGAAGGAATGACCTTTGTGGCTGCAGCAGTGGGCTAATGGCTGGGCACCTGGCTGCACTTGCTCTTCCTCATGGAGTTGGGAAAGGTTGAATAGGAGGCTCTCTTCTCTTGGTACTAAGAGATGGGCATCTCTTTGCAGGACTGCATGCCACTACTCCTTTCAGCTGGCGCACATAGGCCCACCCTGGGACCCTGGCTTTCTAAGCAGTACCCACCTAGCCTTAGCCAAGCTCCTCTTTTCCCTTTCGTAACTTTCATTTCATTTCTTGAACATCTCTGTGCAGTTAAAAAAGGATACATTAAGTGCATACCATGTGGCAGACTCTGAGCTGGGGATACAGATACGGGGTAAAAGAAATTCAGCCCTCAAAAAAATCACAGTACAGTCAGAGGGATCCATGCAGAGATGTAATGACAACATTGTAGAATAAATAGTTTCTCAAACACAGAGCTCCTTCCCTCCATGAAGCCTTTGTATTTGTTGTTCCTACTGTCTAGAATGTTCTTCCCTAGATCCTTGTACAATTCATCTTCTCACTTTATACTCAGGCCATTTCCAAGAGGGACCTTCCTTGACGTTTCTATGAAAAATTAAACCCTCCCAATTCTCTGAATCCATCTGCCTTATTTATTTATTTATTTAGGAGCTGGGGTCTCACTCTGTTGCCCAGGCTGGAGTGCAGTGGTGTGATCTAGGCTCACTGCAACCTCTGCCTCCAGGACTCAAGTGATCCTCCTGCCTCAGCCTCCTGATTGGCTCTGGCTACAGGCTTGCAGCACCACGTCTAATTTTTTTTTTTTTTTTTTAAATTTCTGTAGAGACGGGGTTTTGCCATGTTGCCCAGGCTGGTCTCAAACTCCTGGACTCAAGCAATCCACCCTTTGGGCCTCCCAAAGTGCTGGGATTACAGGTGTGAGCCACCATGCCCAGCCTGATTTTTAATTTTAGCCCTTGTAACTACCTAGCACGTTAAATTTTTTTTTTTTTTTTTTGGTTGGCCTCCTATACTAGATTGTAAGCTCCGTGAGAAAAACAGGGCCTTGTCCACTACTGAATTTTGTTTGTAGAACTGGTACTCAGTACGTATTTCCCTTTTATTCATTCATCATAAATGACTGTCCAGTTGAACTTCTGTGAGCCTCTCCAGAGTCATCCAAATGGAAGATGAGGCCTCTCTGCCTGAGGAACTTTTTCAAGCCTACTAAATTCCAGGCTTTCTAAAAATCTTCATTGCCGCCTCAGGTCACACCGAGCAGGTTCTAACTCCCCACTAAGAATGACTATAATGGGCCTGGCACAGTGGGTCACACCTGTAATCATAGCACTTTGGGAGGCTGAGGTGGGCGAGCTGCCTGAGCTTAGGAGTTCGAGACCATCCTGAGCAACATGGCGAGACCCAGTCTCCGCTAAAAGTACAAAAAATTAGCCAGGTGTGGTGGGTGCGCCTGTAATCCCAGCTACTCAGGAGGCTGAGGCACGAGAATTCCTGGAATCTGGGAGGCGGAGGTTGCAGTAAGCCAAGATGGCACCACTGCACTACAGCCTGGGTGACAGAGCGAGACTCCATCTCCAAAAAAAAAAAAAATAATAATAATTTAGTACTAATATGTACCATACGTTAGTTAATCCTCACAATCCTCTGCAAAGTCCGCATTATTTCTCTCATTTTACAGATGAAACAGGCTCAGGGAGAGTGACTTGCTCAAAATAATACAGGTAGCAAGGTGCCGGGGTGGGTGGGTCCCCGGGAAAACTGTGCCAGGCCCCAAAGCTCACGTTAATCCCATAACCACGTTTCCGCCACTCTCATCCCTATATCCCCCTCCTATGTTTCCACCACATCCCCTAAAGGCCTTTTCCCACGTTTTCGCTACATCCCCATTCCAGCCCTTTTCCTTCCTTCGGACCGCTGGGTCCGCTGTAGCCTGGCTGCCCCTCTAAGGATAGCATGGGGAGGGGCTTCAGACGCGTGCTGGGTGGAGGGTAGGCTCATCTGTCTCCAGCACCAGATACTCTTTCCTTCCCGGACCCTCCCCACCGGTTGGCTGCTGGATGCCCAGTGGCCTATTTCAGGGCCGCAGAGACTGCTGTCGCTGGAGGAAAAAGGATGGGGGAAGGGACTGCAGGCTGCAGAAGCACTAGCTGGAGACCGACCGGCAGCGCTCCCCACCCTCCACCGCTACTTCCCGGGTGCAGTCGGCCGCTGCGCGCAGGCGCGGGGTGCTCCTCAGCCCCTCCCTTCTGCGGGCCGCCCTTTCACCCTGGCAACCGCGGCGCGGCGACGGCGCGCGCGGGCTGGGCGCGGCCGGGTGGGGCCGGGCGGTGCAGGTGCTGGCTGGGGCAGTGCAGTGAGTAGCGGTCTTGGGGTGTGCGATCTCGCTGAGCCTCCTCACACGGTTCGTCGTTTCGGGTTCGAGCCCAACCGGCTTAGCCCCTCGCCATGGACTCCCAGAAAGTAAGCGGGGGAGGGGAGCCCGGGGCTACCGAGACAAGCCGGGCCGGCACTGGGTGGGCGGGGCGCCTGGGCCCGTGGGCTGTGGGTACGCGGGGTGGACCTGGCCGGGCGTCCGGGCTGCTGCTGCGGAGGGCAAGGCCGCCCGGCCGCTCTTTGGGCGGGAGCGAAGAGGCGCCCGCACGGATGCGGGGACCGCGCCCGGTGACTCGGGCTGGCCTCTGCCCTGTGTTCTGTCCGGGGCCTTGACTCTTAAGGAAAAACAGGGAGCCATCCCCCTTTTAAAATCAGCCACTCTGCAATGCTTTAGGCCCGTTTTCATGCCCGCAGCCTGCGAGCGTGCTGGTGGGGGTGTATCCCTCCTCAGCAGATGAGGAAACCGAGGCACAGCCTTGTTGGTGTCTCCCTGCTGACGCCGAAAGCTGGGGCTTTTTCCTCGACCAAGTCCCGTCTCAGCACCACGCTCTTTAGGTCAGGGACCCAATCTCCTTTGTACCGCCCACCCGCTCCCCTTCCCAAGACTTTTCCTAAGTAGATCTTAGTGTTCCTTGAATGGAGGGAAAAGACTTCAATTGTCAGGGCAGCCGTCCCACTCTCTGACCAATTGGTGTTGCTGGGCACAGTTACTTAGGGGTTGTCGTGGAATGTTTTATACTTTCCGAACAGTTGAGGAAAGGTTATATAATCGTAAAGGTTCAATTCAGAAGAAGTGTTTGGAGAACAAAGCCAATGTCTTGAATACAGTTAGAAGTGAGTTATTCAGTCATAATCTCCATATGAAAATAACCACCCTGTTCTCTTTGTTAGACTATAACGTAATTGAAATATAGTGCAGGGTAGGAAAGAAAAAACGAGTAGTATTAATAATGTAGCAGGGAAAACAAAGACATATCTAAGAGGCTCTTCTTTTCTATTATTAGAAAGCACGGGAAAGACTTAGAACATCGTTTTCTACAATTTTGTCTAGATTCACCTTCTTTATCACTTTGCTGAGGGCATGAGAGAATAGTGATGTGTTGAGCATTGATTATTATAGTATTTAACAAAAATGCACATGATTTCATTGTATGTGTTGGTCCTGAAACTCACCTTGGTATGCGTGACTATTCGTAAGACATTTAAAAATTACATTTTGTGTATTTTGGGTATGTATAGGTTAAAAATATTGTCTCTGCCTAACTTTGTAAAGCATCTCTCAGCTTATTAGGTAAAAGTAATGGTATGTGAATGGACATTAGCAGAGGTCAAATGAAGGAGCAAAGTCCGGAGACATGGGTTCCAGGATGCTATTTACTAGCTCTGTGATAAGTAGCAAGTCACTTAACTGTGATTAATCTGTTTCCTCTTATATGCGGTAGAAGTAAGAGTATTTTATAGTGTCATAGTAAAAATCTGATAAAATAGTTTGTTCTGAAAACACAGTATTTTAAAGTTTACAAAGTATGAGCACTAAAATACTCTGTGTCCCATAAAATACAAAAAAAAAAAAGTGTTTTAGTATGGATCATCATACTTTGTCAGGGATGCATTATTCCTCACTTTAATGAGGAATCAAGACTTGGAGGTTGTGACTCCTGGAAGGTCATGCTACTAGCACTAAGGCTAAGATTTGAACCTATTTGTTCTTATTTCGAATGATGTGTTTGGGTACCTACAGGTTACCACGTGCAGTTTCCTGAGAAGTAGCAAAGAATTAGCTTCTCTTTCTTATTAGTAGTAAAGTATCTTATTTGTGATATCTTTTAGAATCAACTTCTCAATATTAAAAAATATGTTGAATTTCATTGATGGTACCAAATCTTCCTAAAAAAAAAAAAAAAGAAAAAAGAAACAACCACACTCCTTGGTTTATAGCTGTATAAAGAATGTCCGGGGTTAATGTGCATTAACCAGTTCAGTGCTCTGAACCTGAGCTTCCTTTTCTCATATGAATTCCTGCAGAATCACAAGCCTCAAATAGTAATGATATAAGCTGGATATTGTTCTCTTTAAATAAGACAGTAGTACACCCCAGACATTATTTTTAGAGACTATTTTCTGTTATGGAATGTACATTGAAAATAGTAGCAGAGGTAGTACCTCAGTCAGTAAAGTATAAGAAAAATAGGTACTGCAGGCCGGGCGCGGTGGCTCAAGCCTGTAATCCCAGCACTTTGGGAGGCCGAGACGGAGGGATCACGAGGTCAGGAGATCGAGACCATCCTGGCTAACACGGTGAAACCCCGTCTCTACTAAAAAATACAAAAAAACTAGCCGGGCGAGGTGGCGGGCTCCTGTAGTCCCAGCTACTCTGGAGGCTGAGGCAGGAGAATGGCGTGAACCTGGGAGGCGGAGCTTGCAGTGAGCCGAGATCGCGCCACTGTACTCCAGCCTGGGTGACAGAGCGAGACTCCGTCTCAAAAAAAAAAAAAAAAAAAAAAAAAAAGAAAAATAGGTACTGCAAAGTGTGAGGAAGGCCTGAATATATACCTGAATGTTTGTTAGGCATTGGGATTTGGGCTTTACTTTATTAAGAGGATGGCTCTGGAGCCAGGTCTCCGGTTCTACTATTTATAAGCTGTATGAGCTGGGGTAGTTTGCTCTGTCTCCATTTCTTCTTCTGTAAAATAGAGATAATAATTTGTACTTCTCTCACAGGATTATTGTGAGGATTGTGTTTTTTTTTTTTTTTTTTTTGAGACGGAGTTTTGATCTTGTGGGCCAGGCTGGAGTGCATTGGTGCAATCTCGGCTCACTGCAACCTCTGCTTCCTGGGTTCAAGAGATTCTCGTGCCTCAGCCTCCTGAGTAGCTGGAATTACAGGCGTCCCCCACCACACCTGGCTAATTTTTGTATTTTTAGTAGAGATGGGGTTTTACCGTGATGGCCAGCTGGTCTCAAACTCCTGACCTCACTCAGGTGATCCCCCTGCCTCGGCCTCACAAAGCACTGGAATTACAGGCTTCAGCCACCGTGCCTGGTCTTGCGTTCATTTTTAAAAGCCACTTAACAATGCCTAGCATACAAAAATACTGTTAGCTACTGCTATTAATTTAGTAATTCTAACTTCAAAGTAACTTTCTTCTTTTAAAATTAAGTGTAGACATTTTACCTTTTTTTTTTTTTTTGAGACGGAGTTTCCCTCTGTCGCCCAGGCTGGAGTGCACTGGCGCAATCTCGGCACACTGCAAGCTCCGCCTCCTGGGTTCACGCGATTCTCCTGCCTCAGCCTCCAGAGTAGCTGGGACTACAGGCGCCCACCACCATGCCCCGCTAAGTTTTTGTATTTTTAGTAGAGACGGGGTTTCACCGGGTTAGCCAGGATAGTCTCTATCTCCTGACCTCGTGATCCCCCCGCCTCGGCCTCCCAAAGTGCTGGGATGACAAGCGTGAGCCACTGCGCCCGGCCCGACATTTTTACTTTTAAAGCATATTTTCTGCTACTATATCTGTAAGAAACGATTCACATGGTGGTGCCGGAGAAGAGTTGTTAAATTCTAATAGGAAGCGGATTGGAAGTTCTGACTCATGCAGTCTGACAATAGAGGTTAACTAGACAGTCTTACAGAAGCTTGATGGTGGCTAGTCAACAGATGGATTAGCTTGACCAGCTGCTTTTTTGTCTGTGAAAATAACTTGGACTTCAGTGTTAATGTTAGCAACAGATGCTCTGTTTGAGTAGAGGAAGAAAACATAATAACCCCGGGTATGTAAGGCATACTGTTGGATACAGAAAACCACAGTATTAACTCCTGGAAATAAACAGAGGGGTTTTGTTTATATCGAGTTTCTGGGACGCTTTTGTGAACAGGATGTGTTATGGATAGGTGGCTTTTGTTTGATACTCAAACCTTTTGATTATGTCTTTAAACGGTTTTAAGGTAAAATCCCAAAGGTTTCTTTACCTGATAAAATGTGCACGTTCAAAGAAAACATTGAAACAAATAAGATATTTGTACCTTTTTAGAATCTTGGAGCTTGAAATTTTATAGTTTAAGTTAAATTTTTGTACAGATTATTCACATGCATAGGGATCACTCTTTCTAAGAAAGGTACTTACTGTAGGAATAAGAAAGGGTGGAGAGGAAGGGAGATGAGAGCCCAGAGGAAGGAATTCACCAAGAGCATATATTGTCACTTGCTTACTTTTCCCCACTATTTTTCCTGCATATTCTTCCT
The DNA here is from genome assembly GCF_002776525.5 of Piliocolobus tephrosceles. Taxonomy (NCBI): domain Eukaryota; kingdom Metazoa; phylum Chordata; class Mammalia; order Primates; family Cercopithecidae; genus Piliocolobus; species Piliocolobus tephrosceles. Next base: position 33,559,716 of record NC_045447.1, on the reverse strand, counting down.
ACTTGGAAAGGGGTAGTGAGTGACAGGTGAGGCTTGACTGGACAAAACTAGATTGGGGAGATTGAACTGAGCAGGAGGAGTTTTAAACATGACAACCTGCAACAAGTAGCCTATCTACACTAAGTTTCCTTATCCCCATTTCCTGCTCCAAGCTATGTGCTATTCTTTGCCTTCCTCTTGTACCTTACCAGTTCCAAGAACCCCACCACATCCATAACCAACCCAGTGTTCCATGTTCCAAAATTACTCCTCATTTAAAAATAATTGTTTCCTGAGGAAAGAGAAATGAAATTTGACTATTGTTCTGCATCCAGTATTGTGTTGAACTGTCACAACAGTTCTTATTCCTGTTGCACTGTTAGGGAAAATGAAGCCCAGGGAGGCTAAGTGTCTTGTTCAGAGTCACACAGCTAGCAAATAGTAGTCTGGATTCAAGCCAAGTTTTTTTTTACAACCCAGAGTTTTTTCATTACCACTGTTCTTCCTGAATTATTTGCATTTCAGTGGTGGTATGATTAAAGTAATTAAAACTTAAAATGTAACAGGGATAAGCCCCTATAAGGCAGGGTTCCCTCCCTCCTCCTCTCCCCCCTCCTTCCCTGCCTCCCTCCTTTCCTTCCTTCCTTTGTCTCCCTCTCCCCCCTCCTTCCCTACCTCCCTCCCTTCCTTCCTCTCTCCTTCCTTCCTCTCTCCTTCCTTCCTCTCTCCTTCCTTCCTTCCCCTCCCTCCCTCTCTTTCTCCTTCCCTCCCTCCCTCCCTCCCTCCCTCCCTTCCTTCCTTCCTTCCCTCCCTCCCCCCCCCCCCCCTCCTTCTCTCCCTCCCTCTCTCCCTTCCTTCCTCAGAGTCTTGCTGTCTTCCTCAGGCTGATGGCTCACCACGGCAATCTCTGCCTTCTGCACTCAAGCTATCCTCCCAGCTCAGCGTCCTGAGCAGCTGGGACTACAGGTGCATGCCACCATATGCCTGGCTAATTTTTGTGTTTTTTGTAGAGACAGGGTTTTGCCGTGTTGTACAGGCTAGTCTTGAACTCTTGTGCTCAAACGATTGGCCCGCGTTGGCCTCCCAAAGTGCTGGGATTACAGGCATGAGCCATCACATCTGACCTAAAGTAGTTGTTGTTTTTTTTTTTTTTTTTAAGAAGCTAGTTAAATAGTTGAAGTATAGTGAAAATAGTTGATAGATGATAAAGAACATGATTTAGGCAAAAACCTGGAATTTGGTGTCTCTTGTTGCCCCAAATAAAAATCACTATTTTTTTTTTTTTTTTTTTTTGAGACAGAGTCTTGCTCTGTCACCCAGGCTGGCTGCTGTGGCGCAATCTTGGCTCACTGCAACCTCTGCTTCCTGGGTTCAAGCGATTCTTGTGTCTCAGCCTCCCTAGTAACTGGGATTATAGGCGCCTACCACCATACCCAGCTAATTTTTAAAATTTTTAGTGGAGATGGGGTTTTGCCATGTTGGCCAGGGGGTTCTTGAACTCCTGCCTGACCTCAGATGACTCTCCCAAAGGGCTGGGATTACAGACATGAGACACCTCGCGCAGCCTAAAATCACTATTTTCATTTTGTGTGTGTGTGTGTCTGTCTGTCTATACATATCTCTCCCCTTTTTTCAACTATTTTGAAGGAATGTCTTAGCTATCTAAAGTACAACTGTGAGCAAGAAAGTAGAAATGGGCTGGGTGCGGTGGCTCATGCCTGTAATCCCAGCACTTTGGAAGGCTGAGGCAGGTGGATCATGAGGTCAGAAGATCGAGACCATCCTGACTAACACGGTGAAACCCTGTCTCTACTAAAAATACGAAAAATTAGCTGGGCATGGTGGCGGGCACCTGTAGTCCCAGCTACTAGGAAGGCTGAGGCAGGAGAATGGCATGAACCCGGGCAGTGGAACTTGCAGTGACCCGAGATCGCACCACTGCACTCCAGCCTGGGCAACAGAGCAAGACTCCATCTCAAAAACAAAATAAAATAAATGAACACCATGTTGACATACTTACGACCATTATATGTAATACAGGTATCTTCATTTTTCAATTGAACTTGGCAGTTTCTAAAAATTAGAAAGATAGTGAAGCAGACCTTTTTTATAAAGAAATTTAACATAGTGCTTGTTTGCAGTGCTTGGCTGAATGTAAGCAGGATTTTTCATGCAGTAAACACATATTGAATATTTGCCATAGTGATAGATATTCCACTCTAACTTATGGTGGAAAATATTTTAAAGTTGGTGGATTTCATCTCCAGACTTTTAAAAATATGTTTTTCACCCTTTGTTGGCACTTCTTCCCAGCCACAAGGTTCTGATAGAATCTGGTTTCAGTTATTGATGCTTGTTAATTGCTATTAATTGCATTTTGAACTAATTTATTTAAAAAGTATTAACATAGCCAGTGTTTGCATTTCTATTGCATTATAAATATAGTAATATAAGTTTATTGTAGGAAAATAGGAATATAAATAAAATGAAAATAAAATAAAAACCACTCAATTCTGCCACCCAGAGATAATCTCTTCAACATTTATATCACCATCTAGTTTTTTGATATGCATATAAAAACTTTTTAAAAATTATGGTATCATGCTATATATGCTGGTCTATAATTTGCATTTCACATAATTATGGATATTTTTCCATATTAATCATTCTACAATACTTTTAATTATTCAACAGAATTCTTTTGTATGCATGTTTTACTTGATTTTATTTAATCAGTACCCTTTTGTTGTATATTTTTGTTGATCCCAAACTTTTAATGTTATAAATGTCACAGATGAGCATCCTTGTAGCTGAGTCTCTGCTTACACCCTTAATTATTCACTTAGAATAAATTAGAAATAGAATTACTGAGTCAATGTATATGTACTTCAAAAATTGTATTTGATATGTATTGTCAAGTTGCCCTTGAGAAGGGTTGTTAGTTTATACTAATACTCCCATCTCCGCTCCAGTGCCACCTTCTTTCATTAAACGGTAGGACCTCTGGTTTCTTTGGCCGACTATGAGCCTCCTTGACTTCACTGGGTAAAACAGCCAGTTCAGAGGCCACTGAACATGGTTAAGGCTTCATTATCCTCTGGTGTGCTTTATATCCCTCAAATCCTAGATGGGAGATTACCTCCTCTTATGCTGTGATATCTTAAACTGGATTCAGGGCAGAAAGGCAGCATTCCCCAGCCAGTTCTTTTACTAGCATTTAGATTTTTTCTCAGCTGGTAAGCTAGACTAAATCAGAATTGATTGTAGGCTGTCTCAGTTACATCTGTGTACAGGTAGTGTTCTCAACTGTTTCACTGTTATAGGGGGTGTAGCCTTCCATCTTTTAGGTATATTATGATGATTAGATTCCTGAATTTCCCAGTTCTCTTTTTTTTCACCTTCTTGCATCACATCTGAGCATCATACTTTTGTTAAAATAACTGGCGAGATTCTGGTTATCTAGCTAACAGCTGGATAGAGCTTTCTGGATTCAGCTCTTTATCACTGTATGGTAAACCTACCTAATAGCAATAGTTTAAGCATACTGTTAGAATGACCCTGTATGGCAGACTCACCTGAATGAGTGTTCTGAGTTTCACTGGGCTGTGTAGTTATCTTGTCCAGCTCACTGTCACTGGACCTTTTCTGTATTTAAGGCAGTTCTCCTGCCCAGCCTGCCACCACTGGACTCTCTCCCTTGTATGTAACCCCTCAATAAAATACCATGTTTCATTTGGTGGCTCTCGGTTTCTTCTTCAGCCTCTTGAACCTGGTGACATCCCCATTGGAGTCGATGGAGGGGTTTAGCATGAAGTCACCTAATTCAAAGGACAGGTCTATGTGTGGGATGATGCAAGTGGCATCATTTCTGGTGGCAGTTGGGCATTTTCCAGGAATGTTACACGCTGGTTTGATCAATCCCTTTCCTCTGGTTGCAGGAACCCTGTGATTATCTCGTATAGTCCGCAACAGTTTAAACAGCCTAGAGTACAGGCTCTGGAGGCAACCTCCTGGATTTGAAAAGCAGAGGTTCTGGGGACAACCTCCTGGATTTGAATCGTGATTGCCATTTGATAACTGTGTGACCTAAAACAAGTTTCTTAACATCTTGAATCTTTCCTTTTTCCAACCATAAAGTGTGAAGACTAATACTACTTTTTTTTTTTTTTAAATCAGATGTGATGATTAAAAAGATACTCCATGTTAGCAGCACAGAGCCTGGCACATAGAAGGTGCTTAATGAAATTCTAACTAAATTGGATATAATAATAGTTTGACCCCCTTAAATTATAGATCTATTTGTGATATTTGCAGGGGCTCTAGATTTTTGTATCTTGATTTTCTGGAATACTGCTGTAGAATTTGACTCAAAGTCTTCTCCTGGTCTGAGAAGATGCTGGTGGGAAACCCATATGTCAGCATTTCTCTAATTATGATCACATGGATGCTGATGCCCTCTGATTTGGGGTTATAACCTGTTGATCAGTTCCAGGTTTCCAGATTGTTGATCAGTTCCAGATTTCTAATCTTGAAGTAAAATCTTAGTCCTTTGGATGCCTTTAGCCATTCTGACCTGTTCATGAACCTCTGATCTCTACTTTATCAGGTAGTACAGTGTAGTCCTTTAAGAGCATAGACTCAGGAATCAAACTGTCTTAATTTGAATCCTGACTGTGTGACATATTAGCCTTGATATTCTAGGCAAGCTGCTTAACTTCTCCATGCGTCAGCTTCCTCATTGGAAAATGAGGATAATTATAGTATCTTACTTCATAGGAATCTTGAAAGGATTAAATGAATTAATAATATGTAGAGAGCTTAAGACAGTACTTGGCACTTAAGAGTACCAAAGTGCTCTTTTGCTCAGTCTATTGATTATCCTTTTACTTGATTGATAGTCATTATAAATGTAACTTAAGCTGTGCTGCATTGAAGAGAGTAGCTCATATCGTGTACATCTTAGATTACTTTGATTCATTCCGTGACAATGACAGTGGTTGTGGTTGTGCCTGGCTAGGGTGTATATAATGCTTTTTCTTGTTGGTGTAGCAATTGCCTTAGTCTAAATCCATAGTCGCATCATTGTATTTTTTTGTTGTTATTATGAGGGTCTGATAATTGTGTTACATCACCAAAAGACAATTGCTGAGATTGCCTATGCAGACTTCCTATGGAGACTTATGTCATATGTTTTACTATGATTTAGCAGAATTGGCATTTGTCAAAGCATGTCTTCAGACCTGCGTCACCTAGAACTTTTATTTATCACCACCTGAGTCTTATATAATTTTCTAGATAAGCTTTAGATAATTTATTTTGCCTTTATTCATCTATGTTTATCTATTACTTTATCCATCAGTGTTTAGAAGGTAATGGGAGGCTTGAGATCTGATATAAAAATCTGAGAACTTCGTAGGCATCCTTTAAGGTTGATAGAATCCCGTGGGGCAGATGAAAGTTGTCTTTGCCCTCCTTCACCCATAGGTTTTGATGAAAAAAAAATAAAATGAATATATGTAACCTGGGCTCATTCTATAAGTACATTTTTGGAATTTGTTTTGTCAGTACATTGTGTATATGTTTTAGGACAGGGGTTATAGGAAGAGGAACTGATAAATGAGAGGGCTCCTAGGAGGAAGCAAGTCAAATGAGATAAATTCATAGCCGGCTATGTAGCTGGGGTGTAATAAGAGAGAGGAAGTCTGGGGAGATAAAGCAGGTGAGGTAGGCAGTGCACAGATCGTTTGAGATCTTATAGGTCATGTTAAAGATTTTCAGTTTTATCCAAGGTACAATGGGAAGCCATTGAAGAATACTGATCAGGAAGCATGATGCCATCATTACCCTAGCTGAAGTATATAGAGGACTGATTACTGGGGAGAAAAATTATTATCAGAGTCTGATTAAGAAGTTTTGCTATAGTGAAGGTTGAGATATAGGTTGAGATATGATAGTAACTTTTACTAAGATAGTAGTAATAATTCTAATGTCACAGGATACTTTGGATGTTTCTTAACCAGCTGGAAACCTCTGTGGCTGGCAGTGTCTCTCCTTGAGTTTCACTCATGCCTGCTGGGCTCGTTCTGCTCACTTGGCCTGGCAGGCTGTGCTCAGCTCATACTACTGGCCTGGATCCCACACCTGTCAAGGGCGATCCAGGCATGGAGCAGTGAGGGATATGTGAGCCAGCGAGTGAGCTTGGGGTACGGCCACTGTGGACAGCCTAGCATGCTGGCTGCTGTGGCCATGCGGGCAGCTCCAGGCACTGGCACAGTCACCAGCTCCATGTGAGGCTGCAGCTGAACCAAGCATACTGCAAGTGGTTTCCTCTGTGGGTGCCTGTGTCTGGATGAGGTGAATGCAGTGGTGCCTGAAAACTAAGAGATGCCAGTAACTGTGGAGCCCCAAGGGGTTGGGGGCAGGGGTGCTACAGCTTTCTTGTTCCTGCCACCTGCAGCTTGGCCAGCGGGAGCAGTGGGGCATGTTTCAGCCTGTTCACTCCTGCCACCTCACTTGGGCCTGTGGCTCCCAGGCTGGCCCGGTCCTGTTGTCACCTCCTGTCATGTGGGGCAGCCACCTGATGATGGTGGAAGGCGGGAGGGCTATAGTGTTACAGCTCTGGCTCAGGGAATCCTGAGGTCTAGGCCCTTAGAAGTGTTGCCACTCTTCACTTCTGCAGTTCATGTCACTGCCTGCAACTTGGTGAACTGGGCCAGGAACATGTTACAGCCCCTTTTACTCCTGTCTGCGGTTTGGCAAGTGAGCCAGGAAAGTGTTACAGCCCTTTCCGCACCTGCCTTTCAGTGGTTCCTGACTTCTTGTCTGGAGTCCAGGAAGAATGAGGTGACATGGACGACTGGATGGTGAGCAAGGCAGTGGAGAGTTTTACTGAGTGACAGAATAGCTCTTAGTGGTGAGGAGTCCTGAAATGGGTAGTCCAGATATGTTGCTGAGTCCAGGGTTTTTATGGGCTCAAAATGGGGAAGTTTATGCTGATTGGTCCATGGGCAGGAGGAAGTATGTGCTCATTGGTCCATGGGTAGGCCTGGAAAAAGCACCATTTGTTTGACTGAAAGGCATAAAGGAAATTCTCATTCAGGTTGGTGGATTCCATCAGGAACTGGCAGCCCAGTTTTCAGGCTTCAGGCTGTCTTTAGCCTGAAGGTCAGGTTTCACCAGGGATCTGCCCCATCTACCTAGGACTAGGTCTGCCTCCTGCTGCTATCAGTAGAACCATTAAGAAGGTAAAATCTATAGAACTTTGTGACTTCATGTAGAGCACAAATTAGAGGAGAGGAGATAGTGATGATGGCCTAGCTTTCTGTCTTTGCTCTTGATTAAATTTGGAAGTTCTACCTAGAGGGATAGACTGGGGTTGAAAACTCATTGCATTATGATATCTTTTAGATCTTTTCTGCTCTCTTTCTCTGCCGTGGCATATTGCCTACCATATCTAGAAAACACTTTTTAAAAATTGCTGGATTTAATTCAGCCAGCCTCCCCTTGTATACCTCCTAGATTAGGCACATACTATCCTTATATACACCTTTTACTTGACTCCTACCACTGTAGAGAAAATTTTAGCTTTATGTCACATATACAAGCTAGGGTCAAGTTTCCGAACTCAGCACATGTAATCTTAATTCTTTAGTTTTCATGTTTTGGTGCTGGTGGTAGTTTTGTCTTAAATATTCTAATTCCTTGTAACTTGTTTTCCAGTTGTACTGAGCACCGAGTTCCTTAGTGCTTTTTATCTTTATGTCATTTCCACTTAGTTCCAGCCAGTCCCCATTCTTGTGAGGGTCAAAAAGGTTGAAGCTTTGGCCCTCTCACTGATAAACTTTTACTGTTTTAGAATGCTAAATATGAGCTCTGGGTTACAGTCTTTTTCATTTGCTCATCCTCTCCACAGCAGTTGTAGATTAAAGGGCAAGTGGATCAGAGCTTCTGGAGCCTTTGTCTCAGTAGTCTGCCCTTGGGGAACTTTGCGGATATTTTCTACCTTTAAGCTTAGGAAAGCTTAACAGAGAGGCAGCATTTTATCTGTATTAGCTAACAAGGTCACATTGGTTGCTGTGACTTTCTCTTTATGATCTGAATGGTTGCTGCTTCTGCAACCATGTTTAATAATGTATTCGGCAGCTTTGAAAATATAGATGATCTTAAATGCTGGGGTTCCAGAGTCCTCTACAGCTGGTTTGTCCATTCGGCAGCTTTGAAAATATAGATGATCTTAAATGCTGGGGTTCCAGAGTCCTCTACAGCTGGTTTGTCCATTCTGACAGCATCTCAGTGGTGTATTATAGCAAAGGCTCTGAAGCCCTCCCCATCTAAAGATTGGAGTGCATCCCGTGAAAATAATCTAGGCTTTAGTCTTTGCAGTTTTGGCATTAGGGTAAAGCAACTTTTCTCAGAATGTAGACCCTTTATCTAGGTGTGTATTACAGACTCTCATGCTGTATTGGAACTCCTTATTAAATTCAAGAGCTGTAGAGTGCTCTCCCTTCAAAGAATGAGACCATGTTTCCCAGAAATACTATATCAGTCTTTAAAGACCTTTCTTTCTCACCCACTTTCTGGGGAAGTACAGTATTTTTACAGCCTTAGGCAATTCATATAGGATATCATTCCCCTAAAGGCTTTAACATAGATTGTAGAGTTTCTTTCCAGAAGTATGGCTATTAATACATCTTAGGCCAATACAGTTGAAAAGGAGCTTTCATCTGTGGTGATAGAATTTTGAATGAATTTAAGGGGAATGGTGAAGATAAGATTAACTGTAATCACTGGGCGCGGAGGCTCATGCCTGTAATCCCAGCACTTGGGAGGCCGAAGCAGGTGAATCACAGGGTCAGGAGTTCAAGAACAGCCTGGCCAGCATGGTGAAACCCCATCTCTACTAAAAAATACAAAAAATTAGCCAGGCATGGTAGCTTGCACCTGTAATCCCAGCTACTCGAGAGGCTGAGGCAGTAGAATTGCTTGAACCCGGGAGGCGGAAGTTGCAGTGAGCTGAGATTGCACCACTGCACTCTAGCCTGGGTAACAGAGTGAGACTCCGTCTCAAAAAAAAAAATAAAAAATTGTAATCTAAGGATGGTATTTTTTGGAGGTATGGGATAGTATCATAGAAAATGGAGGGCATTATTCTGATGATTCTTTGAATTTGTCTAACCCGTATGTCAGTTGTCCACACGTGCAGTCTTGTTTTTGTTAGCTGCCAGCTTTGACGTGGACATTTGTACTTTTTGTGATCCCAAGAAGTCTTCTCTAACCAAAAACATGAGTGAACAGTGTAAATTTCACAGGAGAGAGGAGTGTATTTGTTTCTTCTGTTATGGTTTTGGATCTCAAAGTGGTGTGACTTATGCACCAATTTCTTTTGAGAGTTGGTAATTTTAAAATGTCTTTCACTTTCTAGAGTTAATATTAATGTAAATTAAAAACTGAGAAATTAGCGAAATTTGGGTAAAGGAAGTTGGTTGTAACGTTTTAACTTATATCCACGTATAGTTATTATAATTCAAGAATCTGGCATAACATAAGCACATAAAGAAATTCTGGTCTTCCAAGAAAAAGTTCAGAAAGCTTTTAGGTCTTTTATTTTTTTTTTTTTTTATTTTTTTGAGATGGAGTCTCGCTCTGCCGCCCGGCTGGAGTGCGGTGGCCGGATCTCAGCTCAGGGCAAGCTCCGCCTCCTGGGTTCACGCCATTCTCCTGCCTCAGCCTCCCGAGTAGCTGGGACTACAGGCGCCCGCCACGTCGCCCGGCTAGTTTTTTGTATTTTTTAGTAGAGACGGGGTTTTATATATATATATATATTTATTATACTTTAAGTTCTAGGGTACATGTGCATAACGTGCAGGTTTGTTACATATGTATACTTGTGCCATGTTGGTGTGCTGCACCCATCAACTTGTCAGCACCCATCAATTCATCATTTATATCATGTGTAACTCCCCAATGCAATCCCTCCCCCCTTCCTCCTCCCCATGATAGGCCCCAGTGTGTGCTGTTCCCCTTCCCGAATCCAAGTGATCTCATTGTTCAGTTCCCACCTATGAGTGAGAACATACGGTGTTTGGTTTTCTCTTGTGATAGTTTGCTAAGAATGATGGTTTCCAGCTGCATCCATGTCCCTACAAAGGACGCAAACCCATCCTTTTTTATGGCTGCATAGTATTCCATGGTGTATATGTGCCACATTTTCTTAATCCAGTCTGTCACAGATGGACATTTGGGTTGATTCCAAGTCTTTGCTATTGTGAATAGTGCTGCAATAAACATACGTGTGCATGTGTCTTTGTAGTAGAATAATTTATAATCCTTTGGGTATATACCCAGTAGTGGGATGGCTGGGTCATATGGTACATCTAGTTCTAGATCCTTGAGGAATTGCCATACTGTTTTCCATAATGGTTGAACTAGTTTACAATCCCACCAACAGTGTAAAAGTGTTCCTCTTTCTCCACATCCTCTCCAACACCTGTTGTTTCCTGATTTTTTAATGATTGCCGTTCTAACTGGTGTGAGATGGTATCTCATTATGGTTTTGATTTGCATTTCTCTGATGGCGAGTGATGATGAGCATTTTTTCATGTGTCTGTTGGCTGTATGAATGTCTTCTTTTGAGAAATGTCTGTTCATATCCTTTGCCCACTTTTTGATGGGGTTGTTTGTTTTTTTCTTGTATATTTGTTTGAGTTCTTTGTAGATTCTGGATATTAGCCCTTTGTCAGATGAGTAGATTGCAAAAATTTTCTCCCATTCTGTAGGTTGCCTGTTCACTCTGATGGTAGTTTCTTTTGCTGTGCAGAAGCTCTTTAGTTTAATTAGATCCCATTTGTCAATTTTGGCTTTTGCTGCCGTTGCTTTTGGTGTTTTAGACATGAAGTCCTTGCCCATGCCTATGTCCTGAATGGTAGAGACGGGGTTTCACCGTGTTAGCCAGGATGGTCTCGATCTCCTGACCTCGTGATCCGCCCGTCTCGGCCTCCCAAAGTGCTGGGATTACAGGCGTGAGCCACCGCGCCCGGCCCAGGTCGTTTATTTTTAATTGCAAATTAATAAGATTAATAGAGGATCTCTGCCCTATTTCCACTCTTAGAAATATATGGTCTGTTTGGATGACATAGACTTCTTAAGTCTACATTTTCCAGGATGGTAGCTTCTAGCTATAATGTGGTTTTTGAGCACTTGAAATGTGGCCAGTTTTGAATTGAGATATGCATAAGTGTAAAATACAAACTGTTTTTGGAGACTCAGTACCAAAAAAAAGAAAAACTCATTAATTGTTAAATATTGACTACATGCTGAAATGATTATGTATTTTGAATCTATTAAATAAAATATTAAAATTAATTTCTCCTGTTTTTCCTTTACTTTTTTGATGTGGCTGCTATTGGCTCCTACTATATTTATATTGGACAGTACTGCTTTAAGGAGAATGAAAACGTTACAGTTGGTAAAGCCTGTTTTCTGATCTCTAACGTCACTGCTGGACCAGTCTGTTAACTTGCAGCAGGTTGGTAGCTCTTAAAGGAGCAGAGGATTTAACTTGAAGATCTGATTCAAAATTAGAGCATTTAGATGTCTTTAGCTGTACTCAGTAAAAAATAGGAACATTAAAAAGGTAGGCTTTAGCTGGGAGCAGGGATCATGCCTGTAACTTCGGGAGGCTGAGGTGGGAGGATTGCTGGAGCCCAGAAGTTCAAGACCAGCCTAGGCAACATAGTGAGACCTCGTCTCTACAAAAAATCAAATAATGAGGCAGGTGGATATGGCTTGAGCCCAAGAGGTTGAGGCTGCAGTGAGCTGCGATTGTGTCACTGCACTCCCACCCGTGTGACAGAGCCTCAAAAAAAAAAGGTTTCTCATTAAAATCTTTGGAGCTCAGGTCTTACCTAGTTGGGGCCATAAGCTACAACTATCTCCAGATTTTTGCTATGTAATTTCTGAAATGCAAAGCTTGTTACTAAACTTAGACCAAAAAAAAAATTCATAAATGGGAAGCTATGCTAAGGATATTTTAGTTTTTGCTCTATGTCTGCCTTTTTTTTTTGGTACCAATGTTTTATAATTTTTTCGGTGGAAAGTTTTTTTGAGTTTTTTGGTTTTTTTTTGTTTTTTTGAGACAGAATCTTGCTCTGTCACCCAGGCTGGAATGTAATGGTGTGATCTCGGCTCACTGCAACCTCCACCTCCCGGGTTCAAGCAATTTTCTTGACTCAGCCTCCTGAGTAGCTGGGATTACAGGTGCCTACCACCATGCCTGCCTAATTTTTGTATTTTTAGTAGAGACAGGGTTTCACCTTGTTGGCCAGGCTGGTTTCGAACTTCTGACCTCAGGAGATCCACCCGCCTCAGCCTCCCAAAGTGTTGGGGTTACAGGCATGAGCCACTGTGCCTGACAGTTTTTTTTTTTTTTTTTTTTTTTTGAGACAAAATCTTGCTCTGTTGCCCAGGCTGGAGTGCAGTGGTGAGATCTCGACTCACTGCAGCCTCCACCTCCTGGGTTCAAGTGATTCTCCTGCCTCAGCCTCCTGAGTAGCTGGGATTACAGGTGCACACCACCACACCTGGCTAATTTTTATAATTTTAGTAGAGAGGAGTTTCACTCTGTTGGCCAGGCTGGTTTGAACTCCTGACCTTAAGTGATCTGCCTGCCTTAGCTTCCCAAAGTGTTGGGATTACAGGCGTGAGCCACTGTGCCTGGCCTTTTTTCAGCTTTTATTGAACTCACATGTATCATGGTGATTGAAATTTTGTTACTGGGTTGAATTCATTGGGCCTGGCTCCTCTTTTTCATAGAAGGTGATCTTTTCAGAAGATTCTTCTACTCTTGTTCTGATAGAATATTATCAACTTTTTTCTGAAGTTCATTAGATGTGCCTCCCAGTGAATCAAGCTGTGATTCTCTACTATGAAAATTCCAGCAGTTCTCTGTCATTGAAAACTCTTGGCAAATAAGATATTTAAAGAATATGTACTGTATTGTATGTGTAGACTATATGATGGGCTAATTGATTGGATTTAGAGGCAGTATCCCAAAGTAGTTAAGACCATGGGCTTTGGACATAGATCATTTTTACCTTACTAGCAGTGTTACTTTGAATCTCCATTTTCTCATCTGCACAATATGGATGTAACTCTGCCATTTTGAGGGATAGAAGGGGAGGCAGATTCAGTTCATTAGCCAGAAACAGCCCTGTCTTATTAACTGAAACCTACTATAAAGTCTGAGTATTGTACAGACCTGTTTTTACTATTCCATTGTGTTGCTTTTAAATATGTATTGAGCTGGGCATGGTGGCTCAAGGCTATAATCCCAGCACTTTGGGAGGCCGAGGCAGGTGGATCACCTGAGGTCAGCAGTTTGAGACCAGCTTGGCCAACATGGCAAAACCCTGTCTCTACTAAAAATACAAAAATTAGCTGGGCATGGTGGCTCATGTCTGTAATCCCAGCTACTCAGGAGGCTGAGACAGGAGAATCACTTGAACCTGTGGGCGGAGGTTGCAGTGAGCCGAGATGGCGCCATTGCACTCCAGCCTGGGTGACAGAGTGAGACTCCATCTCAAAAAAGAAAAATAAATAAATAAATAAAATAATAAATATGTATTGAGGCTGGATGCAGTGGCGCCTGTAATCCCAGCACTTTGGGAAGCTGAGGCAGGCAGATCACTTGAGGCCAGGAGTTCGAGACCAGCCTGGTCAACATGGAGAAACCCTGTCTCTACTAAAAATATAAAAATTAGCTGGGTGTGGTGGCACATGCTTGTAATCCTAGCTACTCAGGAGATGGAGGCAGGAGAATTGCTTGAACCTGGGATGTGAGGTTGCAGTGAACCAAGATCGCGTCACTGCACTCCAGCCTGGTTGACAGTGAGACTGTCTCAAAAAAACAAAAAGCAAAAACAAAACAAAACAAAAAAACAAAAAAAGAAAGAAAAAAGTACTGAGCCTACCTTGGGTGAGTACTTGGAAAATTTAAGTCCTTTGATCTCTTCTCCATTTCTGTATTACCTCTGTTGCTTCTCCAACTGCGTCCACCCCTCCCCCAAGTCGTGGTGCACCAGTCCTTGGGAAGAGCATTGGCAGGATAAACACTTAATTCTCGGTCTTCATTGGTCTTCTTTCATAGTATAACTTCATTGTGTTATTATATTAAAATACCAACAGTAGTGACAGTGGGAAGAAATAGTGTAAGTGAATAAAACAGAGAACGCTTAGGCAGCCCCAGGGATGATAATAAAAACCTCCTTATCTCCAGGAATTGTGAGACTCAAAGGAGAACTGTTACTGTTAAATTAAAAATTTTCAGCCGGGTGCAGTGGCTCATGCCTGTAATCCCAGCACTTTGGGAGGCCGAGACAGGTGGATCACCTGAGGTCAGGAGTTCAAAACCAGCCTGGCCAACATGATGAAACCCCGTCTCTACTAAAAATACAAAAATTAGCTGGGCATGGTGTTGCACACCTGTAATCCCAGCTGCTTGGGAGACTGAGGCAGGAGAATCGCTTGAACCGGAGAGTTGGAGGTTGCAGTGAACCAAGATCCTGCCATTGCACTCCAGCCTGGGCAGCAAGAGCGAAACTTAGTCTCAAAAAAAAAAAATTTTTTTTTTCACTACTACAATGCTTTGTGAATGTTTGTATAAAATGTTGCCAGGTATAGTGGCTTACACCTGCAATCCCAGCACTTTGGGAGGCTGAGGCAGGTGGATCTCCTGAGGTCAAGAGTTTGAGACCAGCCTGGCCAACGTGGTGAAGCCCTGTCTCTACTAAAAATGCAAAAAGTGGCTGAGCCATGGTGGCAGGCACCTGTAATTACAGCTACTCGGGAGGCTGAGGCAGGAGAATTGCTTGAACCCAGGAGGTAGAGGTTGCAGTGAGCCGAGATCACGCCGTTGCACTCCAGCCTGGGAGACAAGAGCAAAAAACTCTGTCTCGAGAAAAAAAACTTAAAAAAAAAGATGTTACCTCCCTTCAGACTATTTCCTGGGCTCCTTATGTATAACCCCTTATCGATATCTGATTATATTTTTTAGGAGAACCTTTATTTCACAAAGTCTTATAGGCTTTATTAAAATATTTAAGCTCATAGGTACTTACAGAAAAAAGTCCTGTGCTTCTGAGAAAATTACAAAGTATTAAAGTACTTGCATTTGATTTTTTTCTGACTCTATAAATAACCTTGTTTGGTTTTTGCTATTGCTACCAATGAGTAGTTACTGCAGCTAGACTTGTGCTGTCCAATATGATAGCATTGGTTACATTTGGCTATATAAACAAATTAATTAATTACAGTTGGAAAAATTAAATTTAGTTCCTCAGTTCTAGTCACATTTCAAGACTTCATTAACTGTGTGTGGCTGGTGGCTGCCATGTTGGGCAGCACATTTATAGGACATTTTCATCACAGTGGAAAATTTTATTGGATAGCACCAAACCAGAGAGAATATTAACCAAATGTTTTGTTTAAATAGGAAGCATTATCAAAGTCTCAGCTATTTGCTACTAAAATTGCTTTATTTATTATAGTTTTACAGCATCTGTAAATATTGGAATGAATGTTGTCATTCTAAATGCACATTATCTAGTTTCATATCACTAAAATATGTTTATTTTTGTAAATAAATAAAATGTTGATGAATTTATGTCTCCTTGCTTTTATTCCTTGGATCCTGATGTTGTATTCCATTTCCATTTGTTTTTACATCATTTAAAGATTTTGCTCTATTCCATTGCCATGGCCGATGACCTAGAATAATTCTATTGGTATTAAGTTAAACTGATCAGTTTCAATCTGAAAAGTATCATGGGGATTAAGTTGTATATTAGGAATAAGAGGGCTTAATACAGTACAAATATATACCCCATCTTTTCTAATTATAAGCCTTTGGAAGTTTTGAACAATGAGAAATTTTACATTGCTCCTATTTGTTATACTCTTACATAAAGTTTGTTTAGAGAATGCTTGTTAATGAGTTTTATAACTCTTTCATTGAAATATAGTATTTTAATGTTTTTCTTAATTCTAGGAAGCTCTACAGAGGATCATTTCAACTCTGGCAAATAAAAATGATGAAATTCAGAACTTCGTTGATACACTAAATCATACACTAAAAGGAGTTCAGGTATGATTTTTTTATGAAAAATTTTATATAAATACGTCACAACTAATGAGTCAAATCTGAAGTACAAATATACTCTATGAACTTTGGGTTATAAACTAATGGAGGTGAGAGCAGGGTTTTAAAATGGCAGATAAAGTAAAAATGTTTTCATTGCAATTCCTGTTTTGTCCAGGGAAAAATCAAAATAGTAAGAGAAAAGGAAGACTCTGGAATAGTAGTTGTTAGGGAATACCAGAGTGCTCACTTTAGTCCTTTTCCATTTGACATTTTTTCTAATATAAATTAAGAGCAATTTGTACTTTTTCAAAAGTACTGGCAAGTAAAACATTTCTTTTGCAATAAACACTGGAAGAAAAATGTTGGCCACATGTGATGGCTCATGCTTGTAATCCCAGCACTTTGGGAGGCTGATGCAGGTTGATAGGTTGAGCCCAGGAGTTTGAAACCAGCCTGGGCAACATGGCAAGACCCCATCTCTACCATAAATAAATAAATAAATAAATAAAATTAAAAAAAAATTAGCTGGGTGTGGTGGCATACACATGTAGTCCCAGCTACCCAGGAGGCTGAGGTAGGAGGATCGTTTGAGCGTAGGAGGTCAGGGCTGCAGTGAGCAGTGATTGTGCCACTGCACTCCAGCCTGGATGATAGAACGAGACTGTGTCTCAAAAAGAAAAGAAAATGTTATTGGTAAGGGGTCTACTTGTAGAAGCAAATGAAATTAAATGAAAGGTAAAGGGCCCATTGAGGAGGGAGAGGAATACTTAAGAAAATAGTTCCAGGTTTGGGGAGATAATTTATGTTGTAAGTAGTGATATATTGATTGTGGAAGAGAGAACTCAAGATAATCTGGTTGCTGGAAATGTAAAATCTACCAAGACTGAATCAGAAAGAAATAGAAAATCTGAATAGGTCAATAATGAATAAGGAAATTGAATCCACAATAAAGTCTCCCATCAAAGAAAAGCCTGCAACCTGATGGTTTTATCGCTGAATTCTACCAAATATTTAAAGAACTACTATCAGTTCTTCTCAGCCTCTTCCAAAAAAATCAAAGAGGAGGGAGTACTTCCAAATCCATTTTACAAATTCAACATTACCCCAATAATGAAGCCAAACCAGGGATCCTACAAAAGAGAGAACTACAGGCCAATATTCCTAATCAACATAGATGCAAAAATCCTCAATAAAATATTAGCAAACTGAATTCAGTAGCACATTAAAAAGATCATTTACTGTGATCCAGTAGGTTTCATGCCTGGGATGCAAGGATGGTTCAACAGAAGTCAATAAATGTGATATACCATATTAACAAAACTAAAGACAAAAAAAAAAGTGTATGGTTATCTCAGTCGATGCAGAAAAATAATTTGACAAAATTGAACATCCTTTCATGATAAAAACTCTCAACAAATTGGGTATAGAAGGAATGTACCACAACACAGTAAAGGCTATATGTGTAATAGCAGTCTCACAGCTACCATCTTATCAAAGGTGAGAAGTCAGAAGCTTTTTCTGTAAAGTCAGGAACAACACAAAGATGTTTACTCTCACCACTTTTTTTTTTTTTTTTTTTTTTTTTTTTTGAGACAAAGACTTGTTCTGTCACCCAGGCTGGATTGCAATGCCACAGTCTCGACTCACTGCAACTTCTGCATCCCAGGTTCAAATGATTCTCCTGCCTCAGTCTTTAGAAAACTCTAAAGACTCTACCAGAAAACTATTAGAACTGATAAATTCACTGAAGTTACAGAATGCAATATCAATGCACAAAAATCAGTATTCTGTACACGAAAAACGAACTATTTCAAAAAGAAAACAAGAAAACAATCCCATTTACTGTAGCATGAAAAAATAGGAATAAATTTACCTAAGGAAATGAAAGATCTGTATACTGAAAGCTATAAAACAGTGATGAAATAAATTTAAGAAGACATAAATGAATGGAAAAATATCCCATGTTTGTGGATTAGAAGAATTAACATTGTTAAAATATTTGTACTACCCAAAGTAATCTACAGATTCATTGTTATCTCTATCCAAATACCAGTGTCATTTTCCACAGAAATAGAAAAAATCCTAAAATGTATATAGAAATACAAAAGACCCAGAATAAACAAAATAATCTTTAGCAAAAAGAACATTCATGAGAGGCCGAGTTGGGTGGATCACCTGAAGTTAGGAGTTCAAGATCAGCCTGGCCAACATTGTGAAACCCCATCTCTACTAAAAATACAAGAATTAGCTGGATGTGGCGGGCGCCTGTAATCTCAGCTAGTTGAGAGACTGAGGCAGGAGAATCGCTTGAACCCAGGAGGTGGAGGTTGCAGTGAGCCGAGATCATGCCACTACACTCTAGCCTGGGTTGATAGAGCAAGACTTTGTGTCAAAAAAAGAAAAAAAAGTTCATTATTTTAGCTGTCTTGAACGATTTTATTGGAAAATTGGTGAGTCAGCTTTCTTTAGATAAGCATAAAGCTAATGACTGTAAAGCTCCTGATCTGTGGACAAGAGAATCATCACATTTGATATCTGGAAAGAGAGATCTTATGTAGATCTAGCTCGAACCATTCTTCTGGTTGATAAATTTTAGAATTCTACCTTAACGTTAGAAAAAAAAGTAGTGGAATTAAACTACACCCTTGTTGCTGAAGATGGGGGCTTAGTAGTAGGCAAAAGGCAACAAGATGCCATCTGGTGATTGAGAGGAAAATAGTCTATTTCTTTTTTATGAATGAATAAACTGAGGTCTAGGAGTTTAAGTGCCTTGTACAAAGTCATGCTGTTACTGAGTGGCTAGTATGGGATTTGAGTTAGGTCTTTTTCCTTCTGGACTGCACATTCCACTTCTGTAGTTGTTCTTACCCGTGTAAATAGACTAGTAAAATGATTACCACCACCTTTGGTGAGGTGCCAGTGAGGTGTCTAGTTTTTATAAACATTATAAAATTTGGACATACAAATATTAGTTCTCAGTGCCAGTTCACTTCTCTTAATTGAATAATTCATCCAAGTTGAAAAATGTCTTAAGAAAATTTCTTCTATCTCATATTTGTTGCAAGTGTGGATATTGCTTATCTAGGGATTTTACAAATAATTTAATTTATTTTTTGTTGAGGTAGCAGCATCCTGCTTATGGACGCAATGGGGAACTCTGAGAAGTCAAGAGACTCGAAATGCCTTATTGACCATGTTACTAGTAACATAGTTACTAGTGTGGCTTTGGGCAAGTAACTTACCTGTATTTTAATTAATAAAATACAGGATTTGAGTACAAATTCTAGTCATTAGATGATTCAATATTTGATAAATATCTTAGGATCCAATAAATAATTGCTTAGTCTTTTAATTTCTGTTCATCTATCTTATATAAATGCAGTGTTTTCGAGACCCTGAAAGATTTTAAAATTTAGACAAAATCTGTCTCATTTCTGTTTGTGCAAAGTGTTCCTCAGAATTACTGAATTAAAATCTCTGGAATATTTTATGAAAATACCTCACCAGTGATTCTGATACGCACCAGAGGTTAAGAACCACTGGCTTAAAGTCTGCCTGAGAGACTGAAGGTCTGGACAAAGTTGGGAATCTTCAAACATCCTTTCATGTTGTCCTGTGGAAACACTAAAGTGAAGAGCGTATGGGGCTAGTCCATAAAAGGCAACTTAACTGATAGTATAGCTGAAACAGTACTGTTAGTATTAGCAGGCAGTTTGTTGCATTTATCTCTTTTGAAAGCCTTAAGTCAAATATTAGAATTATGTTATTTTTATATTAGGCCAATATAGTTTATAATATAAATTTATTCTCTCTTTTGGGCGTACCTTTTAGTTTTTAAATGTTTGATAGCTCTTCAGTAAAATTGTTTTGTTTTTTAAACAGGAAAATTCATCCAACATACTCTCAGAGTTAGATGAAGAATTTGATAGTTTATACTCTATACTGGATGAAGTAAAAGAAAGTATGATTAACTGTATCAAGCAGGAACAAGCTCGTAAATCCCAAGAGTTACAGGTGAGATCATACAACTGTTAAAATATGGATAATTTTAGTCTATTTAATGCTCGATTTATGGTAAGCAAAGATTAGTGAATTTCTGAGTATACCTTGAAGAATATGGTTTTTTGTTTTGGCCGTAGGTATTCTAAAATTATGGTTAAAAAAACCAATTTATTCTCTTAACCATTTTTTTTTTTTTTTTTTTTTTTGAGACAAAGTCTGGCTCTGTCACACAGGCCGAAGTGATCTTGGTTCACTGCAACCTCCGCCTCCCAGGTTCAAGTGATTCTCCTGCCTCAGCCTCCCAAGTAGCTGGGATTACAGGTGCTCACTACCACGTCTAGCTAATTTTTGTATTTTTAGTAGAGACGGGGTTTCACCATGTTGGCCAGGCTGGTCTCAAACTCCTGACCTCAGGTGATCCACCTGTCTTGGCCTCCCAAAGTGTTGGGATTACAGGTGTGAGCCACTGTGTCCGGCCAATTCTCTTAACCATTTTAAACTGTACAGTGTACAATTTGATGGTGTTAAATATATTCACATTTTTGTATAACAGATCTCTAGAATTTTTTCATCGTGTGCAAGTGAAACTTTATGTCCCTTGATCAACAACTCATTTCCCCTTCTTACTAGCTCCTGGCAGTCATCATATTATTTTCTGTTTCCATGACTACTCTACATGTCTCATAAGTGGAATCATAGCATTTGTCCTTTTGTGACTTATTTCCACTCAGCGTAATGTCCTCAAGATTTATTCATGTTATAGCATGTCTAGGATTTCCTCCTTTTTTGTGGTGGAATAATATTCTGCTCATGAATATACCACATTTTCTTTATCCATTTATATGTCTATGGACATTTGGGCAGCTTACATGTCTTAGCTATTGTGAATAATGGTGCAATGAACGTGGGAGTTTAAATATCTCTTTGAGATTCTGTTTTCAATTCTTTTGGATATGTATGCTTAGAAGTAGAATTGCTGAATCGTGGTAATTCTCTTTTTAGTTTTCTGAGGACCCTCTATATAATGTTTTCCATAGTGGCTGCACTATTTTACATTCCTGCTAGCCCAAGGGTTCCAGTTTCTTCACACGTTTGCCAATGCTTTTTATCTTCTGGGTTTTTTTTGATAGTGGCCATCATAATGGGTATGATATGCTATTTCATTACGGTTTGGCTTTGCATTTCCCTAGTGACTAGTGATGTTAACCATCTTTTCATGTGTTTGTTGGCCATTAGTGTATTTTCTTTAGAGAAATGTCTATTCAGGTTCTTTGGTCATCTTTTAATTGGGTTACTTGTAGGGTTTTTGTGGTTGTTAAGTTGCAGCAGTTTTCTATACATTCTGGATATTAACTCCTTATCAGGTATATGATTTGCAGTTTTTTCTCCCCCATTTTGTAGGCTGCTTTTTTACTCTGTTGGTTGTTTCATATGATATGGAGAAGTTTTAAAGTTTTACGTCATCTCATTTGTGTATTTTTGCTTTCATTGTCATATCCAGGAAATCATTGACAAACACAATGTTATGAAGCTTTTCCTGTATGTTTTCTTCTAGGAGCTTTAGAGCTTATGTTTAGCTCTTCAATCCATTTTTAGTTAATTTTTGCATGTGGTGTTAAGTAAGGGACCTACTTTATTTTTTTTGCTTATGGATATTCGGTTTTCCTAGCACCATTTGTTGAAGAGAGTGTCTTGTCCCTGTTGTTCGACCTTGGTACCTATGTCAAAGATCATTCGATCATATATGTGAAGGGTAATTTCAGGGCTGTCTGTTTTGTTCCATTGGTCTGTGTATCTATCTTTATGCCAATACCACATAGTTTGGGGTCCTATAGTTTTGTAAGATATTTTGAAATCAGGAGTGTTGAGGCATTCAACTTTTTTCTGTTTCAAAATTGTTTGTGCAATTCACAGTCCCTTGAGATTCTATGTGAATTTTATATGTATTTTTTCTATTCCTACAAAAAATGTCTTGGGATTTTGACAGTGATTACATTGAATTTATAGATTGTTTTGGGTAGTATGGACAGTTTAACAATATTAAATGTTCCAGTCTATGAATATGAATGTCTTTCCCTTTATTTTTGTTGTATATTTCTTTCAGCATTGTTTTGTAGTTTTGGGTGTATAGGTCTCATGCCTCGTTGGTTAAGTTTATTTTAAAGTATGCTGTTCTTTTTGATGCTATTATAAGTGAATTTTTTTCTTATTTTCCTTCTTAGATTGTTCATTATTGGTATGTAGAAGTGCAAATTTTTGTGTTTTGATTTGAGTTATAGATACCTTTGAAGCACCTAAAAGCTATGGAAAAACACGTATGTTCTCTTTCTGTCTTACATACACACTGTACATGCACAATTTCCAGGGATCAGATACCCTCTGAGGTGTGTCCATACTCCCCAGGTTGAGGTTTGTTGTTCCTATTTGGGGGCAGGGGATGTACTGCTTAAATAATTCAAGGATAGTTCATTTATTCATAAAGTCTCCATACATTTCAATAAATACTAATAAGAAATGAATTCATTTAAAAAACAAAACACTGTAGAAGAAAGGACAACTCAGCGTCTTCTGAAGATCCAACCGAAAACTCATCCTGTGCAGAATTCTGTTCTGTTTTTGACCCAACCCTTCTTTACAGCACCGCTCTGGAATGGCCTTTAAGCATCCATTTGCTTAATCTCCAACCTTCCCTTTTCCCTCCCCTTACTTCTTTACCAGAGCAGCTCTAATGGTCTTCATCTACCACTAGCCAACATTTCTGTCACCCTAACTTGTACCACATATTAAACCTGCCACCAAAGTGGCCATGGGTCATGTCTTTTCTCCTGCCTTTCCTTCTTCCCATCAAGTACCAAAAACTCTTGCATATTGAGTGTGCGTTATCCATTTCGATCAGCCCCCTAGCCATCCCTGGTGTGAGTGATGTTCCAGTGCTGCTGGTAATATTTTCCCTTTTCACTTACCTCTCAGTTCCTAGTACCTCATTGATGGCTGTTGTTTGTCGGGATCTTCTTTCTGCTTGAATATATGTGGACAGTTTGTTCTTCTGGCATTGTTACAGGGGAACTAGGAGCAGCCAATAGAAACATTTTTAAAACTTGCAGTTTGTTAGAGAAAATTGAATTGCAAACATTCATCTTT
Source organism: Piliocolobus tephrosceles (assembly GCF_002776525.5). Classification (NCBI taxonomy): domain Eukaryota; kingdom Metazoa; phylum Chordata; class Mammalia; order Primates; family Cercopithecidae; genus Piliocolobus; species Piliocolobus tephrosceles. The sequence goes on along the minus strand of NC_045447.1, from coordinate 33,536,459 downwards.
AGAGCAGGAACTTTGCCATTTAGGTTTAGAAAAATACTTCCTACTTGTCCCATATTCTTTATGTATCTTGAATTGCTAGTTTTTAATTAATGCCAGTTGACTAAGCTTCGCTTAGGTCCTTTTTTGTTTTAAAGGATGAGTATATCTTTGCCTGTATGCAGTTAAGCTGTTTTCGATAAATTATGGAAAGAGGTACAAAGTATTAAGATAATTAAAATTTGTTTTATATATATATATAAAAGAAATATAACAAGTTTTATATATATATGTAAAACTTGTCTTGATTATCTTGCTACAATAGCTCACTGAAATATTTTCCTCTGTTATTGCTATTAAAATTATTTGTAAGTTCATTATAACAATATATATTTAAGATTCTGATGGCAATAGGAAACTTCCTTTTAATGATTTATTTATTTTTTTCCTAGAGTCAGATTAGTCAATGTAATAACGCCCTGGAGAACTCTGAAGAACTATTAGAATTTGCAACAAGATCATTAGATATAAAGGAACCTGAAGAATTTTCAAAGGTACAAAAAAACTGCATTAATACACTTAACAAGGAAAGTTGTATTTTTAAAAAGGCTTTTTTGTTTTTCTTTAGTTTTGCATTTCTTTACTGATTTCTAATACTAATAAAGGCTTGGGGTTTCTTAATAAGTAAAATGCTAGCTGTTCATTTATTCCAAAGCAAACACTTAGAAGTGTGTGTCTTTAGGGTCATCAAAAAATATGTTTAAAAAGTGTTTCTGTGTTTCCATCTATGAGTTGATTGGGAAAGCATTATCACTTTATGCATATGAGCACTGTAACTGTGTAACTTTTTATTGCAGATACATGCCCCCACTGCTTGATTTAAGTAATTGAATGTTTTATTAAAACATGGAAATGTAGATCCTTACTTAAGGGATATGTTTAGTATAAAAATGTAAAGAGTAGAGCAAGAAGCCTGCTGATGTTTTAACTTAGATCCTGGTGTTTAAGTGATTGTAAATTCTAAATTCTAATTCTTCTTTTAAGTAGGGTCGTTTTAAATGATTACCATTTTGTCATATCAAACCCAGATATGTAGAATATATTTTAAAATGATGTGAAAAGAGTTGGAAATTAAGCTATATAATTAGCAAAAAATACTGTGTAGTTATCAAGATAATTTGAGTTTGATGTTATTTACTTCACCTTTGTGGAGTATGTAGTGAGCTGCATTGGTGTTAGAAAGGCAGCTTTATAATTGATTTATGCCTAGTGATTGTTTTCATTTTATGATTTTCTGTGAACTTGAAGGTAGAAAAAACTTCCTTGAGAAGGTAACTTTGCCACCTTACATCTTTGGATATTAAAATTGAACTTTAACATGGATATCTTCTTTTAAACAAATGAATCAAAACAAAAGTTATTTTGCTGTAAGCCAATGCATGAATTAATTCTTTAAATTTGGAGGTGAGTTGTAAAGACACTTACTAATGCACATAAGTGGACTTATTATATAAGGAATTACGAGGGAAATGTACCATACTTAAAAGTACTTTGAAAGTATGATATGTTGGCCAGGTATGGTGGCTCATGCCTGGAATCCCAGCACTATGGGAAGCCAAGGTGGGTGGTTTGCTTCAGCCCAGGAGTTTGAAGCCAGCCTGGGCAACGTGGTGAGATCCTGTCTGTACAAAATACACAAAAAAATTAGCCGGGCATGGTGATGTGCACCTGTACTCCCAGCTACTTGGAGGCTGAGGTGGGAGGATTGTCTGAGCCTAGGAAGTCGTGGCTGCACCAAGCTGTGATTACGCTGCTGCACCCTAGCCTGGGCAACAGAGCGAGGTCCTATCTTAAAAAACAAAAAACAGTCTGGGCGCGGTGTCTCACGCCTGTAATCCTAGCACTTTGGGAGGCCGAGACTGGCGGATCATGAGGTCAGGAGATTGAGACCATTCTGGCTAACACGGTGAAACCCTGTCTCTACTAAAATACAAAAAAAAAATTAGCCGGATGCGGTGTCAGGCACCTGTAGTCCCAGCTACTCGGAGGCTGAGGCAGGAGAATCGCATGACCCCGGGAGGCGGAGCTTGCAGTGAGCCGAGATCGTGTCACTGCACTCCAGCCTGGGAGACAGAGCAAGACTCCACCTCAAAAAAAAAAAAAGTACGATATGTCACTTATTTAGAGGGCATTCATGTGATAACCTAAAATGTCTGGAACATAGTTAAGAAACATGCAGAAAGCAAAAGATGTCTTAGTCTTCAAAATCAACATCAGAGTTCATGACAAGAGTTAATGTCCTCTATTCAAGATCATTTCTCAGAATCTGCTCACTATTGTACTTGATACTACTATTATTTTCAGTATTTTTCTTTCTGTTTTCTACTTGTCAACAAATTACCCTTTTAGTGGAGGAGGGCAGTTATTAATGACACGCATAGTCATAGCAGCAAGAATTACCAACTGACAGCCTAAGAGTGAGGAAGAAGACAGGAAAACTATAGAATGTGGAGACTAATACTCAAAAATGCCTTGAATCCAGTTGATTTAAGGAGAGACTGAAACTTGGAAAAACTATGATAAAAGTTTATTTCTCTGATGTTTCTCTTTCTGTTGACATTTTCAGAGTTCTTCTGTCTTCTTTCTCTCAAATGCTACCCTTTTCTGTTTCACTGCCCTTTATTCTTTCCAGCTTTGTTTCTGTTATAATTTGTTCCTGACAGATTATAAATTAGAAAGGTTCTGATAAAATAAGTCACATTGTGGTTTAATATGCCACTTTGCTTATTCTTACTATTTGGGTCTTGTCTTGCAGCAGTTTATAGTACTATTTAGTAGCTTAAACCATTTGGAGATGTGGTGAAATGAATTACAACCATGTGTCGCTTAACGATGAGGATGTCTTCTAAGAAATGTATCATTAGGCGATTTCATCATTGTGGGAACATTAGAGTATAATGGCACAAACCTAGATAGCATAGCCCACTACATACCTCGGCTGTAGGGTATAGTTTGTTGCTTCTCTGCTGCAAACCTGTGTAGCATGTTACTATACTGAATACTGTAGGCAGTTGCAATATAGTGGTATTTGTGTATCTCAACATAGAAAGGGTATAGTAAAAATACAACATTATAATTTTATGGGACCACCATTGTATATGCAGTCCATTATTGACTGAAATGCAGTTATGTGGCACATTACTGTATCTGTCAGTGTTTCCTAGCCAGAAATCTGGGCTTATCATTTAGGAAAAATGCTTAACTGAGAGCTGCTTGCAATTATTTTCTTCATATGTCCAGATAATAATTTGATTTCAAGTAAAAAACTAAGTTCACTTTCCTAGCCAGCTACATGGACTATAGGCCTGCCTCAGACACCTAGTTGCTGAGTGAATAGGGAGAGATGACTTTGGAGATTATTAGTCTAGCAGTATATTGTTAGATGTCTGGAAAAAGAAATTCATTTAAGGTATACTGTTTGTGAATATCCCATATTAAAGTGCTTAAATGAGATTAATGTGAATGGCCCATGAGGACAAAAAGATAGCATAGGCTAAAATCGAAGTAGTGTGTCTTTTCATACTTCATTATCTTAAAAAAGTATTTTAAGTTCTGGTATTTAAATTATCACATTGCAGTATCTCAGCATGAGAACTGAATGTGAAACTATGCTATTTACCAGCATTTTATACTTTCTGAAAGTAAATAAATACAAATAGCACAAATGCAAAAAGATTTTAGAACATACCTTCACTTTTTTTTTTTTTTAACTGCTAGAAGTTTGGTTGTTAGTAAATTTATGCAGAAGGATCACCAGCAAATGGGATCCAGATCATTAGCTTTATTCCTGGACTTAGCAAATTGGCAACATCCCAGCAAATGTGGGTTCTCTGCTAATAGGTGGCCTGCAGAACACTGCGTGGATCCTTTACCAAAATTAGTATTTCTATTCCCACCCTGACTTTAGACGTTGAATTCTCTCTATAGAAAGAGCTGACAATTTCTGAGTCAGGGTAACTAACTTGCCATCACAATCATGCCACATGTACTCCAGTTGTCAGACTAGAAGGGAGAAAATAGTTTCCTACCCATGGGGTCCCTATAATGAAATAAAAAGTACAGTTAGGTGAAAGGGGAACAGTGTCTTCTGGATTTGACCACAGCTGAAGAGGGAGAATGGGTTTAGTATATTTCCCACATCTCACTCATAATGAATGATTTGCCTGCAGAATATTGTCCAGTGAGTGTTAGGCTGTGACCACTGGCAAGAGTGAACAAGAAGAGGAGTGGGTAGAAGCTCACTCAGTACTTTCAAGTAAGCAGAAATACTGCCAGAAGCTCCCTCTGTAGGCTGAAGTTAAGAATGTTAGGAGAGGGGAGAGGACCTTCAACAAAAGCATGAATGTTTCAGTTTTGAGGGCAATATAAAGAAACAGATCTAAATATTTGTTAAGCATAGGTCAAATTGTAGTTTTCACCTTAATTTCATTTCTTGGTGTTTGTGTCTTACAGAAATGCAATCTCCTGTACAGATACGTCTAATCATGAAACAGTTGCATGCAGCACTATATTTCAAAGTATATTTCAAGTAACTCACTGTGGCTTTTGTGACAGATTCTTTCAAATGATCGTTTTTTGAAAAATAATTCCTTTTATGAACAAATAAATATATGGCTGTCAAATACAAAACTTCTAATGTATGGAATTAACTGGTGTGCAATCTGTTTTTTTTTTTCCAAAGACATATTTTTGCCTAAAGGAAAATAATGTTTTGAGGCTATCACTTTTTCCCTCTCCCTTTCTATAAAAAGAGAAATAATGATATTAAAGAAGAAAGATAGAAACAATAAGATACTTTATCTTCAAAGTGCTTGATAAATCTGCAGAAGAAAATAGTTTCTATATTCACCCATAAAAGATTAAGAACAAAAGAGATTGGGAAAAGATCTGTTAACTATTTTCTATGTGACTGGGAAAATACCTGGTTTGACTTCTTTAAATTTAATTGGCAGTTATGAAGATTGGTTTGCGATTACTTCTACTTGTACTCATATTACAGTTTCTCTGCGTTCATATCAGAGATGGTGCCTTCCTTTCTCCCTCTCTGGCTCTCTTCCCTCATTCCCTCCATCTCTTAATTGTTTTTAAACTAAATCTTACAATTCCATTCCTTTTATCAGCCATAGAAAGGTGTCACCTGAGACCAAACTTCCTTAAGTAGAATTGTAATGCTGAATTTTGTCAAACATCTGTTTAATTAGAACCAGTTGATTCCAAGATTTACCACTGCTCTGTTGCCAACACATTTATTTGAGCCTCTGTAATTCCAGGTAGTGAGTTATGAAGAAACTGCAATGAATGTTTAGATTTATTTTCAGGTTATGGTACTGTATATTATTGAAAAGCTTCCAAGAAGCTTAGTTATATTACTTTACTCAACATCACTCTTTAGATCTTCTATTGAAATCCTTTCTGCCAATTTTGTAATTGACAAAAGTCACCATTCTTGAAATAGAGGAATAGAAACTTAGAAGCTGTATAGTGTTGTGTATCTTTTGGATACCTTTCTGTTTAGAGAGAAGAATTCTAGAAAAAAAAATATTTTCTAATTTAAGACATTTCTTGAAATTGGGCCCTTTCAAAGAAATATCTTCAGAATTTTGAAACTCTGCCTTCTAATCATTGCTCAGAATAACTTCTTAAACCTCTCTTGCATTTATACAATATATATGCAGTACAGTTTGAACCTAAATGAAAATGGAGCCATGGGAGTTTTCAGTTTTACCAGCTGGGTATATTCGATGTAAATGCATGGACAACAGTTTTTCCTACATTATCTGGCTTTTCATTTATTCCTTTCCTGGTTTTTCACAAACAGCATGGTACATGAAGTGATACCATAAAAGCTTTGCATGCATGCATATGTGCACACACACACTAAAAATTTTCACCTTATTAAATTTAGTAACACTTGACACAAAACTGAATCATCGTGGTCAGTTTAAAAAATGGTAATGGTCTTCATATCATTGGGTTATGTGAGGGTGATTTGTAATATTTCTCTGAGTTTGAAACCAATTAGGAAATAAGATAAAACAAAACTGATAAGAGGCCAAATAATAATAAAATGATATTGGAAAAGATGGCTTTTGTTATTGGGCAAGTTTCCTGATGCTAAATACCTAGAATTAGACAGACAAATTCACCCAGGCATGATCAGCAGGGGCTGCCTCAGGTGATGGGCAGGGGAAGCCACTTTCAGTGAAAGTTATGGCACAGAGGGAAAGAACAGAATATATGTTCTCTGTGGGCAAGCAAGCTGCCAGAAAAAGCAGAAGGTCCTGAGCTACTCTTTTCTAGTTTCTCCTTTCAAACTCATTATCAGACAAGTCATGTCATTTTCCTAGGAGAAATAAGGGAATGGAGATGCAAAGAGTAATCCTAGTAGTACTTGTTTCATATCAGGTACAGAGAAGAGTCCTCTCTTTCCTTCCTTTACCACTTACATTAAAATCTTTGTTTTGTAATTCCAACTTTAATGACAATAATTTAAAAAATCAATATAATTAACTTTTTAAACATTTTGTATCTCTGGTACTACAGTAGTTTCATGACTTAAGATACATACAGATCCCACAGAATTTGTTTGCTGTAGTATGTGGGCCTTGGAAATGATTTTCGGAAACATTAAGGAGCAAAATTCGTTAGAAAAGAAGTAGAATGATTAATATACAAGGTCTCAACTGATTAATAGTAGTGCTGAAACTGTATAATATGCTGATCTCTTAAATCTTAGTTCTGTGTTGCCTGGGCGCAGTGGCTCACGCCTGTAATCCCAGCACTTTGGGAGGCTGAGGCTGGCAGATCACGAGGTCAGGAGATCAAGACCATCCTGGCTAACATGGTGAAACCCCGTCTCTAATAAAAATACAAAAAAAATTGCCGGGTGTGGTGGCGGGTCCCTGTAGCTACTCAGGAGGCTGAGGCAGGAGAATGGCGTGAACCCGGGAGGTGGAGTTTGCAGTGAGCTGAGATCGCGCCACTGCACTCCAGCCTGGGCGACAGATGAAGACTGTCTCGAAAAGAAAAGATCTGAGTTCTGTGTTTTTGAGTAGAAAGGGTACTCAGACCAGAATGTTTTAGGGTGGATATAAAAATGACCAATAATGAATAGGAACAACGTTAGAACTGGAGAGGCCACAGAAGCATTGCTACATATATCTAATTAACATTCAAATAAATTTAATTATAAAGTATTACTATGTCCTAAGCATTTTTGCTAGGCACTGGGGATACAGTGTTGAGCAAAACAGCCTTGTCTATGTCTGATACATTGTTAACTATACTGGTTACTGTGGGGAGAAAAACTTTTGTTGGATGTATTGTATGTAAGTGTAAAAGGGACAACAGTTTTTACTTGTTTTTTATCATTTTGTATGACCATGCAACCCCAAGTAAATAGCTGAGTTCCCTTTCTAAGCCTGTGCTTTCATTAAAAAAAAAAAGACAAAAGAGATATCATATATAGGTTTAAGTTGGTAGCATCTATAAAATCATCATGGAGAAAGACCCCATTGCTGGAAGTATTTCTCTAGTCTCTTTGTGTCTGGATTTCTGCCATTACAACTTTCTTTGGAGTAAAGGTTTGTAGAATTGCAGCCTAGTTGTATTTGTTAGCAGGCAAGCTCTCAGAATTCCTTGCCCTATAGAGGCATGTAGAGAAAACTTGGAACAACGATTATGAAGTAGTGAAAGAGATCTCCGAAGAAAAAGTAGAGAGTAAATTTGACATGTACAAGAAAACCATGAAGGAGGTTGGTTGCTCTAGTTGATGAGTATCATACTGAATGAAAGTGGAGGTGTGTTTTGATAATATTAAGGTAAGAAAAAAACATTTATTATAGTCACCTGGAATTTGTTTGAAGTGTTAAATTTTCCTCCTAAAAGTTGATTTTTGTGGGGTCTGGATTTTCTACTGTAATTCTACTATAACATCACATGAAAGCTTATGTGAACTATACACATAAATTTTCTATAGTTTGTGTTTTGGTGAATATGAACTAATCTATTGCAGGGTTTATATCCTAACTTTTCTTGCATGTCACTGCCATTGAAACTTGCATGAAAAGCACTAACTTGCCTTCTTTCTCTTCTCCCTGATTGGCTCCAAGGCTGCCAGACAGATCAAGGATAGGTATGGTATAAAACACATTTTTACTTAAGAATCGTTATTGAAGTCAGAAATGAAATTCAGAAATAGTTTTTTAATTAAAATTGTGTTAGTTAAGATAAAAATACCCAATGACCAAGTACAAAATAAAATGTCCTCTGTATATTTTCTTTGAATAACCATTGTATGAATAAGATTTTTTAAAAGCATAGTTGTGGATAATTATGTGCTTCAGAGGAATTTCATTTCTGGTATAGTAATATAGTTAGTTTTAGTTTTAGAACAGTTCTTAATTAGCTGTACTAATGAAGAGGGAACTATTTTGAATAACTTAAAAATATATACTCCTGGAATGTGTTTTTTGTTAAATTTAAATGTAAGTGGGTCTTATTTTCTGTGAACTCACTCATTTTAAGTAGTCCTCAATAACTAAAGCTCTCCTGTTTCACTGCCCTCCTGTTTAACACCTTTGTATTCTCATTCCATCCTGTTCCTGGTGCCATCTCTTTCTATTTCTAATGCCACCACTATCTGGTTAATATTCTATGGGAAGAGAAAATTAAAGATAATTATTAAAAGTTTTGGCTTAAAAGGTATTTCTTATTGGTAAAGCCAGGCTTAACAAAAGAAATTTAGTACTTGTAATGAACATAGAGTGCTAAAGGAGTTGCTAGCAACATTTGGATCGCATTAACACAGAAGGAACAGTTTGGATCTGCCTGTCTGGTCACTGAGTGTTGTCTGTATTGAGATTATAACAAGTTTTTTCATTTGAGGATCATGAGATTTTCTGAAAGGCACAGCTCTTCAAAGTACCACTCCAAATCCTAGGTTAAATTATTCTTCAGATAATTCACAAAAATTTTCGTTATAGATTATGTGAAAAAACAGTGCCTCTATTGTTAATCTTGGCTGAAAATTTTACTTCTGTGTTTCTCTTTTTCTTTTTTTTGAGACGGAGTCTCACTCTAGCACCCAGGCTGGAGTGCAGTGGTGCAATCTTGGCTCACTGCAACCTCTACCTCCTGGGCTCAAGTGATCCTCCGCCTCAGCCTCCTGAGTGGGTGGGACTACAGGCATGTGCCACCACATCCAGCTAATTTTTGTATTTTTTGTAGAGACAGGGTCTTGCTATTTTGCCCAGGCTGGTCTGGAACACCTAAGCTCAAGCGATCTACTCGACTTGGCCTCCCAAAGTGCTGGGATTACAACAGACGTGAGCCATTGTGCCCGGTCCTCTATTAATTTTTGTATTTTTTGTATATTTTACATCAGGCAGTAGCTAAAGACATGGATCATTCTTATAAATCCTGAATCTAGAAAGATGATTGTGAAAGTTTGAAGGTGAAAAATATTAGCAGTGTGAGGAATGGATGGTAGATAGGTCAGTTTTGTGGATAAGATAGATTTGGGTTGTGTCTGGAAATTGCTATGAGTTATCCTTCTTCCTCCCTGGGTATATTATACTTACTGTTTAGCTACCTATCCCACTACATCCCGTTTTAGTTCCTAATTTTCTGAATTAAAAGTTACTTCCTAATCATGACCTTGCAAAATCTCTCCTTTTTTCAAGATTCTGTATGGCTCTTGGCATCACAAAATTTTGTCTGTATCCTTGAACTCTTTCTCTTTGCCCAGATTTGTTTATCAGGATTTAATTTTATGACCAATTTCAGTGGCTGTGTTCTTTATTGAAGCTTGGGTTTTTTGCCTCTTCTAAGCCAGCCTCTTGACTTGATTTCATTAGTATCCAGGTGATCTCAGGAATTAGGGTTCAGGCAAACTCCTGTGTGTGTGTGTGTTTGTGTGTGTGTGTGTGTGCGTGTTCAAACCCTATAGCATTTTTGTGGTCCCCTGCAACATTTTTACTTCCTGCCTGAGGAACATTTCTGAGTCTCAACTTAATTTTTTTTTTTGAGTCTTGCTCTGTTGCCCAGGCTAGAGTGCAGTGATGCAATATTGGCTCACTGCAGCCTCTGCCTCCCGGGTTCAAGCGATTCTCTTGCCTCAGCCTCCCAAGTAGCTGGGATTACATGCACCTGCCACCACACCCAGCTAATGTGTGTGTGTGTGTGTGTGTGTGTGTGTGTGTGTGTAGAGACGGGGTTTCACCATGTTGGCCAGACTGGTCTCGAACCCCTGACCTCAAGTGATCTGCCCACTTCTGCCTCCCAAAGTGCTGGGATTATAGGTGTGAGCCACTGTGCCCGGCCCTTCAACTTAATTTTTAAAATTTTTATATTTAGCTTTATGATGTTCAGGTTTCTCCGATGTAGTTTTTGGTGCTCCTCAAAAGTGAGCTTTTAGAATTCCATTATTACCATTTAAAATACAAAAATAATTTAAACATACAGTCATAATAAAATGACTACTTTAGCTATTTTCACCAAGCAAAGAAAGAATTTTTCTTTTGTTTTTGGGCGGGGGACAGAGTCTTGCTCCATCACCCAGGCTGGAGTACAGTGGCACAATCACAGCTTACTGTAGCCTGGACCTCCCTGGCTTAAGGGACCCTCCCTCCTCTGCCACCTGAGCAGCTGGGACTGCAGGCACATGCCACTATTCCCAGTTAATTTTTTGGTATCTTTTGTAGAGACGAGGTTTCGCCATGTTGCCTAGGCTGGTCTCAAACTCCTGGGCTCAAGCCGTCCTCGCCCCAGCCTTCCGAAGTGCTGGGGTTACAGATATGAGCCACCATGCCTGCCCTAGGATTATCTTTTTATAAGGGCATAGATGGACTTTAAGGGAGAATGTGTAACATATCTGAGCAAAGAATCAAATATAAAAAATGAAAATATCTGTGAAAACTCATTATTTATCATTTGCTAAGGTAGAAGTTACGTAGAGGAACAGCAGGATTAAGAGAGAAAACCAGTATAGAAATAAGATAATAGCACATCTCTACAACTTTATAGAATCACTACTTCTGGGGACTTAATAATATTGGAATATGATTAGTTGAGGTATATTGCAGGAGTTACTGGTTCTTGAAAGAGAGGAGTTATGAAAGAACCAAGTTAATTAGGTAGTTTGAGGAAATTAAAACTATGTTTTGTAGTTATTTTCTCTTTGCAAAAATCAGGAGCGAAGGATCCTTGAATTTACCTTGTGCTAGTAGAAATGAACTAAGAAAATCAAGGGGAATTAAAACATACCTAGCCTCATGGATCCTGTAGTATAGAGAATTATCTAATGAATTTTAGATGTTTAGTTTGGGCTTTGAGGCACATGTCTAAATACATGCAGTTAAAAATTAAAGTTCAATCTTCTGAAAGATTTTAGCATTGTTGCCCATCTAAATTGATTCATGGAAACTTAAGTTTTCATTGTCTAGAAAATAAGAGTTGTTTTTTTTTTTTTTTTTTTTTAAGCTTTGATAAGCCTTTCTAATGCATTTATGGGGCATATTCTTTTTCTTTGATGTCATAGTGATTGAATCAAATCTTACAGGTTTAAGGTTTTAAATTCTCTAAAATACTTTCAGATTATTTTTCTCAACATTTCTCAGTAAACATTTTAATATTGAGTCAGGTTTTGAATGAACCAAGTAGTTTCTAACTATTCACTGATTCAGTGAGTATTTATTAAGTACATATCTGACTGTAGCTCTTTCAGAGGTCCTTGAATCAAAAGATACTTGGGGCTGTAAAGAATAACATATATACGACTTAGTATTTGTTCCTTTTTATTGAAATTGTATTATTTGAGAGACAAACAGCTGAGCATAATATGCATGAAATAATCAGGATTATACTTGGCATATAGTAAGCCTTCAGTCAGTGTGAATTCCCTTTGCTGTAAATTATATTTCAGTATAGCACTTTCTTCTTGATAAACACATCAACTGTTGTTTACTCATTGTTACTATTAAATTATTACTAGTTTTTAAATGAAGTAAAATAAATACAGAAACAGTTTGACATTTTTCATCCTAAAATAAGTGAATATAGCAAGTTTGACATCTTTCGTTTCATTAGCTTCTTGTGTAGATTTGGCAGATCCAATTGATTTGGCAGATCCAATTAACTAGGCCTAGTATTCCCCTTGTCCCACCAGCTCTGTTTCCTTCCCCTTCCAAATTGTGTACTAGGAGGACAGTGTTCACCTGTAGTACTTCTGATCATTCTTGAACCAAAGATAGTAAGGGGCTTACTTTGTGATACTTGTGGAAATTTATTGGAATATGAAAAATTGAAATTTGAGATAAAATTACAAATTAATAGGATTAGAGGATTTCTTTTAATCTCCGGTTTTAATGGACTACAGACTCTCTGTACTTTGGATAAAGTGGCTTTTTTCTTTTTTTTTTCCCCTCCACATTCATCTAGTAAATGTTTATTGAATTTCTATTATTTCCATAGCATATAGTTTTTCACAGGGCTGTTTCTTATAGTAGGCTTCCCTGTAACTGATGTTGATAGATCAGAGTGACACCTAGTATGGTATTCATTGATAATGATTTCACTTCTCTCCTTTCTTATTCATGGCCTATCTTTAGCAACTACCAAACTCTACAATATTAGGTCAAGCTACCTCTACTCTTATTTGAGGGTACATGGAGTAGCTCTTGTTACTAGGGAGAATGTTTGAATCAAGGTGTGATTCAAATGAATATAAATGAATTTAAGTTCATTATCTGGCATATGAAAAGGAGTAAGGCTGGCATCAGGAAGTCAGTAAGATTGAGTGTACAGAGGTTCAGATGAGTGTTGAGTCTGGTAAACATTATTTTTATTGGATACTTGTTATGTTATTTGTATATATGCAATTTAATAAAAATTGGGAGGAAAGTTGCTAACCAGTTGTCTTAAATGTCTTTAAAAAGACATTTTGTAGTTTTTTATTTAGTTAATTTTGAAGACTAAGAACAAATTTCTATTTCACTTTTATTATAGTCTCTGAAATTATTAGTGATGTAATTTGTCTTTTCATTTTATAAATTAAATATGATTTGATACTTCCTATTCCTTTATTTTAAAAAGTATGTTTGTGTTTACTATAGAGTCACAATGGCTTCAGCCTTTCGCCTTTCTTTGAAACCAAAGGTCAGTGACAACATGACTCATTTAATGGTGGATTTCTCACAGGAAAGACAGATGCTGCAAACTTTGAAGTTTTTGCCAGGTAAATACATGTACTACATGTAAAGTTTTGTATAAAAACTTTTTTTTCTACAAGATTTTTTTGCAATGAACATTGGTATGTAAATATTAAGGAAGTATAGTGTGATTTTTTTTTTTCATTCAGCTAAGGAATAATTAAATTTGGTAGTTTTTATTTTTAGAGATTTTACTGGTAGTAAAAATTGCATTTTAAGAATCCTATCAAGGGATCTCTTATTGTTAGCTTGGCAGAGGGAAGCAGTATGGTGTGATGGTTAGCAGTGGGTCTCAAGGCCAGACTTCTTAGGTTTGAATCCTGTTGCTTACTTGCCATGTCATCTTGAACAATTTACTTAACTTGCTTCATTTTTAACATCTTTAAAATGTGATGATATTCTTCTAGGGTGTTTATAAGGATTAAATAAACTGATACCTCTAACATATTTATAATAGTACCTGCACATAGTTAAAATTCAGTGAATGTTAGGTGTTATCATTATTATTATTGTTGTGGTTGTGGCTCAGATGGAACTTTATCTTCAGTAATATGTTAACATTGTTTTATTAAAGTATTAATATGAGGATATTGCAGTAGCCAAAACTATTTGTGATTGAGTCCCAAAGTATTCACTTATATAAAAGAGCCAATTAAGAACCAATCTTAGTCTGTTTTGGGTTGTCATAGCAGAAGGCCTGAGACTGGGTAATTTATAAAGAAAAGAGGTTCTCTAGGTTGAGAAGTTCAAGACTGGGCAACAGTGTCTGGCAGCTTCTGGTGATAGCCTCATGCTATGTCAAAACATGATGGAGCACAGAAGGGGAACCAGACACATGCAAAACAGGCAAAACAAGAGAGGCAACCTCATTTTATAAGAACCTTCTTTCACGGGAACTAACCCATTTTTACGAGAGCTAACCCAGTCTTTTGAGAAAGACATTAATCCATTGTAATGACCTAATCACCTCTTAAAGGCACCACCTTCCAACACTGCCATATTGGTGATCAAACTTCAACATGAGTTTGCTGGGGACAAGTCAGGAATATGACTTACAATCTTTTGGTTAGGGTTTTTTTTTTTTTTTTTTTTGCATCATGTTGCTGATAACTGAAACTATTTAGATATAGTGGTTTGAGGGATCAAGGAATTCTTGAAAGTGACATGTTTTCCTTACAAGTACTTTTTTTTTTTTTTTTTTTTTTTGAGACGGAGTCTTTCTCTGTCGGATCTCCGCTCACTGCAAGCTCCGCCTTCCGGGTTTACGTCATTCTCCTGCCTCAGCCTCCCAAGTAGCTGGGACTACAGGCACCTGCCACCTCGCCTGGCTAGTTTTTTGTATTTTTTAGTAGAAACGGGGTTTCACCGTGTTAGCCAGGATGGTCTCGATCTCCTGACCTCGTGATCCAACCATCTCGGCCTCCCAAAGTGCTGGGATTACAGGCTTGAGCCACCGCGCCCGGCCACAAGTACTTTTTTTTTTGGAGGCTAGCTATTTTTGAATAGAGAATGTTGATTATGTGGAACCATTCTTTTTTTCCTTGAATATATGGTCAGGGACTTTAAAATATGATTGGAAAAACAAGTTAGTAGTTCTAACACTATAATGGAACCTAGGAAGGGTAGCACAAGTGAAATACTAATTTGTGTGATACAGATTAGAAGTTCTAGAGGAGTTCATAAAAGGAAAAGATGAGAGAAGGAACTGTAGTTGTAGAGGAAGAAAGTACTTGTCATTGGCTATTTACCTAAACACTGGCCTTTCAGAATTTCTATATTTTCATTCACAGGGCTCTACTTGAGAGTGAAACTGATATTAAAGCAGGAGTAAACATTTTTAAAAGTTTTTTTGATTACCATATAATTTAAAATGTTTTTTTTTTTTCATTCTGACATGTAGAATTTCATTGGTAAGAAGCTGGATTTTATTTTAGTTTTGAAAATTTGAGGTGGCACAGGTTACCAGTTAACTGAGGTTTTACTTTTAAGTAGAACACTCTTACGTTCACTTGTGGGAGATAGGGACTTACATTTCAGACTAGGGAATATATCTCCAAATGTGAGCTTTCTTAAGAAAGAAAAATAGGAAATATGTTTAGAAGTTACATTAACTATATGTCTCTACTTACCACCAGTATGACCCTAAAACTTCAGAATTTCACCCTTCTTCATATAGCTATCAGATGTAAAACATTCTTAATGTAATTTCCATCTGAGTGGAGAGCAAAGAAAAATTTCAGCAACCTAGAGAGGAAAGTTGTCCTTTCCTGCTTATCTGTTTACATATTAAAGTTACTTTAGTATTTTTGTTGGAAAAAGGAATATATGCATGTGATAAACAGTTGAAGTAGTACGAAAGAGTATAAAGTAGCCCTCTCATCTCAGACTGCCAGTTTTCTTCCCTAGGAGCTACCATTGTTAACTAGCATGTGCTTATCTTTCTAGAAACAGTCTGTGCCTTTGTAAAAGTATTATCATATAGACAGAATCATGTATTTGGTAACTTTTGGTGATTTCATGTGATTAAAGCTAACATATAATTCACCTCCTTTGAAAAGGTGGAAGCACAAGCAAGAACTCAAAGAAAGGAAGCATACATGTACATTGTTATATAATTTTGCTTTGCCACTTAACAGTATGTCAGAGTTCATTCCAGACCACTGTACATCTACTTTATTTTTTTTTTTCATGACTAGATAGTAGGAATGTAATTAGTTCTGGATGAGTATTTAGGTTTATAGTCTTTTTATTAGAAACAATGCTGAAATAATCAAATACTTGTATATATTTGCAGAGAGGTGACACTATCTCTTGAGGACAAATTCCTGGAAGTGGAAGTGCATGTTTATTTTAAATTTGAGTAGATTTTAAGTTGTCAAAGAGATTTCACAGTTTATATGTACTGGAAAATATTTGAATGCATGTATTGTTATACTGCTGCAAACACTACTGTCAGGTTTTTTTTTTTTCCTATTCTAATAGGTGACAAATATGTTGTGATTGCTTTAATTTTCATTTCTTTTTTTTTTTTTTTTTTTTGAGACGGAGTCTCGCTCTGTCGCCCAGGCTGGAGTGCAGTGGCCGGATCTCAGCTCACTGCAAGCTCCGCCTCCCGGGTTTACGCCATTCTCCTGCCTCAGCCTCCCGAGTAGCTGGGACTACAGGCGCCCGCCACCTCACCTGGCTCTAGTTTTTTGTATTTTTTAGTAGAGACGGGGTTTCACCGTGTTAGCCAGGATGGTCTCG